>NC_143522.1:29778181-30091931 GCF_031878675.1 Megascapheus bottae
CAAAATTGAATAATTAATTACACTCAGCTTCAGTTGCAGTGACTAATTGATCAGGGACTGCCAGAAGACACCTGGACAGGATTAGCTGTGCACAATGCTGGCCCAGCCCCCAGCCCCTGGCCTCTGTGTGTGACTTAATTAGGGCTGACTTGATTTCTCTATTCTTTCTGGAGGTTTCAGGCAGGCCTCGGCCAGCCCCACGACTGCGTGTGGGCTGGCTGTGTTTGACTGGCTGAGGTTTAAAAGGCAGTGGGACTCTGACTGCCAGGCCTGCTTGGTCCCTGCTCAGATCCCATCCTGGCTTTTTCTCATAAGATGGGCATATCAGTCCTGAACACCAAGCTCTGCCTTGAGCATGAGTGGCTTTCGTCCCTGGAGTTGGGAATCCAACTGTCCACAAAGGGGGCAGCCAGCCCCTGGGTCTGTCGCAGTCCCTCCCTGGGTCTGGCCACCAGCGGCATGGCCTGGAGGAATCATTTCCATCTGAAACCTGCATCCGTGAACATTCTCTCAAGACCCTGTGCGACGCCCCTGGGCCACGTGCCGGCCTGGCTCACAGGCAGCAGGCACAACAGTCATCTTGCTGGGAAGTCACAAATGTGGCAAGGCCTAGCCCGCTCCTGCAAAGGGCCGGGGCATGGGGTTGGGCAGACTGCACCCTGAACTGTGCAGCACATGGGCCTGGGGTTCACACTGCAGAGTCTCTGTGACATCTATCCACCATCTTCCGGAAAGAAGGGGGGAGCACACATCAGTAAAACAGACGCCATCCCTGGGCTGTGTTGGGCATGGTGCCAGCCCAGCCCACAGATAGAGCAGACTCAGCCCAGGGTGGGTGTGAACATGGGGGCTGGTGGGGGCCCCTCAGGAGCCCAGTGGGCTAGACCACCCACACGGTGGGCCTAAATCCCCCCTTCCCCCTGAGGACAGGGACCACACTGCTGGAGCTGTGATTGGCTCCAGAGGGAAGCCATTTGTTGTCATCTTTGTTTAATGTGACAGAAGTGGCTTGCAGTAGCAGATTCGAATACAGAAGAATGCACGCTCCCCCGAAATAATCACTGCTAACTGGTTGCTGTGATGCCTTCCAAATATTTTTAGGCATATACAGTCATTTAACTAAATATGTACATATGCGTGCTTTTTTTTTTTTTCCTAAACAGATGGGATCACCAACACATACGGTTCCTCAACCTGCTTTGCTCCTGACAACCCGCCTGTGAGTCCGGTGCCCGCGGCCGCCATTCTGCTTGCCTTCTACCACCGCCTAAAAAAACTGCACTCCTTAAGTGGATGCGGCTATGGTTCATCCAGCCATTTCCCTAATGATGGACAGAGAGGCCGCCACAATTTTGTATAATTACAAATAGCTCTGGAGCAGGGGGAGAGAGGAGAAAAGAGCCCCCAGCACCCCTTCCATTTGAGCAAGAAGAGAAGGAAAAAGAGCACTTGAAATGTTTCTTATAGAAAGGTTATGCGGATCCACACTATAATCTTGGCTGGTGATTTTTTTAAAAAATTATATGAAAATGAGGCAGACTATCAAATGGCCCAGAAAGCAAAATTCACAGGGAAAATAATCATAAGCTTAGAATCAGGAGGCATGGCAGTATTTTTTCCTCTCACTTGCCCTCAGATTCGATCTTGGGGTGTCAAGCCCTGCTCAGTTACATAGGGTGCTGTGATCCCCACTGTCTGTGTCAAGGGTCTAACTTAGCTTTTCTCCTCATTGTTCTGCCCCACTTCAGGGAGCGGGGGGAGTTATCATCTTTCCTGAAAGACCAGTGAGTTCAGTGTAAAGGACCCGGAGCTTGGAAAGTGGGATCCCTTCAACTAAATCTCCTTTCTAAGGGGGCTGCTACACCCCCAAGTTTTCCCATGGTTGTACCTCTGACTGCCCAACCCTGAACAGGAGCGAGGGGTGATGAGGAGGAGGGAGACTTTCTGAACTTCCCTGCATGGAGTCATCTGGTTTGGGGGGGGGCTCTAGAACCATCAAGAGAGCCAGGACAAGATTCTGTGCTTTTGCAATCATTATCAAATGCTTCCCTTCCAACCTCAGTGTGTTTTACAGGATCAGGGGCTCTGAGCCTTGACGTTCTCTTCCCATTAGTCTAAGGTCATTCAGATATGAGTGGGGTGCGTGTGTGTCTGTGTGTGTGTGTGTGTCTGTGTGTGTGTGTGTCTGTGTGTGTGTGAACCAGCATATTCAGATAGAAGGTCGGCAACCTCCCCAGAGGTACCTTGACTTTCCACTTTTCACAAAAATTCGGTGTGTGTGGGGGGTGGGTGGGTGTGTGGGTGGGGTGGGTGGGTATGCCTCGGTTTCCTCACCAGGAAAAGCCTGGCAGTTCATCACCCAATCTGAGCAAGGGTGAGGCGTCCTGAGACCACTTGGTTTGGCTGCACCTTTCATAAAGAGTGAAGGACTGAACTCAGGCTCTGCCATCACCTAGCTTGGAGGAAGACAAAGCTCTTTACCAGGGTTCAGAAAGTGTCTGGTCTGTGAAATGGCTCCTGGGTGCGGGAGCCATTGGCAAACACAGATTTGCCACATCTGTTGCTGAGCAGGGGTGCATGGGCCCCCTGTGAATGGACAGAAGAGCCATTATTCCTAATGCTGTCGCACTGAGAGGAGAGTGTGTTGGAAGGGAGAGTACTTTTTTTTTTTAGTTCAGCTTCACCCACCACCTTGGGCAAGCCCAGTCTGGCCCCGACATCCAACTTCCTTATGTATTTATTTAAACCCTGCCTCATTCCAGAGAGACTCTGAGGCCTCACCATGAAAGCCATCTTTGTGTGTCCTTGCAGAGCTCAAGGCCGGAAAGCCCAGGGAGCTGGCTGGTGGTGAGGCCCCCACCTGGCTGAAGGCCTGCGCCTGTCACCTAGACGTGGCTTCCCCCCACCCCCACCCCACAGTGACCCTCGGGCTCTGCGACAGATTGCGCAAAGCCCCTTTTATGTGAAGGTGAGCCAAACTGAAAGTCTGTAGCCTGCAGATGATGTCTCTGTGACATTGTCTGTCCCTGGGTACATAAAGTGGCTCTGAGTGAGCCTTGGCCTGCAGGACAAACGGTTCAGGGGATGACTTCCTGCCCAGGGCTCTAGGCAAGTCTAGTGGCCTTGTAGAGGGAGGGTGTGGCCTGTCTCTGGCCTGCATCCTTTACTGTCTGTCTGTCCTGGTCCATCATGTCCCCTCTGCCTGAGCCTCAGGACGCATGCGCCATGGCCTGCTGTGGCTGCTTGCACCCTGTAGTTCCACCTCCTGGCTGGGATCCACGCGGTGGCTTTGAAGCCTACCAGATAACTGGAGGTAGAAGGTCCAGTTGTCCTCTGTTAGGACAGGGGTGTACAATTGGGGTACGGTTGCCCCTCTACACAGAAGGGAGGCCAGGAAGTCAGGGATCACTGGGGATCTCAGAGGAAGGTTGGTTCCCTGTGGGGGGAGACCCCCACTCCTGTCCCCAAACAGATGGAGGTGTTGTGGACTCAGAATGGGCTGAGCCACCTTCCTTTGACACTGTGTCCCAACTCTCTGAACTTCTTCCACTCCTAGACCTGCACTATGCAGTGGGGTTGTGTAGGCCTCTAAGACTTTCCACATGGTAAGCAAAGACCCCGAGGACCCCGGGGGGCGGAGATTTCTCCTAGAGATCCTATTTCTCCCCCCCTTGTGCCTCGACAGTGTCTGGGTGGATAAGCGAGAGAAGTCTGCAAGCCCTCGTGGCTGTGGAGCGCGGTTCTGCAGAGCAGTTCTGGCCGGTTCATGAGTACAAAGGGCCGCCATAGAGGCTGAGTCAGGGAAGCTCGGCTGAAACCAAACCCCAGGCTGGCGCACATTCCACTCCACAGCCGCGCTGTCCTCCCCCTGGCGCCGGTTCCACTTGTCATGGGGGACATTCGGGTGGTCCCACCACCTGCTGGAAAAGCTCAGATGCCTGTAACTAAAGCAGGGCCTGAAAATAGCCCGGGCCATGGATCGGCACGCTGGTGCTGGCCTCGGCTGCCTGCACGGGAGGCGGTTTGAGTGTAGGACTTGAAATGTAGATAGATTACTTCTCAACTTCTCGAAAGATCAGCTATGGGTTTTCGACAGAGACAGACCTTGAATTTACAGATGGTGGGCTCCACTCACCCCTTCTGGGCCACATCTGTGGGTTGCATGTTGACACACACAATCACTCATTGCCAAGGTGCTATCCACAGGCCAAGTGAACCCCGCCTTCTGCTCCTGCCACTCGGCTTGGGGAGCTGGGCAAACAGGATTCTGGTAAGCGGTGTCAGGCTGATGGTGGATATATGGAGTCATATTAGACTAGCCAGTTACAAAGGATCAGCCATTGGAATGACTCTCAGGGTCTGAAGGAGGCGGCCACTTGAGAAAATCTTGCAGAGAGACACAGAGGCTACAGTCTATAGACAGAAGGTCAGAAATGGCCTGAATAACCAGTCAGCAAGTCACCTATAAGTCTCAAGGACTGAGGTTATTCAGAAAAGATGTCACTCTCTTCTTACTAGCCTTCTTCCTCTGGGGAAGCAGAGGACGGCCTGGTGTATGTGGGGGGGGGGTGGAGGACGTGGGCAGGGCAGTGGGGCTCGCCAAGGTGCTCACCACATACAAAAAGCACATGCATTCTTGCCACTTAAAATAGCCCAGGACATGGGACATGGTACCAGAAGCTCTTGTTTGACACTCAACAGCTGGGGGTTTCAGGCTGACAATAAGGAACCATTCTTAGCCATTTCTACAGCCGCCCCAGAGAGGACACACTTTGTGCTAGATGGAAAGAATGCTGGGAGACATGGTCACATCTGGCCATTTCTGCTTTCATAAATCTGAGGATGTTATTTCCAAGCTCTGGGCCTCAGTTTCTTCAGCCATAGAACCAGGACAGAGAGCTAGCTGTCTTGTCTAATTCTAGGAGAATTAGGGGCAGTGATCATAATCGATAAAGGCAAAGCCCTGTCTCCACCAGACGAGGATCCTGTCTGGCCTCTGAGCCCCAAGTCTGGAAATGACAAATCACACTCTTTGCCAGGAAGTACAGGAGGCCTGGGCGTGGGCTCTGCTCGGATCTGTCAGCTGAGGACACAGAAAAGCCTACAGAGAACAGTGGCTTTAGTTGAAGCCTCAGGGTAAAGCTATATGGTAGAATCCTGGGTGCTGTGGATCCATAGAAGAAATAAGCTATGTCTAGTGGCCCCTTGGGAACGGGGAAAAAAAGAGGCCAATTAAGGCACTTTGGGGAAAAGTGAGTCTCTAGGTCCCACAGAGGGAAGCCAATAAGCCATGTGAGGCTCAGAGAGCTTAGGTAACTTGCCCCAAGCTCACAGGTAACAGATACACAGGGCTGGGCCTGCCTCCTTCACTCCTGTTCCACCACAGGCCTGGGGAGCTGCAAGATTCATCCCCTGGCCTATACTGGAAGCCACAGGGCCCCCTCGAGGAGGCCGCACACAGTGGATGCCAAGGCTCACTTCCTGGGCTATTTTCAGGCCTCTGCTGAGAACATAGGAATCCAGGCACTGGGGCCCAGGGGCTGGGAGCACCTGTCCCTCCATTCCCGGCTCAAGGCAGGTGACGGGTGAACCAAGGTTGGAAAAAGTCAAAGCTATGTCCACTCTTTCTGCTTTTAGCCACACACATGTCTCAGCGCAGGGCCCAGAGCTCTGCTGCCAGACTCTCAACATGTCCTATTTAGGACAGACCCTCGCCTCACACCCGGGCCAGCAACCTCTCAATCCATCATTAGCCATCACAGGTGGCCCTGGAGAAGTTCAGCTTTGTTTAACTTATAAGGCTTGGAGCGGCACAGAGAGTGCTCAGTGTCCTCATTTGGTATAGGCAGTAGGCCAGAGCAGGGTCTGGGGTCCAGGACACATCAGATGCCCCTCAGTCAGGGAAGGTTCAAAATAGAGTTTAAACAATGAACTCACAGTTGAATAAAATGAACAACCAAGAAGCTGAGACATGTGTTGTTCATGGTGGGAGGAGGGTGGAGGGGTGGGCAGATGAACGGAGAGAGGAAGGACAGGAGAATACAGCCGTAACACTCCATGTGTGTGTGTCGAAACAGAACCAGGGTCTCTGAGGGGCAGGGCCGGGTGGAGACAGGCAGAAGCATGGAGGGAGACACAGATCAGACACTGCCATTGACAGGCTGCACTGATACGCCTTCGGACAATTACTTAAGCATTGAAGAAAAGGCTTAAAGCAATGAGGTTTGCCATCTCAAGGGCAGGGAAGGCAGCCCATGGCGGCACATTGCAGGGCTCAGGGCCTGGCCTTCTATGGGCACCGCTTGTCGGCCGAGTGTCTCAGGATCTTTGGCCCGGGAGCCGTGCCAGGGCCTGGGCCCACCCTGCGGGCCTCTTGTGGGGATTAACTGATACCTTGGCAGGCTTACTGCCTGGGCATTACCAGCAACGTGAGGCCCCTGCCTGCCCTGCTTCGACCTCGAGCCTGCCCAGCTCATAGTCCTGACCTGGTTCCTTGGGCATGGAGTCTGGGGGTGCGGGGAAGGAGTGTCAGGCCCTGCGCTATCTCTTGAAGAAAGAGGTCTCCAAGGAGAAGTGTTGGTGAAGGAGCTTGGTGCCCTTCAGCCTCTCCAGAGCTCAGCTCCCTCTCTGCCCAGGAGAAAGAGCGGCGGGTACAGACCTTCACTGCAGAGCAGGGCTACTCCATTGCCCACGGTCACTGTCATTCTTCCTGTCCATCTCCACGTGGTCACAGCCCTCTGAGCTGTGGAAGCTTCTGCCCTCCACTGGGGGTGGGGTATCGCCACGTCTCCAGGACTGGCGGGGATCCATATTCATTTTGTCCTACCTCAGGTACTCCCGCTATGTGCTGACTTTCTGGATTGATTGAGCCGAGGTTTGTATGATCGGGTTCCCCCCACCCCGCCGTGTTCCCTAACCACCTTAGGGTTCCATGGATACCTGTAAACACTCTTGGTTTATCTGGAGAACACAGAAGGCTGCCAGCTTGTCACCAGGATGAAGAAAACATGTCTGTATACGTGTACAATTAATTGATACATAGTTGCAGCTGAGGTGGGCACTGAGGAGGTAAGAATCCACACCTGCCACATAAATCTATAAAGTGGAACTTTTCAAGACACCAGTCATAGCTGAAGGGTAGGGGAAAATGAGGGTAGAGGGGTTTCTGAGGTTGCCCTGGCTTGCTCCTGTGGCTGATATTCCAGCTAGAGAGGAAACAGTCAAGCAGTGCCCAGAGGATTTATAAGTTTGGAAGACAGAGCATTTGGGGAGACTGAGGTAGCCAGAAGCCTCAGGACAGAGGCCAGGAGGAGAGAGCTGCACAAAACAGGTCATGGAGGCTTGCAGAGGGCCCCCCTCAAACACGCAGCAGAGTTTCTGACAGAGGCTGCTCCGCAGTGAGGATGTAGGGGAATGGTAGAGCATGAGCCTGGGGTTCAACCAGCCCCCAGCGCCACATACACACACAACAAAGACAACAGCAAGTAAAACCATCAGAAAGATTAGAAGGGACAGTGTCCAGCGCCCACAGAGGCCTGGGAAGGCAGGGCTATGAGGAATGCCCACCTCCACCAGTCTCACTGGAAAAATATAGCAGCTCCACAGAGTACTAGATGGAATTCTCAGAAGATGGGCGACAGGAGAGGGGGGACTCGCCTCAATGTATGAGAAAATCCAGATCCCCAAAGATCAAACCTTTCCCAGTGCTTTGATTGCATACCTGAACTAAGATCGGGAATATTTACAGGAATTACAGGAAACAAAGATACCCAGCCCCTAAATAAGGCAAAATCCTCCATGTCTGGCAGTCAGCTGAAGTTTACCAGACATACAAAGACACAGCCCACCAAGAAGAGACTGCTTCATTAGTTAAATCCCACCCAGAACTTCCACAGATGTTAAAATTAGCAGCAGCAGGAAAAAAAAAACATTGAAACAGTTATTGTAATTGTATCCTGGTATGTTCAAAAAGTTAAGTAGAAGCAAGAATGATTTTAAAAAGAATAAAACAAAGTGGACCTTGTTGATGACAATTACAAAGCTGAGGTGAAAATTACTCTCTGTGAGATCATTGACTGATAAAACACCGAAGAAAGAAAGGTTTTTCAAATGAAAGAGAAAACTACCCAGGTAACAGAAATAACACCCGGGGGGGTCATGGGAACAATTGAAGCAGGTTGATCAATTGACCTGTATCTGAATGTGTGTGTTGGTATGAGTATGTGTATGTATTAAGCTAAAGATCCTGAAAAAGCCCAATGTATAAATGCACGGTACGGAGATTTGAACTCAGCCTCTTACTTGCAATCTAGCACTTGAGCTGTGGTCCCTACCTTTTCTGACACAAGGCAAATAGGTAACTATTTGGAGATACACTTGACAATAAAATAGCCAAGTTTGTTGGAATTTGATGACAGCTATAAGCCCCCAGTTCTAAGGAACTCGATGAACTACAGTCGTAAGAACAGTAGAGCATTAGCTTTGAACAGGGAAAAAAAAAAAGATCAGAGATAGAGCCATAATCCAGATGGTGCTAAACCAGTGATGAAAAAGAAAAAAAAATTCTTAAAGTCAGTCAGGGGGAAAAAGACATGAGGTATTTTCTAGAGGAACAAAGCAAGGATTAATGCAGATTTCTAATGAGAAACAACCCAGACAAGAGGAGAACAGGATCTCTGAAGTAGCCTTAAGAAAAGAGCTGTCAGCCCAGAGTTCTTGCCCATCCTAGACACCTCACAGGAACAAAGCCTTTGACACAAGTCCCAAGGCACAGAGTTCCTTACCAACAGAGCCCATCTCAAAATGTCAAAGGAATCCACCAGACTGTAAGAACCTCTGCACTACACAGACATAAGCAATCTCCACAACAGAAAGAATATCAACATTTTGCAGTAGCCTTGTTGGTATACCCAAGTTTAAATTCTTTCAATTTCATTAAAGGAAAATGGATGATCGATGTAAAATTATTGGCAATTGGTTGTAGGGTATATAAAAATCACAGTAATACTATAAAAAATTTGCCAGAGGAAGCTGGGTACTGGTGGTTCACACCTGTAATCCTGGTGACTCAGAAGGTTGAGACCTGAGGATCACAGTTCAAAGCCAAACCTGGGCGGAAAAGTCTGTGATATTCTTACCTCCATTAAACTACCCAAAATGCAATGCAGAAGTAAATCTGAGTGAAAAGGGACAGTGCCCAAATCTTGAGTTCAAGCTCCATCACTGGCACACACAAGAATGAGTGTGTGTGTGTGTGTGTGTGTGTGTGTGCATGTGTACACACATACACACAAAGAAAGTTAAAGCCTAAGGATATAGTTCAGAGACAGCATATTCACCTAAGAAAAGTGAGACTTTGCATTCTATCCCCAGTACATTAATATATATATATATAGATAGATAGATATAGATATATTAGAAGCAGGGAGTTTGGCCTAGTGGTAGTGCTTGCCAAGCATACATGAAGACCTGGGTTCCATTCCCCAGTACCACATACGTAGAAAAAGCTGGAAGTGGTGCTGTAGCGTGGTGCTGTAGCTTCAGTGGAAAAGCTCTAGCCTTGAGAAAGTCCAAGGACAGTGCTCAGGTCCTAAGTTCAAGCCAGGACTGATAATATATATATATATATATATATATATATATATATTAGTAATGGTAGATATAAGAGCCAAAAAAAACCTCACCAGTCTTAAAAGAAAAAGTTAATTTTATAATAACAATGGATCATCAATCAATTGGACGTAATAATCCCAAACATATATATCTAATAAAGCCCTTCAAAAATATATGAAGAACTGCTGGGAGAACTAGCCAAATGTATATCTTGATATCTGTTTTCAATACTTGATAAAACAAGTAGGCAGAAAGCCAGCCAGGGTATGCGGGCTTGGACAGCACAAACAGCCAGTTGGACATAGCTGATATGAATAGAACGCCCCACCCGGAGACAGAATATACATTCCGTTCAAGAGTGCACGGACCACTTATAAAGAGAAAATATATTCTGGGCTGTGAAATATATCTCTGTATTTTTTAATAGATACGAGTCATTCAGAGTATGTTTACTGACCACAGTAGAATTAAAAATTAGAAACTAGTAATGGAAAGGGGGGAAAACCAAGACGGGTGGGGGGTGTTGGGGGGAGGGTAATGGGTACCAAGACATGTGAAAGGGTATCAATGTATGTGAATTAATGCACCTTCTATCTGGCAAATATCATGTAACCCTTTTACTAATTACAATAAAAAAAATTAAAAAAAAAGAAACTAGTAATGGAAGGAGATCTGGGAAGTTCTCAACTGCTTGGCACAGTATCAAATAAATATAATAGAAGCAAAGGCAGACCGCATTTGTGCACTGATTGAAAATTCAAATTCAGCATTATCAGAATTTGGGGGACATCTTATAAGCTGTAGGAAGGAAGTAAATATTCATAGCAATAAATGCCTAGATGGGAAAACAGGAATATTCTCAAGTCAGTGACCTCTACCTCTAAACCAATAACCTAGACAAAGAACAGCAAATCAAATTCAAAGTCAGCAGAAGAGAAGAAATAATTGAGATCAATCAGCAAATGATAAAACCAAAAATGACACAGAAAATATCAGTGAAACCAAAAGGTGAAATTTTAGAAGATCAGTGAGATAGATAAGCCTCTAGCTAGAGTGACCAGGGAAAAAAAATAAAAGGAGAGAAATTACAAGTTACCAATACCAGCAAGGAGAATAGTGATGACACTGCACACACAGAGATATTAAAAAGACAATAAGGGTCTATTATGAACAACTCTATGCCTATAAATTCTATTCTGGAAGTCTCACAATCTCTAGTATAACAGAATTACTAGAATTGACAAGTGAGTTGAGCAAGATTGCAGGGTAGTAGATCAATATGAGAAGCCAATTTTATTTCTATATACCAGCAACAAATAATTTCAAAAGTTGAAATAAAAATGACACTTACAGCAACATCAAAATATATTAAACACTGATGAATAAATCTGACCAAAGATAAGAGAGGTCTATACGACGTAACCACACAACATTGCAGAGAAAAGGCAAGGATATAAATTAATGCAGAAGTACATGCGTGGCTCGTGGGTCAGTGGACTCAATGTTACTGTGATTTCTCAGTGGGGTGTGGTTGTGCATGCCTGCAATCTCAGCTATCAGGAAGATGATGAGTTCCAGGCCAGCCTGGGCCACGTAGGGAGACCTTCCCTCAAAGAAAGAAAGAAAAAATGGTGTTTAGGTCAGCAATATCCCAGAAGGATTTCTAAGATAGAAATGGGCGAAGTTGTTCTAAATTGATTCTAAAATCCATATGAAGTTCAAAAGACTTAGAACAGAGTAATTCTAAAAAAGAATAAAGGGGCTGGGCCGGGAGTTTGGCCTAGTGGTTAAAGTGCTTGCCTGGCATGCACGAAGACCCGGGTTCGATTCCTCGGTACCACATACATAGCAAAAAGCCGGAAGTGGTGCTGAGGCTCAAGTGGTAGAGCTCTAGCCTTGAGAAAATCCAAGGACAGTGCTCAGGCCCTGAGCTCAAGCCCAGGACTGGCAAAAAAAAAAAAAAAAGAATAAAGGGGCTGGGAATTTGGCCCAGTGGTAGAGTGCTTGCCCAGCATGCACCAAGACGTGGGTTCGATTCCTCAGTACCACATACGTAGAAAAAAGCTGGAAGAGGTACTGAGGCTCAAGTGGTAGAGCTCTAGCCTTGAGAAAGTCCAAGGACAGTGCTCAGGCCCTGAGCTCAAGCCCAGGACTGGCTAAAAAAATAAAAAAGAATAAAGAATAAAATTGATGGACCAGTACTGACTCATTCCAGAGTTACAGTAAAGCTCTATGGTTGGTAGGAAGAGAAATAAAACAGGACAAAGAATCTAGAAACAAGTCCCACACATAGGGATTCTTGATTTTTTTTTTTTTTTTTTTTTTGCCAGTCCTGGGCATGCTAGGTAAGCATTCTACCATTAGGCCATGTTCCCAGTCGGGGCTCTTGATTTTTGGCAAAAGGGGAAAGGTAGACAGAGTGATTCACTGGTAGAGAATCTACCTAGCAAAAGCAAGGCTCTGAGTTCAACAGTCACACAAAGGCGCGCACACACACACACACACACACACACACACACACACGGAGACACAGACAGACACACAGAGAGATACATAAGTAAAGGCAATTTAGCAAAGAAATTAGGTCTTTACAAGTGGAGCTGGTCCAATTAGACTATACATATTAAAAAAGAACCTCTAACATATAACCATGAACACAAAATGGAGCCTCAGAATCCATAGGAGAAACATCTTGCTGACCTTGGTTCAATATTTTCTAATCATCACACCATAAAATACCAAGTTGATAAATCAGACTTCAAAATTTTAAAATTTCTCTTCCAATATTTCTCTCCAGAGGATGGAAAGATGCATGAGAGAATGCAGGACATAGTTGTGGTCCATGTTTGGAAAAGAACATGCATGTAGAATATACTAAGATTCTCCAGTATAATAATCAGAGAACAAACCCATCAATTCCAAGAGTAGGCAAAAGATTGGCAGACATATTTTGCCAAAGAATGCATATGAATAGCAAAGAATTATATGAAAACGTTTCGATGTAAAATAAAATGCAGATCCTTTATTAGGAAAATGTTTTTTTTTTAATATGCAGAACTAGTTCACAACTGTTCAAAATGGCAAAACAAACAAAAACTAGCCAGGGGTTGATGGCTCATGTCTAGAATCCTAGCTACTTGGAGGCTGAGATTTGAGGAACATAATTGAAAGTCAGACAAATACAAGACATTTTGGTCTCTAATTCACAGGCCAAATGTTGGAACATCATCCTTTATCTTCCCTTTCATGGAAGAGCCTGTCCTGTTTTTGGTTAGGGGCTGACATCCAGGTGTTTACTGGTTAACTACCTACACTTTGGAGCCAAGGGTGGATGAGGAGGGGAGGAAGAAGGGCAGAAGAGGGGCCAGAGTCTGCTTGGGGCCTCTCTGAGTGCATGTGGGGAGGGGAGCAGGTCTTTGAGAGTACAGAAAATGCCACGTCAACTCTCTCTGGGCACAGAGGAGTGCAGACTCAAGGCCAAGTCTCTGACTGGTGGTCTAGCCCAAGATTCACGGCCAAGCCTCTGCTTTGTGGTCTAGCCTAGACTCCAGGCCAAGGAGAAGGGAAAGTTGAGAATCAGATCCCAAGGCTTGAATTTTCAGTCAGCACCAGAGTTTTCCACAAACCTCAGGGACTTGCTTTTCCTCCCAGGCTGAAGGAGAAAGTAAGTGCTCAGCCCAAGTCTGGGGGAACTCCCCTTCACCCCAGGGAGCCCTTTCTACCCTACCAGACTCACCCACCGGCCCCCCCCCACACCCCCCTCTTGCATTTCAAGAGAGAACATTCCAAGGTCCACAGGGAGGGGTTAGCTTAGCAGAGAAAGGGGATTCGGTAGGAGAGACACTTCCCAGAGCCAAAGAAGGTGATACCCTCTCCAGGATTCACCATCCCCTCTTAGCTGTGGGAGGCTTTGGTTAGGTCGCTGGGATCTGGGAGCCAAGGCAAAACACAGAGGCAACTCTGCCAGCCGCCAAGAGAGTCCTCTGCTCAGGCCAGGAGGAATCCCTAACTTGATTCCAAGGAAGAGCACCCTAAAAGCCAAGATGTCCGACCCTTCAGGGTGATACTGTACAGACAAGATTTTTCTATTTCTCCAGCATCTTGAATGGCAAGACCCAACTGTACCCCTGGAGTGACAGGGGTGGCCGCCACCCTTCTGCTGGCCTGTTTTTTGTTTTCCTTTTTTGAGTGGTGTTATTTTGCGCTTTTGTTCTCGCGTTGAAAAAAAGCAAGCACGATTTCTGTAGTTGCCATAAAGGTTAAAATATTATGACAGTTCCCTGATTGGGCTGTTGGGAAAATGAAATGACACGGGCTCAGGGAACATAATGAAGCTGGAGTTCCAGAGCTTTCTCACAGCACAAAGAAAAGGACAGTGTTGCCAATGAGCCTCTGTGCCTCCGTGGTCCCTGGGGAACTGTTTGGTCCCCTTAGCCTGTCATCACATCCTGATTAGCAACAGCGTACCACTCTAGAGTCTGAGATTTCCATCCAGGGCTTGAGGGGTCTAAGCGGTTTTTGGGGTGCTGGCGTTTGAACTCAGGATCAAGCACCTGGAAGTCAGGGCCTAACTACTTAAGGCCACACCTCTAGCCATAGGGGTGAATATTCTTATTAGAATACTCAAGTTCCAGTCACCCCTGCCTGCTGTCTTCGTTCACTTCCCCCTCTCCCCAGCCTTGACCTTCAGTTTCTGTGCAGAGGGGTTCTGTGGCTCCCAACTTGACCATCTTGGAAGCCAGCTCAGGCCAGAACCAGTCACCGGACTGGCACAACCTTAGCACCAACTTCATAGGAACACGGGGGCTCTGCCTGCCTGCCCGTTTTAGGCATCTGAAATAAAGGAGAATAGAAAACACTTGCTAAGGATTGATGTGAGGATTCAATAAAATGAGGCTGGACTAGGGCTCAGTGGCAGAGGGCGGGCCGGGCACACACACACAGAATCTCACACGGACTCACACACAGATTCCGAGGTGCTGGGCACAAGGCTTCAGTGACTCAGACTTGAAATTCTAGCTACTCCGAAGGCTGAGATCTGCAGTTCACAGTTAAAAGCCAGGCCAAAAAACTCCATGAGACTCTTACCTCCAATTAATCACCAAAAAAAGCTAGAAGGGGAGGTCTGGCTTGAGTGGTAGAGCATCGGCCTTCAGTGAAAAACTGGGGAGCAACGCAAGCTTCCCGTCCACTCCCATCGCCCGCGGCAGGGGTGGTATTGACTGAGCGGGCGGGCGGGCTGAATGAATACCAGAAACCCCCGAGGTGGAAGGCCGCTTGGGTGGGGATGGAAGGTCTGCTCCAGGCTGTTCTTCAGAGTAAAACAAAACCTTGCTGGAGCCATCACAAATGCAAGCTGGTCCCTCCCCTCGCCCGCTCCCATTAGTTTGGGCCGGGGAAGGCCAGGTGAGGGTGGTGAGACTCTAAGCTAGCCGCCCCTTTCCGTGCTTAATTATGAGGTCCCTGGGACCACCTGGAGACCACTCCGTGCCATTTGATTGCCCTGCTCCTCTTGAAGAAATGACAGGACAGTCTGATGATCAAACCTGAGTGTGGCGGCTGGTGGCCCTGGGAAGGACGTGTGCTGAGATCCCCAAAGCAATTTGCATTGCCGCAGTGGTGGGGAGCTGGGCAGATGCAGCAGTCCTGGGGCTCACCGTGGCCCAGGCCTCTCCCTTGCCATGCTGCATCGTGCCAGTCCACAGAGAACCAGGGGCCCGTGTCATGTGCATCCCGCTCCCATGCTATGGCACGGTGCCTGTCTGCGGCACGGTGTCTGAGCGGCGGCCATGCATCCTGTTTCTATGCTACCATGCATCTGGTACCTGGGCGGGGGCGCATTGTGCCTTTGCAAGCCGAGGATGCATGCCACACAGCCACCTGTGCCTGTGCCATGACGCATTGTGACATGACTTGCACTCCATGGGCCCGTGCCGCGGTGCCCACAGCACCAGTGTCTATGCACACCACAGACTTGGGCTACGGAGCCGCAGAGCCGCGAGGCCACTGCGCATCATGGGTATGTGCCATGGTGCAGGAGGTGCCCATGCCGTGCACACTGACACCCGTGCCATGGTGCCGCCTGCTCGGATGACAGTACACCTTGTGATTTTTCTGTCGCACACCTTGGTGTGTGCTGCAGCGCCCGCTAGAGTCCTGCCACAGCATATTGTGACGTTATGCACTCCACGGCGGGTCTATGCCGCGGTGCCCACTGTGCCAGAGCCATGCAGCGCTGTGACATTGTGTGACATATCAGGGGCCCGTGCCGTGGTGTCCACTGTAGTGATGCCATGCGCTTTGTCACTTTGCTGTTGTGACCTTGACCTGTGCCTCCGTGTCTGCTACATTTGTGCTACGGTGAGCGTGACTGCCATGACACCGCGGCATAGCCGCGTTGCGCTCTCTACCACCTTCCTGGCACAAATTGACTTTGCTGTTGCACACATAGACTTGTGCCATGGCACAGTGGGCCTTTGTCAATGCACACCGCAGCCCCATGCCACACTGCCCCCGTGCCAGTGCCGCGACAGAGTGGGCTTTTGTCAACGCACACCGCAGCCCCGTGCCGCGCTGCCCCCGTGCCAGTGCCGCGACGCAGTGGGCCTTTGCCAATGCACACCGCAGCCCCATGCCACACTGCCCCCGTGCCAGTGCCGCGACAGAGTGGGCCTTTGCCAACGCACACCGCAGCCCCGTGCCGCGCTGCCCCCGTGCCAGTGCCGCGACGCAGTGGGCCTTTGCCAATGCACACCGCAGCCCCGTGCCGCGCTGCCCCCGTGCCAGTGCCGCGACGCAGTGGGCCTTTGCCAATGCACACCACAGCCTTGTGCCGCGCTGCCCACTGTACCAGTGTCATGACACAGTGGCCCTTTGCCAATGCACTTCGCAGCCCCGTGCCGCGGTGCCCACTATGCCAATGCCATGATGCAGTGGGCCTTTGCCAATGCACACCACAGCCCAAGCCGAGGTGACAGTACCGTGATGCAGTGGGCTTTTGCCAATGCATACCGCATTCCCATGCTATGCTTCCCTCTGTGCCAGAGCCACGATGCAGTGGGCCTTTGCCAACATATGCCGCGGCCCTGTGCCATGCTGCCCACTGTGCCAGTGCTACGATGCAGTGGGCCTTTGCCAACACACACTGTGGCCCTGTGCCGCGGTGCCCACTGTGCCAGTGCCACGACACAATGGGCCTTTGCCAAGGCACACCGCATCCCATGCCGCGGTGCCCACTATGCCACTGCCGCGACACAGTGGACCTTTGCCAACACACACCGCAGCCCTGTGCTGAG
Organism: Megascapheus bottae; assembly: GCF_031878675.1. Classification (NCBI taxonomy): domain Eukaryota; kingdom Metazoa; phylum Chordata; class Mammalia; order Rodentia; family Geomyidae; genus Megascapheus; species Megascapheus bottae. The sequence goes on from NC_143522.1 coordinate 29,795,089, forward strand.
GTGCCCTCTGTGCCAGTGCTGTGATGCAGTGAGCCTTTGCCAAGTACACTGCAGGCCATGCCACAGTGCCCACTGTGCCAGTGCTGTGATGCAGTGAGCCTTTGCCAAGTACACTGCAGGCCATGCCACAGTGCCCACTGTGCCAGTGCCGCAATGCAGTGGGCCTTTGCCAAAGCACATCGCAGCCCTGTGCTACAGTACCCTCTGTAGCTGCGCTATGGCACAGTGTGACTTCATGATTAAACCACAGCCCCGTGCCGCGGTGCCCGTGATACCAGTGCCGCGGTGCCCGTGATACCAGTGCCGCGATGGAGCAGGTCTTGGCTGATGCCCACCACAGCTTCGTGCTGCAGTGCCCGCTATAGCTGCGCTATGGCACAGTGTGACTTTGTGATTAAACCACAGCCCTGTGCCGCGGTGCCCGTGATACCAGTGCCGCGGTGCCCGTGATACCAGTGCCGCGATGGAGCGGGCCTTGGCCGATGCCCACCACAGCTCCGTGCTGCAGTGCCCGCTATAGCTGCGCTATGGCACAGTGTGATTTGTGATTAAACCACAACCCCGTGCCGCGGTGCCCGTGATACCAGTGCCGCGATGGAGCGGGTCTTGGCTGATGCCCACCACAGCCCCTGTCCGCAGACTGTGTTGTGCACAGTGTCTTTGTCATTGTACACAATGCACCCGTGGCGTGGCACTGCTGACCCATGCCATGATCACTGTGCCATGCCACTGAACAGCGTAGGCCCGTGCCGCGGTGCTGCGATACCACCGGTACCTACGGTAAGGTGCATCCCGAGCCCGTGCCACGCGATGCAGCCCACGGGACTCCAAAGTAGCCGCGTGTACCTTGTGCCGTGGGGCGGCACCCGTGCCACGGCGTGCCCCAGCCGCAGCTCACCCACAAAGCACTCCAGTCCACACCCATGTTTTGCAGAGGGGCTGCCCAGGTTACTCATTAACATCCCAACAGCTCTGTTGTTTGCTCAGTAGCTGGGGCCTGAGTTCCCCTCCTCGGGGTCTGAGCCCTGGCTTCAAAGCCTTCTCATTGTGTAAGAACAGTTCTGCTGCTGTGGGGGGAGGGCAGGCTCTGGTTTTAGCCCTGCAGGGGTAGTGTTCTGGCATCCTTGATGATTTGGGGGCATCTTCAGTTTTCCCGAGACCCTTGATGGCGCTGAACCTCGGATCACGTGGCGAGGCGGCCAGGGAATGAAGGCTTTCCAGGCTTCAGCCTCTTGAACGAAGAGTCCCAACATTTGCCAAGTGACTTTCTCTAGGCTTGACAATCTCTCCAAGACCCGAGGTTTATGGTAGCAGAACTCGGTGTCCTCCTCTACCCCTGTCCAGTGTGGATGGCACCCACAATGTACTGTTCTTTGCGGAGGTGCTGGGTGGCTTGTAACTGTGGGTGTGATCTGTGGAGGCCCTGGCTACTGAATTGTTTTTCCTGAAGGATTTTCCCACCTCCTAGTTCCACCTGGGATGACAATGGTATTAATGGATGCACCCCAGGACACCTGCAAGAGACTTTACCAGCTGAATGGCTCCCAGCAGCCTGTTTAAGAAGCTCTGTTTCTTTAAGAAAGGGGAAAATGGAGAAGGTAATGGAATCACTTAGCAGTTTCTTTACAATCTTAATTGTTTTGCTAATAGCTCTCTGGGCCTGGGGCTGAAGTCCCCAGGCCCAGCAAAGCCCTTTGAGGCCTAGTCTGCTCCTGAGAGAGCTCTCCTCTAAGTTTTGGGGTCTAAGGAGTTGAGTTTTGAGGTCTTTCTAAAGAATGACATCTGTGGCTTCCTCCCCAAGAATCGAGGCATTCTTTGGACAAAGAACATGAAGCGGTTCAGTATGAATATTGGCAATTTGCTGGATCTTAGCTGTGTGGCGTCCCGTTGGCCAGTGGTGTGTAGTGTGTAGTTTGTGGTATGTGCATGGGCTCGCTTTTTTTTTGCAGAGCTGAGGACCAGTCCCAGGGCCTTGCACTTGCCAGGCAAGGGCGCTTCCGCCCAGCTAAATCCCCAACCCCTAGGCTCTACTTTTGCTTTTTTAGCCTCTCTACAGAGGATCTTCTCTGACCTCCTTGAGTTTCTGGCCCATCTTCTGGCGACCATTCCCTGCCAGTGAGGTTAACTCACCACGACTCCTGGAAGTTTGTGAAGATTCTCAGGTCGGCAGGTTGAGAGATGTGTATGGCGCCATGACGCCGCCAGCTGCTGCACAACTCTGCATCCTCTTGAACATTTACTGAAATCTGTAGCAGAAGTGGCTTTAGACTTCCATCCTCTCTTAGATGCAATCGCCTATTGCCTAGAGATTGCCTGTTACCTAGATTCTTCCTTGATTGTTCTTGTGGACCTGGCCAGACCACTGAGTGAACCAGATGAGTTGCAATATTATAAAATGGAAGACCCAAAGGCTCATGTTCTTAACAGTGGTTTACTGAGTCGATGCAGTGATTCTCATAGCATTCCTCCGAAAAACACTGAGATGTATACTAGCATGTAAGTACCACGTCTCCATTAGGAAACATGAAATCCCATTTCCACGCGCTGGGTTGCCTTCTACCCAGAAGATGGATGGACCAGAATGGATGGACAGACCAAATAGTTCATTACCATGGGTCACTCAGAGGCCATCCTACGTAGAGTGAGGATAGAGCAGCCACCAGCCTTCTGACATTATTGCCTGTGAGGGTGGCTTTGAGCTCCGGGAATGGGGTATCCCCCTCACCCCATCTTCTTGTTTTCCAGATGACTCAGCTGCAGAGGCCGATTTATCTGGCTTGATCCACCCAGAGGATTCGTACCTGCTTTCAACTTCTTTTATGTTTGGAGTCTGAGTGATTAAATTTGGGGCACCCTAGTGTGATCCCCAAGATGGCTAGCTTGGTCTCCAGTACAGGGTAACCCTTAAGTAGCAGGACGAGCAAGTCATTGTTCAGGCCTCCGATCTAAGGAGGCATTGTTGAGTCTCTGTGTGTGTGTATGTGTGTGTAGGACTTCTGTCCAGTTACCATGAACCGGTTGCCGTGGATTGTGACTCCAGGATGTCAGAATCAGTGTGATGGACCCGCCTGCTCCCTTGCCTTTCCCACTTCCCAGCTGGCAGTCTCTGCAGTACCTCCCTGTGGTCCTTTGCAATTTGCCCTGGTGTGTGATTTCACGGGGCAGCAGTTCTGAGACTACGGTTCTTTGAGACTCCCCACCTCACACATGGATGTGTGTATCCAGTAATGAAGCTGTAGTAGCACCGGAACTGCCTGAGCCTTCCCTTCCCCCTTGGAGAATCTGCATGATAAGCCCACCCTCCCCCCACAATTCCGGTTCCCAGAGAAAGAGCCCAAGCCCAATCCCAGAAAATCCCTGCAGGCCGCCTGGGGTGGGGGTGGAGTGGGGACATTCTGCCTTTCCTCCCTGGGAGACCTCTGTTCTCTGGTTCTCAGACCAGAAGGGGTGGAGCCAGGAGAGCTACCACCAAACAGGCCATCATCTTTCTGCAGGCACACAGACTTATCTCAACACGTGTATAGCCTCTGTGTGGATTCCTTCCCCCCTCCCTCTCTCTCTCTCCTTCTCAGTTTGATCTTCAGGCTCAGAAGGCAGCTCTGGACTTCTCTGATCCACAAGTTACTCGAGTGCCTGGGGCAGAGCCCAGGGCTTGCTTTGCTCTGGAGGAATTTCTCCCTTTCATTGACCCCACCTTCACTGGAACGAGGTCGTCAAGTTTGTGATAAACAAAAGACAAAATGGGAATGGTTCTTGGCTGTGCTTGCACTGAGGAAAGTGCTAAGTCTGCATGGGAAAATCTGAGTGGAACCCTTTCCCTTTTCATCTATCACCTCTGACCTTTGCCAGAAGAGATTCTGCAGGACATTACTTGTTAGAGCTCAAGTGCCACGACATTTTCCAGGCCCACACAAGAAGAGGGGGAGAGAGGGGAGGCTGTGGTCAGCCCTCTGGGTCTCAGCAAAAGGGGATGGGAAGCTTTATCAGGCTGGACTCAGAAATAAACGCAAACTCTCACACCTCAACCCTGAACTTGTAACAGAATGACATGAGTCTGGGGGCAATGCACAGAGCGGATGGGGCGACCGATTCTTCTAGATTATAGGCCCCTGCGTGAAGCTCCTCTTCCAGCCTGACCTCAGATTCCTGGCTCAGAGGACTGGAGCCCTGGCCCGCCAGGAATGTGGCCTGGCCGGTGAGGCGGTCTTGCCTTGGCTTCGGATCCTCTGGAGTGGAGGGTATTGAAGACAGCCCCATCTCTTCCTGGTCTTCTGTTAGGATGGGAGTCACTGGTCCTGGCTGCTTGGGATACCCAGATGTATAGCATAGCACCTGTCAACCCACCAGCCCCTTCCAGAGCCTGGAGTCCAAGGCCCAGAAGGGGTAGTGCCCGTCTTCCGGGGGGGGGCATAGCTCCTCATGCCTTCCTTGAGTGTGAGGGCAGGAGGCAGGGCTGATTTTTGAGCTGTTCCCTGGATGTCCAAACTGAGCTTTTAGTGCACAGACCTAAGTGAAGCCCCGGGGAGTCCTGGGCCACATGGCAGGAGACTTGAGGCTAGGATGGGGTATTGTGTGAAAGGGGCAGAGGGCACCTTTTCCATGTTCTGCCCTGTGCATCCGTAGTATGGGTGTAGAATCTGTGCTCTGTCATCAAACTTCTATATGCTGGCCTGTCCCACTAAAGGTGCTCATGGTCTCAGAGCTCCCGATCACTATGGGCAGATAGAGTTAGGACTTTCCTTCTAGCCCCCTGTTGGTTCCTGTAACATTTCTGACAAGATCTGTCCACAAAAGGCAGCATAGTCTCCAGAGAGGGCCCTGGTATAGGCAGAGAGGGGTGTTCTGGTCTAGAGGACATGGTTCTAAGGACCCTCATTTTTTTTTTTTTATGGTGCTGGGAGAGAAGGCAGGGCCTTCCCCATACCAGTCAAATAATCCAGCACTGAGCTTCATCCCAGCTCTCCATCTTCCCTTTGGGATAGATAGCAAGAGCCATGAGACTACTTCTAGAGGGCCTGAGAAGGGCCAAGAGGCCCAGGTAAGTGGTCACCTAGTGAGGCTGTCATCTTGGTCTTCCCCCTCTTCCGGCTCCTCTTCCCACGGCGTGCCCCAGGTCCTTCCAAGCTGGGTGAGAGGGGGAACCTGGAGTGAGACCCTTGGCTACTGCCGTGGCCTCTCAGATCCATGCAGGATTCTGGAATGAGAGCCTTTACGTGGACTCTGGGGAGAGCTGTCTGCTGGGCCTGGGTCTGCGCTGGCTGGGCAGGCTGTGGGAGCCCCTGGGAGCCCCTGGGGATCCTCGGAGCAGGGCCAGGCTGTACACTGGAGCCTCTCAGGACCCGCCATGGCTGGGCAGCAGGACCGTTTTGCTTGGATCTCTCAGGCAGCCACGTGGCCATACGTTCAGCAGTCTGGGATGCCTGTGCCTGGAGCCAGCCAGCAGTGACTTACGGCTGAACACAGTCTTTGAAGGGCTCCTTCTCCAAAGAGGCCCCTCAGTGTAAACAGTGAGTTTCTGGGAAACACACATAAGGCCCAGACTGTCGGGAAAGGATGTGGTTCAGATCCCTAACGCTCCCCCAGGCCAGGATGCCCACGTCCCAGCCCCCCCCCCCCCGCCCCGCTTCTCTCTTTTGCCGAAATGACAACTTCCCACTTATTAATTTCTCCCTGCATCCACGGGGGCTGGAATGAGCCAGTGGCCCTCCTGACATGCCAGCAGAGCAGAGCATGCACACAGTAGGGATGCTCTCCTGTTGGCTTTGAGCCCATCACTTGTCCTCTGACCCTCGTGCCTGAAACAAGACCAGCCCTCAGTCCTCAGTAAGAGCTTTTTGTACTGAGCAACGGAATGGAGGAAGACCGCTCTCTGCATTCAGCTTTTCTTATTTATTTTTGGTACTGTGTTGGAACTCAGGGCCTCGTGTTTGCTCAGTCTGAGTGCTTGCTTCGCAGGTGCTCTACTACTTGAACCATACCTCCAGCCTTGAATTCAGCTTCCTAAGTTCACAGATTTCTGACTAGCTATGCAAAATCTTAGCTGATGTATTTTTGGGGAGGGAGAGGGGAGCCAGTCCTGAGTGTGCCCACCTGGCTTTCAGCCCATGTGCCAGGCTCTGAGAGCCTCCACTTCTTTAGAGGCTGTTAGGGGTCCAGTTTTAATCAAACTGTGTAGGAGGCTCTTCCTTTTTCACTTTCTCTAATTGTCTTATTCAATCTTCCGATTAGACTTAGGCCACAGATATAAATTTTCATATATTTTGCAGGGGCCAAGGGCTGGGTCTTAGACACCCCCTCTCTGCCAATCTCTCTCTGGGTTTCAGCCCCTGTGCCCAGTCTTTTGCCCCAATTCACACAGGCAGAGCAGAAGCTTTAGGTTGGAGGCTGGTAGGAGGGGTGGAGGCCTTTGCCAGGCAGACACTGTTTGCTCTTCTTTATCATCAAGAATATGAGGGCAGCTCCGTTTACCTAGCTCCAGAGCCTTTAAGCTCATCCTCTTGGCAAACACCGAAAGGGTATGTTGAACGTTTGAGTCTGGGCGCAGAGGGGGCAGCGTTTGCACAGCATAAGCCTGGCTAACTTGGTAGTTGAGAGTGAAGCACAGAGACCCAGGCTGAACTGTACCATTTTGGACAGCCCCTTGGAGACTCTTCTCTTCATTGTGGTGGGGTCACCCCGAAGGGTTTCAAGCATTGGGGTGAGCTTGAAGCTAGCTCTGAAATGTGTGTGTGTCAAGGGTGGATGTGGAAGGGCTCTGGGCTAACCTCAGAAACTCAGCCTGGGCACTGACCCTGAGCCTCTGTGCTCAAGGCTAGCGTTCAACCTTCTAAGTCACAGCTCCCACTGTAAATAAGGATCTCATGGACGTCCCTTCCTTCCTAGGCTGGCGTCAAACTGTCAGCCTCAGAGCTTAGCCTCTGGCTCGTAGGTAGCAAGGAAGGATTAGACGTATGAGGTAGTGGTACCTGGTTGCTGTGTTTAACACTGGGGTTTGAACTCAGGATCTTACGCTTGCTAGGCTAGTGCTCTACCACTTGAGTCTTGCCTCTAGCATAACCTCACAGCTGGTTAATGAGAGATGAATTCTAGAGGCCTTTTCTTCTGGTCTCACCTTGGACGTGGTCCTTCAGCTCTTAGCCTCCTGAGTACTTTATAATTGCAGGTGTGCCCCATGGGTACCTGTTTGAATGAGCAATTTAAAAGAGTCCTAAAAAATAGCTTGATGTGGTGACATTTTACAGTATTTTGTGTTGTTATTCACTTAATTTTATTTCTTTCTCTCTCTCTCTCTCTCTCTCTCTCTCTCTCTCTCTCTCTCTCTCTCTCTCTCTCTCTCTCTCTCTCTCTCTCTTTGCCAGTCCTGGGGCTTGAACTCAGGGCCTGAGCTACAATACCACTTCCAGCATTTTCTGTATATGTGGTACCAAGAAATTGAACCCTGGTCTTTGTGCATGCTAGGCAAACACTCTACCACTAGGCCACACTCTCGCCCCCCCCCCTTTTTTTTTGAGACCCAGGGTCTTGTTAGGTAGCTGTCCTGGGTCTTGAGATCCTCCAGGCTCTTCTGGGAAGTGTGATCTTACAGACATTCACCACCATGCCATGCTCCTCTGCAGGCAGAAGCAGGAGGATCATTTGAGATGTGAGTTTGAGGTCAGTCTGGACAGGATGCAGAAACCTCATCTCAAAAAACAAATCTTCTATCTACTTATTTGTCTATCTGCCTACCTGTCTATCCATCTATCTATCTATCTGTCTGTCTGTCTGTCTGTCTGTCTGTCTGTCTATTCAACCATCTATCTAGATATATCTGTCTGAAAAAAGAAATACATATATATATATATACATACTGTGTATATACAATACGTAATACTTGGTATAAATTATATATATACATATATATAATATATCTTGCCTGGTCCAGTGGCTCATGCCTGTAAGCCTAACTACTCAGGAGGCTGAGATTTGAGGATCATAGTTCAAAGCCAGCCTGGGCACTAAAGACCCTGAGACTCATCTCCAATTAACCAGTAGAAAACAGGAAGTGACACTGTGGTTCCAGGGGTAGGGCGGTAGCCTTGAGCTGAAGAGCTCAGGGACAGCACCCAGGCCCAGAGTGCAAGCCCCACAACTCACAAAACAAACAAACAAAAAACAAAACCGAAAACACATACTTATGCTTCTTATAAACTAAATGCTGACAAAGCAGAAGTAAGATTTCTTCTCCGCGTTCTATGTGGGGTGCCTGGGCCCTGCACGTGGGCAGCGCCTTGCTCAACAGTCTTGAGATCATGTTCTCCTCCCACCCTGCGGGAGGCATGTCCCCCCAGGACATGGACAGAGAGAGTGGGTACAGAGAGGTGTACCCACTGTCCCACTGTCACACAGGTAGCAGAGGTCCCTTACTCTGTGGTCTGGTCTCATGATCTCTGCACACAGCCTGGCCTTGGGACGGGTGGCTGTGGGCCCTGGAATGATCCAGACCCTGAATGTTTAAACTGCAAATAGGCCCCACACTGGCCCCTTTCCTGTTGACAGTCAGACGTGTTTCAAGCCTCATGGAAACCTAGCACAATGTCCGTCTCCCAAAGCCCCTCAGTGGGGCGGCAGGTTTTCAACTGTCAGCAATCTTTCTGTTAAAAAAATAAAAAGCAACTTTCTGGTCTTGTTCTACCTAAAGCACATTTTCTCCTGTGGCCGTCCCCCCAACCCCCCGCCCGCCCCTGCCATGGAGCAACCCCAAGAAAGCCTCCCCCTCCCGCCCTGCTGCAGGCAGCTGAATGAAGCACTTCTTTACTCTTCCAAAGGGAATATTTCCATGGAGTTGGGCCAAGAAAACCCCTAGCTTGAATCCGGGGCTGGACTCTGCCCAGAACCTGCAACGTGGCCTCCACCTTCCCCTCATGTCAAGATTTCCCTTGAGTAAACACATTTCTCTGGGCCTCTCCTGCAAGGAGGGGATTGCTGAAGGCTCCTTTTCTTGCTCTTAACTGTAGAATTAATATTTCCAGAACCCCCACACCACTGCCCATGAGCTAAGGACGCCTCCATTAAGAACACATCCTCGGCTATGCAAGAGATATATCCGTGTCTAGATTTTTCTTCACTTGTTAGAGGAAGATTTTCTACTTGAGGTCTCTATAGAAGAGACGAAATGGCCACTCTTTGGGGGTTGCTGCATTAAAACAACAATAAATAAATGTAAGCATATTATCAACTGGGTGAAGATGGCTCAGGCCTGTAATCCAAGCGACTTATGATCCAGACCCAGATTCTCACAGTCTGGAGGACCATGGCTTGAAACCAACCTGGGCAGAGAAGTCTGTGGATTCTAGCTCCAAAGCACTCAGCAAAAAGCAGGACTGAAGGCGTGGCTCAAGTGGTAGAACACTTTGAGCAAGTAAGCTAAACAAGAATGAGGCCCCGTGTCCAGACCCTGGTACCTGACATAAAAAAGCATATCATTGAAGTAATACACTGCTGGAGGGAAATTCATCCAAGAAAGAAAGACCCTCCCTGGTAGAGCTGAGGAAATGGTGGCAACTACATTTAGTCCTGGGCTCCAAAGGCAGATGCTCTGGGGTTGGCGGCAGGCTGTTGGGAAGTAAATTTGACTCTTGCCTTCTGCAGAAGGTGCTAGGTTGAATTTTGCTTTAGCATCTACAATTTGGAGAATTACTTGCAAGGGCTATGGCTGCTGTACCCCAAATTCTGGCACTAGAAGAAAAGAGCCTTCCTGACACTGAGGAACTAGGTTGGTACGCTTTCTGAAAGAGTTGAATCTAGGACCACAGAAAGAAGGTGTTTTCCTCTAAATACATCATTACTTAATGTTAATCTCACTGCTTTTGGGAAGCAGAGAAGCTGGAGCTGGCATTGTCAGGTTCTTCTATTTGCCAACTAACCAACCAACTAATCAGCCAACCAGCCAACCAACCAACCAACCAACTAGCCAGCCAGCCAGTCAGTCAACCAACCAATTAACCAATCAGCCAGCCAACCAATAAACCAACCAGCCAGCCATCCAATCAACGAACCCAGTCAACCAACCAGCTAGCCAACCAACCAACCAACCAAGCTAACTAACACCTGCTTCTGGGAAGACCCCCAAGTGTTCTGAAGCTTCTTTGGCCCTGGCTAGGGTCTCTGGTAGACCTGGAAGGGGGACTCAAGGATGTATAGCCTCGACTGCACAATTGACAGCAACTGCCTTACTGCTGAAGCATCATCGCCTTACAGGACTGTGTCTTAGAAGTCTCTGGGGGAATGTTAAGATTTGGGGGGGGGACCTGGAAAGTTGGGGAGGCTGCTTAGAGACCCAGGGAAAGACAGTGGTATGGTTTGACAGTAGCCCTCAGTATGGCTTCTGAGATGAGGAGCCTGAGGGATGAAAAAGAGGAGCTTGTATTCATTTGCCTCCTGAATGTTAGAACGTTTGTACACTGGTCCACAAGTATGCACTTGTGGGCAGGGAAACTGCTTGCCCAGGTCCTGAGAATTCCCAAGTATGAATTTTAAAAGAAAAAAAGAGAGAAAGAAAGAAAGATGTGTGCTTTGAATTTGATCTATGTGAGAGGGAGAGGAGGAGGAGGAGGAGGAGGAGGGGGGCAGAGGAGGAGGAGGAGGAGGAGGAGGTGGAGGAGATGGGGTAAAACAGAATGAGAAACAGCAGCGTTGTCAGCAAATTGAGTGCTGCAGCTGGGACGTGGCTCTCCTCTTGGCCTGTAGCAAACCCAGGTTGCAGCACGCACAGAGAGAACATACCTCATTTCTCAAACCCAAATTTCCTTGCCTGTTTTTCCCTATAGATACAACTGGAAACCCCCAAATGTCCTTTCTGCATGGGGGAAAGTGTGTAGACCATTGCCCAGACAGAGAAACTTTTCAATTCCAAGTATTACCATAGATTTGGCTTCTTCAAGAATTTCTTCCATTGCTGTGGACCAATAAATATTTAAAAAGTAGGTTCTGAACTCCAGAAAAGCCAACACAAACATTTAAACATATGGACTTTTTTTTTAAAATTGTGGTTAAAACCATGCTTAGCGGAGATTACTTTACAGCAGTCTTTTTCCCCCCTCCTTTGCCATTTCCCCCTATCTTTTTTCTTTCTTTCTTTTTCAAAAGCTAGAAGGATAAACACGTTGCCATGGAGTTCTGTTTAAAATAAAATACAATGGAAAGGAAAGCTGCCTGATGAAGTAACCACATGGACGGCAGGATACACCTGATACTAATTACTGTCATGCAGAATGTTCTGGAAGACATTTGACTCGCCTGATGTATACATTCAAATCAAGCAAAGCTCCTTGGGGACTGTCCTGTCCAACTCTTTGCTTTTTCCAGATGAGGAAACAGGGGCCCAGAGAGGGGGAGGGCCTGCACCTCAGTCTCCCAGCCAGGAGGGAGTAGAGCTGAGATGAAAACCATGCTTTCCTAAGAAACTGAATTTCCAGGGTCTTTTACCTTGGCCGGTCAGGAAGGCCTTGAAACAGAATTAGATTGAGGAGTGGGGCTTAGGAGCCAGGAGAGATTAAAAAAAAAAAAATATATATATATATTTATAAAAAGCAGAGAGGTGGGCTTTGTGTGGGGAGGCCTATTTTTCCATCTGGGCTAGGCCTTTTGGGGTGTGACGTTTTCTCTTCTTGGGGGCCCCCCTCAGGTGCTCTGGTGGGGTTTTTTTTGAGTGGCGGGGCTGAGGTAGGAGGTTCTGCCTCTAAGCCGGCCTCCCAGGTCCCTGAACGTGTGAGAACTGATGCTCTCTGGTGGCCGCCTGGCTTCCCGGGCGCACAGACCGTCCACCAGAGCCCCCATGACAAAGCATACCCCTCGCCTCTGCCCCCGGAGGCCAGCAACTCGGCCTGCCGGTGTCTGATTGGCTGCAGAGGCCTGACGACAGGGGCTCTGAGCCGTTGATTGGCCTCCGCCAGCTCTGGCTGTTTCCTAGCTATTAATACCTTGGGTAATAAATGTTCTCCTGTTGATGCGGGTGATAGGAGCCATGGTTTTTTGATGCATTCTTGACGTCTGCGGCAGGTGGGGGCTTTTCTGCCTCACAAATGTTGCTTCTGGGGCTCTCTCTCTTTTTCTTTTTTAAAGGGGGGGCCTCTCTGCATGCTTCCCCAGGCTCTAATGAACGTTTTTTTCTTTTAATGCCCTGACACACATGTGATGTTCCCCCAGCCTCCCAAAGCTTCATGTCCCCAGTACCGTATCAGTTTGTATATTAGCAGCCCCCTTCCAGTGTCCCCTCCCTGGCTTGCAACTGACCAGTGGCCCCTCTCCCTTGCTCCCAGCCCACCCTATCCCCCCTCATCTTTTATCTCCAATATGGCTAACTCCTAGGGCGGCTGGGCAGCGGGAGGGGGTTCACTTGAAAGCGGTTGGATCCCTGAAGAACTGCAAAGCCGCTTTTCTAATTTCGTACCTTCGGCAGGGCCTCTGCCTGCCCGTGTGGGGTTCATCACTCATGTTCACCCCCCCTTCTGTCACTAGGCAGGCACCCCTTCCTCGCCCTCCCGGCTGCCACCCACCTGTCACCCTAAGATAGAACCCCGTATCTCTTTCAACAGCATTCTGACCTTTGAGAGAGGACATTTGATTGATGGCACTGCCCACTTGGCCACTTGAGGCCCTGGGAGCTGTGGAAGCGCCACCTGTTCGGGATTAGCTCCTGTGTGCCAAGTGCAGAGCTGGAGGCCAGCGGCCGTAACCCTCAGCAACATGTGTTCCTGCCTGTTTTCTTGGGCCGGTGGGGTGGGGGCTTTTGCAAGGCGAACCATGTGCTGAGATCACCCCAACCTGTGGGGGTGCACCCCAGTGTACCCCAGCTCCACTGAAGACCCTGTTCTCACTCCGAAAGTGCTTTTTTTTTTTTTAAGTAGAAATACCTGACTCACGCCTACGTTCTCATTACAAGCTCGGTTGGGTGGGAGTACCCCATAAGTGAAAGAAATGGCCCCCCTCCAAGAGGAAGGGATTTGTGAGACCCTGGCTACCTATGTTGTAAGAAGCAGAGCCCCAGACTCAAAAACAGAAGGCTTATTTTTCTTTTCTTTTCCCTAACTCAGAAGACGCAGTGCAGTGTCTCCCATGATAGCCATCGCCAAGCCAGAAATGGGGTGGGCTAGAAGAGAGGCCACAGCTCCAGCCCGAGCGTGGGGAGCCCATGATCTCCCCAGGTCTTTCATTCGCCCCAGCCATGAGCAGAAGTCGTCCTTTTCCTTCCCTAAGCCCCTCATTCAGAGATGGATGCTCGGAAGCAGCTAGGTGCATGGTGTGCGTGCCGAACCCCCGCCCACGGCACCCCAACCTTCATCCCCGAGCCCCCCCCCCGCACGGCCACCCCCTGGGGGCGATTTTCCCGCACGGGGCGCCCACGGATCGCCCGTGCCCCGTGGCCAGGGCTGGGGCCGGCCCCCGGCGCGGCGATCTCGGGGTGTCGGTCATGGCGGCCGAGGGCACTGCGGCAGAATTTTTCCTAGGTTCTTTGCTGCAATCTGGGTGCGGCTAGAGCAATTTGTCATCGAATCTGGGGGGCTCATTTTTCCGGCCAATCATTTTTAGAGAAATGAGCGCATTGCAGCAGAATGCGCTGGCGTCAGAGCCCACCCCCTCCGCGCGCCCATATAAACCCCACCCAGCCGGCCCCTAGCGCAGACGGCGGACGGCGACACAGAGCGCGCCTGGCCTCCGCTGGCCACGGCCGCGGCTCCTCCCGACACCCGGCGCCCGCGGGACAAGCCAGGCTGGTGAGTGGGTGGCCATCCTCGCCTCCAAGGATGCGCAAAGCGAAGACGACATCCCCTCAGGCCGCGGCCCGGCACCAGGGCATCTCCAGGCACATCTTCCCGGGGTGGGGGCGCCCCCGGGTCCTCCTCCCCCGCGGCCCCGCGGAGTCGGGTGGGCGGCAGGGCGAGGCGTAGGAGACCCAGACAGGACCCCCCCCCCCCCACCACCATGGGAATCTAGCGAATCTCCCGTTTCGGGAGCTGGGGTCTAAAATCCTGCCCCGGGGGTGTCCGAGCCCACCGTGGGGGTCACATGACCGTGTCCGAGCCATGGCGGCGACGCGCTCCGCGTGCCGCAGGGCCGGGGGCAGCGCCGGGGAGGGGGCTCTGCGGCTCCCCGCCCCCCGCCGCTCGGTGGTCTTTGGGCGTGCGGGGCGCAGCGTCCCACCGCCCAGCGGTTCCCAACCCCGACGCCCAGCTGTGGGGTGGCGCAGGCGCCCGGGGGGAGGGAATGAGCGGAGGGGCTCCCGGTGCCGTCTGGTTAGACCCCGACCGCCCACCTATCGAGGGGTCCGGGTTCAAACCCGCAAGGAGCCCCCAGGACCGGCTCCGCGCACGAAGGCGCCGGGGGTCGGGCAGGGGCGCGGGGGCGCGCGTCAGGGGCCGGGGGAAGACGGGCGAGACCGGGTGGGCGTGCGGGGGTCCGCGCGCTGGACAGCGGGGTCAGGGCTCGGTCTGCACGGCGCGCCGTGGTCGCCGCAGCCCCCGGCCCGGGAGGGCCTCCGACGGCGGGGAAGTGGCCGATCGCCGCTTCCTTTGTCCCCGCCGGGGCCCCCCCGGCAGCCCCCTCCCCACCCGGGCCGGCGCTCTCGCGGGGGCGGGGGCCGCGCGAGCGAGCGGGCTGCTACGTGGCAGGTTTCTGGAAGGTTCTCCAGCTGGCCGCAAGAGGGCGCTGGGTGGCACTGCGGAATTTTGGGGGGCGGGGTGGGGAGGGGAGGTGGCCTTTGTTCTCCTGCTGGAGGGGGTCGGGCGCGGGGTTTTTCTGGAAGATTCTGGGTTCGTTGACCTGCGAGGAGGACGGTTGGAGGTCCCGGGGCTCCTCGGGCGCCCTGCGCGCAGGTGTGGCGCGGTGCGGCATTGCGGCCCCGGGGGTGCGGAGGGGGGGGGCGTCGGGGGGCGCCAGCTCCGCTATCCGCAGTGGGTTTGGTTTGGGGGGGTCTCGGGCGGGGCTGCGGTAAGGAGCCGTGACGTCACCGCGGGGGGGGCGCGGGGGGTCTGGGGCGCAGGGGTCTTGCAGACCGCAGACGTGAAGACCGTGGCTGAGAGCCGGGCTTCCGAAATGCGGATGAATTTGAAGACTCATTGGCGTCGCCAGGGGCGGGAGGCGACCCTGCTGCGTTTTCTGGCTTTCTGTCCCGAGACCCTGGCAGCGGGTGGCTCTGGGGCGCTGACCCCTGTGGTAGGGGGCGCAGAGACCCTCGGGGCGCGCGGCGGCGCTGCCCCCCCCCCCCCCGCCCCCGTCTGTGCGCGGCGCGCTGGTGGCTGCGCGCACGGCAGCTCTGCGTGACTGGGGAGGGCTGGGTGGGCTGCGCCCGCCCCCGAGCCCGAGACCTGTTGTGCGCCCCCTTCCCCGCCCACTCTGCGCCAGCCAGCCTGGCTCCGGCAGCTGCGCCCTGCGCGGGCGGGAGGGGGCAGCCGCAGGTGGCTGCGGTCTTGGGCTCTGGGCGTGCGCCGCGCGCCCCCTAGCGGTCCCGGGGCGCAAAAGACGGCTGGGCCGCTAGGCGGGGCTTCGAGGCGCGCATGCGCACACCGCTCACCCGCGTGCCTTGTCAATCAAGTTATCCTTACCCCCTCCCATTGCCTTTTTTGGGCCCTCCCACTTCTGCTCGCCCCTCCCCCTCCCCTCTTCTCCCGCCCCTCCCTGCTTCGGCTCCTCCCTCCTCCTCCCTCCCCCTCCTCCCTCCTCTTTCCTCCGCCCCCACCCCTCCGGCTACGTCACCCCTAGGCCCTCCCTCCCCCTCCCCCCTCCCGCTCCCCCTCCCCGCCCCTCCCTCCCTCCCTCCCTCGCCTCCCGCCCCTCCCGATCGCTGCTGTTCCCGCGCTGGCCGGCAGAGGCCATCCTCTCACCCGGCTCTCTCCGCTGCAGGTCTGCAGGAGTGACGTCGCCGCCCGCCCGCCCCGTCCAGGACCCGCCCCGGAGGCCAGGCTGCCGCCCCCCGCCGCCCACCTCGGGTACCCCCGCCCTGCCGCCCGCCCCCGGCTCTGCCCCTGAAGACGAATGCATGCTAATTCTGTGTCCCCTCCCCAGGATGAGGACCCCGCCGAGGACCCCCGGACCAGGGAGAGCACGGACCAAGAGGACCCTCTCCATCCCAGACTTAAACCAGTGCCCCAGTGAGGGGGCGCTGGTGCCCCGCCCCGCCGCGCTTGTGCCTGTGTCTGTGTGTTCTGTCCGTGTGCTCACCTGCTAGCGAACTGGAGCGCTTCCTTCCCCCGGGGGCCGGGCCTTCTTCACTGGCCAGGCTGTCCTTACAGTGTCCTGAGTGGAAGGATCCCTTTGGACACCTCTCAGGAGGGGACCTGGGCCCAGGGCAGGTTGCTGGCGACCTGGGGGGGGGGGGTTCTGGAATGAGCATGCTGGCTGTTACCCCCTCCCCCCAAGCATGCCCACTTCCCCGGAAAGTTCCTGGGGAATGGGGACTGTTAGGTGCAACCTGCTAGGGTCCTTGTGAGAATTAAATGAGATAGAACAGCCTGTAGCCGGGCTGGGCAGAGAGGAGGCTGTCAGCAAATGTTTGTGGAGCAGGTTTGCAGGCCAATCTGAACCCAGCACATTCCTTTCTCTTATGTGTCTTATTTATTCTTCAACAGACTCCCGGCAGCCCCCCCCCCCTGCATGGGGGGGGCTTTCCTTGCACCAGGTAGGGGCTCCACAAAGATTTCCGTCGGGGAGACTTGAGTAAGAACCTGAATTATGCATGGGCCATTTCCAGAGCACTTTCTGAGTAGCCTGCACATGTAATCTCTATGTAATATGTCTACGTAACCAGGCAGCCCCCTTTCTTTAGACAAGGAGGAATTTGACATTGATTTGCATAATTAAAAAAAAAAGGCAGGTGCCTGAGAAAGAGAACTCTGAGCACTGGAGCCCTCAGTCCTTTGGGGCCAGACTTAACATCTGCAGCAAGGAAGCTTCGCCATATTGTGAGCAAGAGAAGTGGGTTCTGGTAGGACCCTGGCAGCGTAGCTGCCCCTGGCTCCTCTGTGACTCTTGATCTTGAGGGTTTTTTTTTTTTTAAATTTCAGATTATGTATTGGCAATGGGATATCAAATCCCAGTGGCCCCAGGGTGGCCTTGGCAGCCAGGTGGCCCCTCCTAGTAAAGGAGTGACCTTGAACAAATCACTTAACTTGTGCAACTCGCAGCTCCTTTCATGGTCTTAAAGAGAGTCATTAAGTGCAGCCCCAGTCAGCAGTGGGTTTAGGCCCCCACCAGGTGCATTTGAAGGCCAAATGATGCAAAGTCTAAAGAAAGTGCTTTGTAAATTGCTGTAGACATTGTCGAGACACTTAACATCCTGAGGGGGCGCTGCCCAGCCCCCTCTGAGTCAGTAATGACACCCAGTAGGTGCTGTGTGTGTCTACGCTCAATAAATCAATTCCAGAGTACAGTAAGTGGGATGAAGGTGACAAACATTTTCTGAGAAGCTGACAATATGCCCAGTTTACCAGGCTAGGTCCAGGATACAAAGATCATGAAAACAGTCTCTTGGAAGCTAATTGGGGCCCTCATTTGACCAGTACTTTCTTTGATCCCCTTTTAAGCTGTCCACTTTTGTCTTAGCCAGACCAAGAAAAAACAAAAACAAAACAAAAAAACTGAGTTGCTTTAGAGCCACTCAGCTTTCTATAGACAATAGCTCCTGGTCCTCTGAAAGGGGCTGATTGGATTATGTGACAAATGAAGGTGGAGGGATGACTTAGAAGGTGACAAATGAAGCGGGTGGAGCCCTGCTTTGAGTTAATTCAGGCTATTAGGAGGCAATCTTTTGTCTTCCAGAGACTAGAGAAGCTTTTTACTCTTGGCTCTTTCTATCCTTCGGGTTTGGACCAATCATTTCTGGTCAATGAAAATCCAGGCCAGAGAGGACTATAAAAGTGACCCGGCACTTTTTTTTTTACACACTCCCATTCATTTGATCCTCACAAGTCCTGGCCTGGCCTGGGGCCGGCCTGCCACCTCCCAGGGAAGCAGAGGCTGCGAACATGGCATCTCCCGATTGCCTGCCCACCCCAACCATGTCACCATCTCCATCGCCTCCTTAGGGGTACCTGTCCTGGGCTTGCACTTCAACCTCTGTGTCCCCTTTGGATTCCTGACTGCTCTCCCTCCTAAGGTTCCTCCCCTCCCCCATTCTAGCCACTGCAGTGTCTGCTTTTCCTTCACAGCCCAGCTTCTCCAAAGGCCTGTCCACACTTGCTGATTTCCTTCCTGATCTCCAGTTTTCCTCTTCAACCCACTGCTTCCTGACTTGCTCTCCTCCATTCAGCGGCTCCCACCCAGGTAAACACTTGGCTGTAACTTTGATGCAGACACACTCCCAAACACATGCCTTCTGTGCCTTTTCTCCTGGGCCTTTGTCAACAACCTGCTCTCACCAGCCTTGTGCTGCTTTCCTGAGAACTCAAGGCCCCAGGTCCTCCCATCTTTGGGGAACTTGCCCATCTCACAGAGACTACCCGAGCGCCTGGAGATCAACTGAGCCCGGATTAAGTCCTGGTCAGTGCTCCCGTGCTGTGATGATTAGGGTAGGATTAAGCGGGCCAGGTAGGTTTTGCTTACAGGAAAGCAAGCACCAGACACTACAAGTTGAGGGACTGAAGTGTGAAGTCAATCAAGTAGTCATGAGAAAATTACAATTGGAATCAGGCTTTCTTACAAGCACGGTTTTCACATGGGAGACCCAGGACCCAAGGGCCGAAGAAAGCAGGGGATGGTCTTTGTGGGAGAGAGAAAAGAGTAATTTTTAAAAAGGCATTAAGGAAAACAAAGCAGGAAAGAGGAGACTTAGAAAATATTAAGACCCACCAAAAACTCATTTCGAAAAAAGGTCTCCTCTTACAGGTTAGGCTGGGTTTAAGAGAAGGCAAACAGGAGGGAGCTTTTAAATTGATTATCCCAGTGACAAATCCCAGGAAGCTTTCAGATCAAATCACCCCATTTTGGATTTTTAACTCTTCTCCCAGGTTTAACCTCTGCACCTCCTGCCCCCTTCCACACAGCTCCCCCCGCCCCCCGGCTGGTGATTAAATCCCCTAGGTACAAGGAACATTGCAATGAATGAGTCGCAGACAGAAAAGACCCCCTTCCCCCCCCCCCCCCCCCCCCCCCCCGCCAGCTGGGTTTTTCAGTCTCATTCCACTTTCCAACCTTTTTCCTTAATGAACAAAGGCTAATCTTGGGCCTTGTGGAAGAAAGAGGCCGCAGACACTAATGAGGTAGCTGCTGGGTTCCAATATTGGCCTCATAAGGGGCCTTCTTTGTCTGCGAAGGAAAAACATACTGATTATCATAATGAGTCCGGGCAAGAGCAGGGGAGAGGAGGGTCCTTAAGCCACACTTCTAATTTTGGATTGGCCTCTGAAGGTCCTGTGTCTCGTCACTGAATGAAGCCTTCGCCCTGTCCCAGCGCAAAGTCCACTGAGTAGGGTGGAAAGTTGAAGGCAGCCATGGGACCTGGGGCCACACAATCTGCATTGAAAGGGATTTGGTGGTGGTGTTCACTCTGAACACACACACAATGGCCCCCTCACCCCTTGTCTGGTGCCAGGCCCCCAGCACACTCTAGCGCCACTCACCACCCCGTGCCAGGGCCCATAGGGTAGCAAGTGTCAAGGCCCAGACCCAGAGCCATCAGAGCCAGGGTAGACCATCAGCCATGCGTGTCCCCGCCAGGCCAAGAAATGAAAGGGCAGTCATGAAAGTACACAGTTGGGGTTCAGAGTACTGACAGAGACCTAGTAGTTTGCCAAGGTTGTAAACAGGAGCTTAACATTGGGGGCGGAGCTCAGCGGGATGTGCTTTCTGGTGGATGGAGGTCCTGAGCACTAACCTGGCCCCACAATGGTGGCACACTTCCCACCAAGATGTCCTGCACCCCGTGGTGTTACTCCTGCACCCTCAAGCTTCCTGGAGCTCAGTCATGTCCAAAACGGGACATTCTCGCCTTGTTTGTCACCAACTCTGGACCTTTCCCTCCCCTGGGCAGGTCAGTCAAGATTAGAGTATTCTCAGTAAACTGTAGGCTCTATCCAGCCAGACCTTCTACCAGATGGAAAAAATCGAGAGAAGGGAGATGGTTTGAGTAAGAAATTGTTGTTCTGGGACCCCGCCCCCACTGCCCTCCCTCCCCCGGGCCAAATGAATCCAGTGGCTAAAGGTTTTGTGCTGTCAAGGCTCAGATTCTTTCCAAATGACCAGAAGTGGTTCCAGCCAGCACCCAATACTGTCACTGGGAGAGCAGGATCATGGTTCCCCAAAGAGGACTTCCCTGAGGCCCCCTCCATTCAGTCATCATATAATGGGAAGAATCCCTGAGAACTCTCTAGAACATCCCCCTCCCTGCCCCCATGGGTGGGTATTTTAGAGCTGGGGTAGCATGGGAGACACACATACTGACACCTCAGCAGCCTGAACAAGGGGTCTGCTAGAGCTGGGGTCCTGCCTAGGGCTGGGGTTCTGAGGCCTGGCAGGCCCTTTCCCATGTGCTCAGTTGCCTTTACAATGTGGAGCTCATGCAGGCCTCCTCTGAGCCAGTTTGGGGTGTTTAGGGGACTGTGAAATCTGAGTGGATAAGAACAGTGGGGCCAGGAAAGAGCCCCCCACAAACCCCGATTCTGAGAATTTCTGTCTCTGCCCCCATCACCCCTCCCTTCACCTCTGCTCTTTCTCAGTCTCCCTCCCTTTCCTCTAGGGGTTCCTTAGACTGTCCCTTTCCCAAGCCTCTGGGTGTCCACAGCACCAGCCTGGCAATTAGTGGGGCTCAGTAAGAGTATGTGGGGTGTGTGCTTGGGCAGGTGAGTGAATGGAGGGACTCGACCATCACACCTGAGCAGCTAGGTGGGCCATGGGGAGCTGCAGGCTTAGTGGGCAGCGGGGGACGGGGGGACAGGCTCCTCAGCCCCACTGAAGGGGCCTCGCGGTTGCGCCCCTGCATTCCCTCACGTGTCCACCCCGTCATCCACAGTTGATCCTAACTGAGCGAGCCCATGGTCCTAGCCTCGGGCGTGGCACCTGTCACCTTGGGTCACCTCCATGGCCTCTGCTTCCCAGGAGGGCGGCTGGTGGATGGGGAGGGTCGGGGTTCTAGAGCAGTGACCCCTTGGGAGCAGGAGTCGGGTGGGGGGGGCGGGTGTGTGCGTCGATGTGGTCTACCTGCCTTGACTCTTGGGACAAACTAGTCATCCAAGGGCCTTGCGCCCCTCTACACCCTGCCTGCACCCCAGTACTGGTGGTACTGAGGGAGATACCCCTGCCTGGAGCCTGGGTCTGTGGTGGGGTGGTGGTGGTCCCCAGCTTTGCCCACAGGTCTCCCTCTTGAGATGGTGAGGGTCTGTGTCTTTGGTGCCCCTCCCCCCAGGATTCTTCCCCCCCCCCCCCCCAGCGGGACTCAGTGTAGCCTCCCGGCCTCTCACTTGTGGGGGATCTCCAGGACCTCTGCAGACGCTGCCCCTGCCTGGCTGCTCTCCTGCTCTCTCCCTGGTGTCTTTGCCCTTGCTTCTCCAGGGCCCTGTCCACTCCCACCCCCAGGCCTCTGCTCTCCATCCTCAGCCTGCCCCCTGCCCCCTTCTTTGCCTCTGTGTCTGGGCTCAGAGGTCCCTCCCCAACCTCCACCCCCAGGAACGCTGCTCTTCTGCCCTGTCCCTCGTCCGCTGGCTTCTCTTGCCAAAGTGCACACCTGTGGCTACCCAGTTCATCCTTCATCTTGGCCACTGCCACCAGGATTAGATATCAGTGCCCAGAACACTCAGTACTGCCTCAGTTTCCCACAGGTTCCTGGTACCCATGGGACCAGCCCTGCTGGTGTCTCCATCTCTCGACACCCGGCCTCAGATGGTCTGCCTTCCTGGGGCCGACTCCCAAGACCCCTCTTCATCAAGCTCTGGTGGGTGTTGCCCGTGGCCTGCCTGTCCTGCCCACTGTGCCCTGAGCTGCTTAGATTCCATCCTGCCAGGCCCCTGACTGACTGCCAGTGTTGGTTTTGGGGTACTAGGCTATTACGACTCTCAGGCACCTTTTCCTGCCATGGCACATACACACCAGTTACCCCACTCCATTGAGAAGCAGGTGAGATTGTGTTCCCGGTCCTCAAGTGGGTGCGAGTGTGGGTGAGGCTTTCTTAGGGTGCTTGCCTGCCACATTCCTAACTCTCTGCCCCTCCTCAAAGATGACCTCCTGCACGGGCCTGCAGAGCGGCGATGGACGTGACCTGGGACTCCGGGGGATCGTCACCTGGAGCCACCCCTCTCCCTGTGTGGCCTTGGATTAGGGTAAGTTCTGTGCGTCTTCAACACACACGCTTTCATTCAGGTCCACTTAGGTCATCTTTCCATTTAAAGAATAAACTTAGCTGGGTGTGGTAGCGCTCATCTGTAATCCCAGCCCTTGGGAAGCTAAGGCAGGAGGATGACAAGTTCAAGGACCATCTAACCTGCACAGTGAATTTTAGGCTAGCCTTGGCTACATAAGGAGACCCTGACTCAACCAAACCAAACCACACAAAAGGAATAGAATGTAAACACATCATCTGGGGTTGGGGGGGCCACTATCAACCCTCCACATCCACTTCGAGGGTCTGGGGGCCTGGACACTGCTTGGAACGGAGACCTCTGCCACGTCACGCCAGCCTGCGTGGGGTCCAGCCACCCCACAGGGGGCCCAGGGAAGGTAAGTGGGGAATGTCCATATCTGGTGTGGCCTCTTGAGAATAGCCAGGGCCAGTCACACAGTAAGCATTCAGGAAACGCAGCTGAGCGTGTGTGTGAAAGGACTCGGGGGTCCCTTGGACGCCGGCTGTCTTGTCTGCCCTGTGCTTGAAGACATTTCTCTAGCCAGCCATGGCAACGTCGTCCTCTGTGAAGATGCAGTGTCCTTCACAGGAGCCTTTGATAATGTCCTTTAATCAGATGGTGGTTTTTGAGTGAGTTCTTCTCTTGGCCCTTGTCCTCACCCCTGAAATTACAATGAGATGGGAATGTTTTTGTTTGTTTAAATAAAATCAGCAATGCTGGTGCAGATGGAGAAAGCAGGGATTAGAGCCACACAATTCCCTCAGAACTCATCATTTGTTTTCTTGTGGTTCACTTATTCAAGACATATTAACAGGCCTGTCAAGGGCTGGGCTTGTTAGGAGAAGTGGGTGGCTAGGATGAGGCCTTGCTGTGGGGCCAGGGGGTCTGGAGGGGGGCTGGAGAGCCCCCCCCACTATGCTGTGGCTCTCAGGCCAGCCAGCAAAGCATCATGGAGAGGAGTGGCCCGGTCCTGTGGCGTAGGACCGTGGGGTGATTAGCCATGCCAGCGTTCAGGCTGAGGACAGGGGAGGAGAGGACATAATGACCTTCCGAGTGGGCCTAGCACTGACCTTGGTCCAGACTGCCCCTGTGATGCTCACCCCGGGGTCTTTGTGAACAGAACTCTGCCTCCTGGGCTCCCACTTTCCCACGCAGCTTTCATCCTGTGCCCAAAGCAGAAAGAAGATGCAGATGGCTCATCCACAGCTCTGCTCGTGCCCCCTGCAATTGAGGATGGGGATGTTAGTTTTAGACCAGAGCCAGCAATGTGGGCAGAGGGGGCAGAAGCCCCCAGACCTCTCTTCTTGCCTCTATCCACTTGCTCGCTGTGTGTACAGAGCCTAGCAGGCTGCACACAGGAGGGGCAGTGTGTGTCCAGGGCACTGAGAGGGCTCTGCCCTGTGACATTTACTCCACAGCTGGCATTTACCGAGCCACCTACAAACACTGCTTGCTGGAGAGGCTCTCACCGTGGCTGGGCGGGGGACTTTGCATAGAGTGGATGCTGCCTCCCAGAGGGAGCCCTGAATCCCCAGCTCAGACACCGCATCTGTGAAGCTGCTCTGAGCTCATCTCAGCCCTGGGCTGCTGGGCTGGCCCCTCAGGGGCTTGTCGGGACTTACAAGGGAGACTAAGCCAAGGACAAAGGCAAGGTCAAATAGGCACAGCTGTAGGCCACTTTGCCCACTTAAGATGGTCCCCACCCTCTTTGGCTAGTCCCTCAACCTGCTCAGAACTTTGGAATGGGGCTGACTGCATCCTAGGCCATCTCTCTCGGGTGGGAGAAGTTATACCGTGACTGGGGTCATTTCAGGAACTGTCAGGCAGGCACATTTTATCTGGGGAGGGGAGCAAAACACATTGAAGAATTTTCACCAGATTCTCAGTTGAAGATGTCGAGATGTCCCTGGCACGTCAGTCTACAGGTGACCATCTCAGGAATTTCAAGAAGGCATTCTTAAGTGTTCGCAGAGTCTTTTTCAGCAAAACTTTTTTTTTCTTTTATTTTTGATTGATTGACCCATCTTTGAGCGCTAAGGAGGGTGGAAAGCCAGGCCCTGACCAGCTACACAACAGGGCACCCAGAGGGAGGGAGGAGGACAATGCAGAGGGGTCTCTGGTCATTTGTCATTGTGCTAAGCAGTGCCCCAGGGGATATATCTGGTAGGATTCTCCCAGGTGGGCCCAGATGTCCAGGAAAATTTGGAGGTATCTGAGAGCTGGTCCCTGCTCCCTGCCGTCCCACTCTGCGTGTGGGAAAGGAAGCAAGCTTTGGCTGAGGGGCTGTATTCGAAGGAGGGAACACAGTGGCCTCTCTCTCACCCCGCACGTTCCCACCTGCATGTTCCTTGCTAAGGCTCTCAGGGCTCCTGAGCTCCACGTCCCAAGTTATGAGTCAAGCCCCAGATGCATTTGCTGTTAGTACATTTCTCCAAAAAATGTCAGAATCTGGCAAGACTTCGGACACCAGGATGCCTGTGTTTCTTATTCATGGACATGAAGTAACTTTAGATATGTGGGGTTTTTTTTTTAATATTTATTTATTTATTTATATTAGAGCAGTCTGACTTTCAGAAAGAATGAAAAGAAACACCTACCCATTTTTTAATGAGCTTTTCCTTGAAAAGAGGACAAGAGCTTTACACAAAAGGGGGTTTGGAAGGGACAAATTAAGGTCCCACAGGGTTAAAGGGCAGCTGCTAATGCAGGACAATGAAGCGGCCTCTGGAAAAGCTTAGGGGAGCCCTGAGCATTGTCTTCTTAGGATGGAATGTAATGGCTATGTAATCCCAGAGAACTGGTCCCCCCTTCTCTCTGGTGCTTCAAATCTTGGACACCCCCCCCCGCCCCCATACCTCCACCCCTGCCAAGGCAGAATCAGGGAAGAATAGCCTCGTCTCTTATCCCTGAGGTGAGCAACATAGGGAACTCTGGGAGAACTGGATCTTTCCAAACATGGTCGTTGTTTGAAAGAAAGAACTATGTGGGTAGACCCACTCTTCTTCAGTTCTTAAGGCTGGTTCATTCACGGCAGCTCAAGTCCTGGGTTCCCTCTAGAAGAAGCGGGCCTTCTGGGGAGTCTTGAGGGAAGGGCTGGGAATAAAGAAGGCCTCGTGGGATTTTTGAGGCTCCAGGAGCTTGCCCCCCAAGAGTCTCCCTCCTTAGTGCTTTGGGACAGTTCTAGGCTGGGCTGGGCTTCCATCTTTCAGTTGGCCTTCGCTTAGGGTGGGTCTAATGCTTTCTGGGTTTATCTGTCTTGAGGCCAGCTCCTAGGCCCTGATCTCGCATTGCAAAAACTGGTGACTCTTAAGGGCTCTCCCAAATGGACTGCCACCAAATCTCTAGACACGCCAGCATGTGTCTTCTCAGTTCCCTTCACCCCCAAGTCCCAGCCTCCACGGTGGGGGCTGATGTTCAGGCAGGTGCTGGGTGACAGAGGCCAGCCAGCACAGACCCCCCCCCCCCCAACTTGAGCAAGATGTGTGTGGGAGAAAATTAATTAAGGAGAGGACTGTGCTGGAGGAGACTGTCCTGGCTCTCTTAATTGCTCTCCAATTTCTTTGGGCTTAAGAGAAAAATGCAGATGAAGAGTCCTTTTCCCCTTCCCCCGCCTGGGGAGGGGGGGCCGGAGGAGGGCGTCCCACCACCTTTTGCTTGGTTTGTCTTCTCTCAGTGAATAGGGGCTTTGCAGGGGCTTATGGAGGAGACTCTCAGCTCCGATCCCAGGCCTCTGTGGCTGGAGACAAAGGCACAGGCAGAAAGGAATGTGGGGGAGCCCTGTGGAGTTCAGCCACCTGGGGGTCGTTGGGAGAGCAAGTGCAGATGGGTTTCCCAGGTCCTCTGAATGCGGGCTCTGAATGGAAGGTGCCCTTTCTTCAGAAGAAAAGAAGCAAACCTCAATTACCTTCCCAGAAAGGACTGTGTGTAGATGTGTGTGTGTTCCTTGAGCTGCGTGGGGCCTCAGCTCTGTGTGTGTGTGTGTGTGTGTGTGTGTGTTGGATGGAGGAGGCACAACGACCCTGGCCACTTGTGTGACCCTGGGGACACCCATGCTCTTCTGTCCCCGAGCTGGGTTTGTGCAAGTCTTCTGGGATACAAGTGTTGCTGCAGTGGCTGGGCTTGGAAATAAGTATTTGATCAAACCAGGCCTGGTGCCTGAAAGACCGCATTAGAGCCATCACAGGGGCGAGACGTGAACCCCACAGTGGAAAGCTGGGGAAGGAGGCTGGTCAGAGGGGCCAAGGGCTGACTGCCTGTCTGTACTGGCTACTAGGAACTACAGCTGGGCGGCCCCTCTGCCTTCTAGCTCCTTTCCTGGGCTGTTGTGTGAGTGGACATAGGGTCATCCTTATTGAGTGTGGGGGCTCCCCACTCCTTGGCAGGTGTGCATGGTTGGAGAGGGGCTGGGCAGAGGCCTCTGGGGGCAGTGGGTTGCTCCATCACTGACCTGAATTCCCCAAGAACTTGGACAACTCCAGACAGCCGGGACATAGGCCTGTCAAGAGAGGATGGGATTTCTGTCTTGTTTTTGTGTCTGCTGGTATCTGTGCCTCAGTTTCTCCCATGTAGCAGCCTGCTAATTGTACACCACCTGTCAGCGAGCAGCAGCCGAAGGTGTAGGAGAGGGAAGGAGGACATGGAAGCCCGCAGCTTTTCGTCTGGGTCCCCACTAGCCCCCTCGTAGCCTGCCATTGGCTACTTGGGCATTGTTGGGAGATCAGGAGAGAGCTGGCAGCTGGGGCTGCTGGGGTTCAGCACAGTGGCCATCCCAGAAGGGGCTCTAGAATCTGGATCTAACCTGGGGTTGTGGACCAGGGTGGTCCACTGCCCTGACTGTGGGATGATCTTGGCCCCTTGGGCCTCAGTTTCCCTATTGGAAGGATGGGGAACAGCAGGCTTGCCCTTGTCAGAGGAGCACTGTGGGACTCAGTCCCTGCAGGCATCTCAGCCGGCCAGCTAGGATTTGAGGATTTGTGGACCTTTGGTCTCCCTGACCCCCTGCTCTAGAGACCCCAGAGGGTCAGGGCTTCAGTAAAGGCCACAGCATGCTCTGGAGGCCAGCCTCCAGCCCTCACTTGACCAGTGTGGTCAGTGGTCACAGCCATTGACCATTGTCACCTTTGTGGACAGGCTGTGGGCTTGGCTACCCCACATGTGATTCCCTGTCAGCCTCTGGCCTGGCCAGGGAACCAGTTTTGGGCCAGAGAGTAACTCTTGTGCAATGAGATTGCGGGGTGGGTGTGGCCCCATGTGCTGTCCCTGGAGATCCACTCTGTGCCTTTTGCTCATGAGATCCTTGACAGCCTCTTCTCCCCCATTTGCCTCCTCACCCCCTTTGCCAGAACTTTCTGTTGAGATGGACAGGGTAGAGAGTTGAGGAAAAACAAGCCAAAGTTGCTGGTGGCCTGTGCCACATAGTCTGCCTGTGGATGGCTTTGCACAGGGCCCTGGCCTTCTGGTGTCATGGCATGCCTTCGTCAGGCCTTCCTCAGGCCTCGGTCTGGTTATTACCATGGTGGGCTACAGCTTTTGTTTTGTGACCTTGGTTGCTACAATACCTGGGAACTAAAATGAAGAATCAAAAAATTGCCAGCTTCAATTAGACAACCGGCAGACGTCCTTTCCAAAGCAGCCTGTGCCTCTGTGTCCATTAACGAAAACATGTGCCAAATAGGCCCTAATTCTCTCTAATTGCCCGCTCCCGAAGCAGAGAGGTGAAATTCCAGGAAGAGGCACATGTAAACATCCTCTGTAACCGGACCAACTAAAATGAGAGGGGGCCGCTGGGGGCTGGCGCAGGGGAGGGGACACGGTTTCAAAAGATGTCCCAATTACTGTTCCTATTTTCCTAAATGGGCCCATAATGTCCAGGGCCGGGGCCTCTCCAAGGTACAGGAAATGAGCTCTGTAAAGAGCTTACGTGTGTTAGGGGAAGTTGGAAGAACATGATGTTTACCCGACAGGTAGAGCTGGGGGGCTGAAGCTAGGATTCGTGTAACTGCAGGCTGTAGTTCTTGAAGTCAACATCTTAGTCAAAAGAACCCTTTGACATTTTTCTTTCTTTGAATCATCCAAAAGATATTTGTACCAGAGACAACACTGGATCGATCAGGTCCTTTTTACTTCCAGAAAGGGAAAAAAAAAAACCTCAAGATGCACACACAGTTAGAATGTTCTGGTGAAGCCACAGGGAGAGGGGCGGGGGTGGGGAGGTGTTGGGTGATTATTTGTCTGTCGTGCCTTTGGCGTGGGCCGTGAGCTCGGTGCACAAACTCAGGCTGATCTTGATGAAAGGCTGCTGAGAATGCCTTGGGGTTTCTTTTGGCTCTAGATGGTGACTCATCTCTGCAAGTTTCCCTCACCTTTGTTAAGAATCCAGCCCCGCACTGAGTTCTTAGTGCCTGACAGTAGGCCCAGGGCTGGTACATGGAGTGCTGAAAGCAAGGCCCAGCCAAGGCCTGGCTCCATCCTGGCCGAGCAGCCTGGGGTCTGCATGCAGAGTTAATTAAAGACAGTTGGGATCATGGAAGGTCTGGGGGGTGGAGGGGCTGTAGCACAGGCAAGAGAAAACCCAGATGCCCTGAGCAGCTTCTGATGTCCCTGTTCCTATTAAAAACAAAATAGACCCGAACAGAAGCAGCAGACCCAAAGACCTGGCTCATATTCCCGTGGGGATGGCGCAGCCTTTGGTCTTGCTGGGTGTCCTTCCTGTCACCTTAGGACCCTGGCTAGTACGAGCACCCCAGCTCTACAGGGCTCATGGGGGGTGCTGGGCTGTCTCCAGCACTGCTCAGGACATGGTAGGTGGTCTTGGGTCCTTAGACAGCTCAGTTGTGCCCCAGGGTCACCCATGAGCTTATTTGCAAGTTCTCAAATAAAGTTGTTATGGGAAAAGTATCCTGGGGAACCATAAGGTCAAGGAGGGGGTTCATGGGTGGGTTGTGAGCAGGATGCATCCTTCTTCTGCCATGCTGGGCCTTGGGTGACTCAGAGACGTGCCTGGAAATGGAGGGGAAAAGGTACTGAGGTGCCCCCAAGACTAGAGTCAGGGCAAGGTGTGGGGGGCTAGGGAATTCTTTGTCCTTTGGGGTAACTGGAGGGCCAGTGGGACAGGTGTCTTGATGACACGAGGCCTGTTCCTCAGGAGATGCCTCTGCCATCTCACCTGAGAGCCCTGGCCCTACTGTGTTTCTTCCAGGCCTTTCTGCCTCCAGGTGGCCACATGGGGTCCCCCCTGGTCCTCCTTAGTCCCTGCCTCTACCTTTTCTACCAGAAACTAGTCTCCAGCGGGTTTTACCCTAACTCTGGCCCTCTCCTGCCTCAGCCCTGGTCCTGGCCTCCGGGGTTCAGTCCCTGCTCACCCTTGTTTTCTGCTTAGTAATTTACCTTTACCAGACTGTAGTAACATACTTTTACAATGAACCGATTTAAACTTTGTTTTTGAACAGACTTTTTTGGGGGGTCAGTCATGGGACTTGAACTCTGGGCCTGGGCATTGTCCCTGGGCTCTTCAGCTCAAGGCTACCACTCTACCCCTGGAGCCACAGTGCCAGTCCCAGTTTTCTAGTGGTTAATTGCAGATAAAAGTCTTGTGACTTTAGTGCCCATTAGTGCTGGGGCTGGCTTTGAACCTCTGTCCTCAGAGTAGCTCGGATTACAGGCGTGAGCCACCGTGTCCAGCTGGTTTCAGTATAGAGAAAAACCTATAGAATTCTCAAATACCCACCCCCTCACTTTGCTACCCTCTTATGAACATCATGTGTCCGTAGGTATGTTTTGAGATAGCTAGGAGATGATATTCTTCAGGTAGAGCTGTAGTTTGCATCATTGCTCTTTGTGTGGTGTATTTTTGTGTTTTGACAAACGTCTAATGACATACGTTTGCCTTCACATTAAGGAAAATATTTTGATGTAATGTAGTACTTGGTTGAGGAATTTCACCGTGCCTATTTGAGTGTGTGTATGTGTGTGTGTACACATTTGTGCATGCACTGATACCAGGACTTGAACTCAGGGCCTGGACACTGTCCTTAGCATTTTTTGCTCAAGGAAGGGTAGTGCTCTTGTAGATCAGAGTCTCCTAGACTTTCTTCCCTGCACAGGCTGGCTTTGAACTGCGATCCTTAGATCTCAGCCTGCTGAGTACCTGGGATTGCAGTTATTAAATGTCTCCATCATGATTAGGTAAAGATGTCTGTCCTGCCACCGCTGAAACAGCCATGCATCCTGGCTGGTGCATGGTGGTGCAGGAAACACTGCCCACGCACAACCTGACCTTCCTGGCCTTGCTCCCTGCTCTGCCCTCCTCGTCCATCTAACTTGCTTCTTGGAATTCTTACTGGACCATTGGCATCTCTGAGTACAGCCACTGTTCCCTGTGTGGCAGAGAACGGGTTACCACCTTTGGGTGGCAGCTTGATTCTCACTTGTGCACTGGCCCGAATCCACTGGTTTCCACCAAGCAACCCTCAGCTCCCTACTCTTCCCAACCCCAGGGCTCTTGGGTAAGGAGCCTTGGTCCTGTCACCCCCATCGCCCCCTCTCCTTGCCACCCTAGGGACAGCTGGTGAGTGACTGGGAATGCAGACAAGGAAGTTGGACCAAGAAATGCTTGGTTTCCTGGGCGTAATACTTGTTGGAGGTAGGGAGACCCTGTTCCCACAAAGCTATCCTCCTGCGCCACCAGCTTCTTCATCCTGGCTGAATCAACAGTTTAAGTACTTTTTCAATATTTTAATATATTTTGAGTGTATATCTGCCTCTTGTTCTCTGATGCACACGCATCAAGATATCAAACAATAAAATACTGGATCTTTAAATATTTGGTGGGGTTTTCTTTGCTGACTTGCACTTTCTCCTGGCTGAAGCCACCACCTGGAATCTGCGAGGGACCCTGAACCCCTGGACGCCTGGATGGACTCCTGGATCCCTGGACGCCTGCACCCCTGGATCCCCGGATCCCTGGACGCCTGGACCCCTGGACCCCTGGACATCTGGACATCTGGACATCTGGAGAAACCCCTCCAGCACCCTCCAGCTCTAAAATCGTAAGTGATCAGAACACAACAGATACACACACACACACACACAAAAAAAAAACCAAACCAAACCAAACCAAAACAAAAAACAAAAAAAACTTGTAGCTGACAGGGATGGGCTGCTACCCAGACCACTTCTGCTAAGCGGCTGGTCCCTGCCCCTCTCTGGGGGTGAGGGTCCAATGAGCCAAGCTGAAGGCTGACCTGGGGCTTGTGTTCAAGAGATGGAAACCCCAGCCCCCTGTGTTGTCTCTACAGCAAAAGAATTCTATAGATGGCTTTGAGTGTGGGACCCCAGAGAATGTCTTCTTTTTCACTCTTCCAAATGAATGGTCCTTTCATTATTGAGTCTCTCTTTGGCCTTGTGCCGCAGGGCCAGACTAGCGTGGAAGTGCCCTTGTGAGCTGGGGGCCTTCAAAGGGCAGAGGAGAAAACGCAGGCTGAGGACCAGCCTCTAAAATGGGCTTCGAGCTCCGATGACCTGTGCTCACCCCCTCGAAATGTCTGGAAAATGTAATGGGCAGGTTTTCTGTCTTCAAAGTTTCCGGCTAAACCTCTTCAAGTTCTTTATTGTTTGAGACTGAGACACTCAGCGATGGTAATGGGGGATTTCTTTGTGTTTGCCTTGAAAGGCCAAAATATTTTTATATTGCTGTAGACAAAGCCACCTATTTACAAATGTACTCTGTCCGTCGTTTCCCACCGCGAAGACTGTAACGTGTATTTCTCTGTGTATTCCGGGGTCTTGAAACAGGTTTCTCATGGGGATGGCCATTCACTGGGGTCCAGAAGGGCAGAGTGAGAAGCGCCTGCCTTGCCAGGGGAGAGGGCCCAGTTTCGTGTCTGTCCCTGCTGTGTCTAGGATGCGAACCCTGAGAGAATGGCATAGTAAAGGAACATAAACCACATCCCTGCTCTGCATCTGTCATGCGTGTTTCTGGGTCGTGGGTGTGCAAATTGTGATGAACGTGGTGGGCAGAAGCCAGAGGGGCCACAAGGGTGTGACTGTCTTAGTTTTTTCTTAGGAAGGTTGGCCTTGGTTACGTTCTGTGGTAGATGATTCGGTGAGCAGAGGTAGCATGAAGGAGTAATGAGACCCACAGACAGATATAGAGGTGAGCAGGTCAGCCAAGGATCTACCCATCCCTCACGCTCTGACCCACACACAGCCGCATTACACCCAACACAATACAGAATCCTTCGATACTTAGGGCCCAAAGAACCTGGCACCAGCCTATAGTGATCCAGATATGTCATTTGAATGCAGATCTCTGAGGTTTATTGATAGAAAAATAAAGCATAACTTTAAAAAGAATGAGAAAACCACAAAAACTGGACAGAATTAACTAGAAAAGGAGAAAAATGGACAGGAGAAATGGCCCAAGTCGTATTATCACCTACCTAGGAAGGGCCAGGCCCTGAGTTTAAACACTAGCCATAGCTACCACTCACATCCACTCACTCTCCCCCTCCCCCCACAGAAATATATTAACTAAGTAGTTGGACACAGATAGAAGACAATGTCTCTCTAGGAACAGAAAGGAAAGGGCTGTGCCAAGCAAGCACTCTATAGTTAATTCCCATCTGTGCTTCTGAGCGGGATGAGAACCCGACCAAGAGGCTGAGCAGACACAGCCCCATGAGAGAGGACTTGAGGAGGCCAGGAGGGGACATCCATTAACCACAGATTATTATGTATCCAATTAGGTGCACCTGCCCTCTGAAAGTGTAGAAATCAGTATTTAAATAGGAAGAAAGACTGAATGGCCGTGTGAATGCATGAATGAATGGATGAGAAACAGATTTGTATTCATCGATGAGGGGGTGGGCGTCAGAGCACTTTGAGAGTTGTCTGACCCTTGGGGCTAGTCTGTAAAAGAAAGCTTGAAAGAGTGATAGAAACAATGAGATGGAGAAAAATGAAAAGGGAGAAGAAAAAGAAGTAGACAAGATAATAAGAGGAGTAATTGTTAAGGAGAGGGGACTTGTTTAGCACAAGTAATGAACATTAATTCCAAATTGTGCCCACGAGCTCGGGTGTAGCTCAGTGCTGTTTTGTTAGTGTAGCATGTGCCAGGCTCTGGGTTCCATTCCCAGCACTGCAAGACAAACAAGCAAAACTGTAGCCCTGAAGTTCAGAAATAGTAATCAATGTGGTAGAAATAAAAGATGATAAATAGAGGTATGCAAGCCAAGAGGACAAGAAAAGGAGCTAGGAAAATGGCACAAATGAGAAACGAAAAAAATTTAGAGCAGAACTAAAGTTAATTGTACAGAAGAAAAGGCACTTCCTGCCTAAGTACTTAATAAAATATAATAAGCATTGCTGATTAGATGTAATAAATAGTAACAGTTGGCATTTATCAGTAAAAGAGCAAATATCAAAAAGGAGAAATAAATTAAGGAGTAGCTGAGAGGAAGAGCAATGATGGCTTTAATGAATCCACTTCACTCAAGCCTAATAAAAACAGAAGAATGCCAAACAGAAAGCAAGAAAGGAGAGGGATACAGAAAATTAGGATGATACAGACATAAGCAATACAAACACTGGATGCACAAATAAATTCGTAAATAAGTGAGAGACGGGGCCATACAAATACAAAAAAAAAGATAGCAACGATTCAAGGATTCTTGAATCAAAGATTATTTGCATGAGCAAGATTTAAACAACAGGCTTCTGAGGTAGTTAAATAAATCCTAAACCGAATCACCAGTACAAGGAATTAAGGAACAAAGGAGAACCCCCATGGACCAGTGCTGACAAGGCTGAGGGGTCTCAGATTATGGTTAATCCAATTCTGTGCACCTGAGGTCCATAAATAAAAGAATAAATATTCAAATGAAAGAGTGACAGAAAGAATGAATGAATAAATGAATGGCTGAATTAGAAATGGAAATGTACCCTATAGCCAAGATGGGTTACCCAGGAGTTTGTGCTTATCTCATCCGGAGCACCTGAGGTCCCTAAGAGTTAGAAAACCTAAAAAAGGGCTAAAAAAATGAGAGAGAAGGAGACAACCAAATGAATGAGAAAAAGGAAATAAACCAGCATCTGTAAGAGGAAGATCTCTTAGAATTAGTAATGAGGTTGTCATTAATCCTCAAGATAGATGAGATAATTTAGACCCAGGTTTCTTAGGGGGAGGCAGAAGAGAATAACAAAAAAATTAAAAAAGCAAAAAGGGAACGATAATAAGCCAGTAACCAGAGTGATAAATGGATAATTAAGAGAAGTTGTCTAAACAGGGATGAAAATAAGTTCGCATACATCCTCCTTAAATAGATAAATACATTATACCTTTGAAATGAAAAATAGGAAAAGTCCCAGCCCCCAAATGAAGTTCCATCCTCTAGCACTATAATAAAATATCTTACATTTGAGGCGTGTAAATAAAAGCAAAAGTACTTAAATGTAAACAAGTAACTAAATACTGGGGTGCTGGTAAATATCAGGCCAGCAATGTTAGGACTGTTAACTCAGGTTCACAAGAGGCGGAAGGGCTGAAAAATCAGAATCGGGAAGGAAAGACGAGTGAATGAATAGATCAGGAAGGTTAGGTCCTTATTCTAGGCACCCAGATAAATGAAAAGAAGAGTACAGGGAAGAATGAGAGAAAGGGAGAGAGCTAGGAAGGGAGCAGGCCAGGCACAGCACGGGTCTTACGAGATACCCTCCATTTAAAGCTGAGCTATTGATGTCTCCAAATCTGTGTGAGTGAACGAGTGAGTGGAGGAATGAAAAGGAGGACTGTAGAAAGAGAAGGCAGGGGAGAGGGACCAAGGAAAGGAGGGTCTTCCTGTCTAGCTCTTGTCACCTGCTGGTTTGTTTTGCAGCCTGCTGGCGTGAGATGGGGGTAGGAGGGCCAGTCCTTACCTGTCCACCAGCTCACAATGTGCAGAGCTGGCTCAGGAACACCTAGGCCTGGGTGTGGAGTCGCTGTCTTGCTTGTATGATGGGCCATTCCACTTCCCCGCTCCCATCCTTGGTCTCATGAAAGTGTCTGCACCTCCCTAGTTAGGTTGACCCAGGGGTCCCAGGCGTGTCCTCGCTGCCACTTCCCTTTTCTGAAGCCCTGGATGGGCTGCAGAAGGTTGCATGGAGAAGGGGTGTTCAGCCCAGTGGCTGACTTGCACTTCCCTGGGCTGGGGTCCCCTGTGGGTCCCCTGTGGGGCATCTCGGGTGTGGCTCATGGAGGGGAAGACAGAGTTGCTGGGAAGGGGACCCAGGAGCCCAGGGACCCCGGTGCCCTGGGCAGAGCACCAGAAACCTTGTTCTTGCAACTCTCTGAAATAAGCCCCCAAGTAATCCCCGGTAGTGCACCTCAGTCCAGGCTTTCAGAGCAGATCGTGGCGTCCCGAATGCCTGGCTCCCCACAGCCCGTTTCAAGGCCTGTTTTCCCATGTACTCTGTATTTTTTCTCTTTCTTTTTTGTTTTATTTTTTGGAAAATGCCTTTGTTGGAACTGTGTTGACTCACCCGGGGGCCTGCGTGGGGAGACTTGGAGAGTTGTTCGTGCTGACGTCCCACCCACACCTGAGGAACTCTCTTTCTGGGGAGTTTCCTTTCTTTGTAGTAGACAAGGTGTGTGCATTTGTGTGTTGTGTGCCTGTATTTGTCTTCAAAAACAAGGACGGAAGGCCTTCTGAATTCTTCTTTGGGGCCTGGTGCCTAGGCCTGGCGGAGCCCAGGAGAGCATCTGCAGGCTAGCAAGGTGGGCGGACAGCAGGGGGCGATGGCGAGAGCTTCCTGCAGACTAGGGTGGAGCTGTGAGAGGTCTGACCTTAGTCCAGGACTGAGGCCTTAAATGAGGAAGTATGGGAGCTGGTGGGGGTGGCAGGGGGATGTCCCAAACTTCTAGTGTAAGCCCTGGATGGACGGCAGTGATCTCAGAACATGGAGGGCACGGAGTTCACGTGTCAGAAGCCACCGTCTGTGCCCCCAGCACCACGTGTCTGGGCCACGTGAGCATGGCCACGTGGGCCTGACGTGGAGCTAGGGCCGCAGGGGTCTGCAGGCCACCTCTTTCAGAAGCTGAGGCTCCAGGATGGGCCCTGGCCCTTGCCTCCCTGGGACATCTGCTGAGCTGACTTCTGAAGTCTTCAGACAAGCCCAAGCATACCTGGGGGACTCGGAGGAGGAGAAGGAGGAGGAGGAGGAGGAAGAGGAGCGCAGGGTTCAGGCACAGAGACAAGGGGGGCCTTGGAAGCATCGAGTTGGGGTGCACACGCTTAGAAAGTCCAGGAGGCTCCGAAGACTACAAACTCGGGATGGAGAAGGCTGAGCGGGGAGGGAGGCCAGCCGGGTTGAATTGGGCCCATGGGACCCATTCATGTTCCATGTGTCCCCAAAATGCCACGGGGCAGGTCAGGGCGTTAGGATCTACAGATGGATGGAACCGTGCCGGTGGGGTGTTGTGGGATTGTCGGAGGAGCTCAGGGTTCCCGAGGGTGAGGAAGGGGTGGGCAGATAGCGCGGCCTGCACATGCTCCCTGGCTCCAGCCCTCCCCGTGGTCAGGTTATTCTTATTGCTGTATTTCTTTCCTTCCACTTTACAAAACCAGGGGAAATTTGTCCCTTGATGGACATCTGTGTGCACCTCCACACAAATCTTTTTCCGGGTGATGTCAGGTGCTACCCCTCTCCTTGGCTCCCCTCGGTGACTCCCGGTCCCCTGGTATGGGACTGATGGGTGAAGGCTCCTGGTATTCTTGATGTCATGTGACCTAGAGCAGGCACACGCACAGCTCAGCGCTGACATGCCACCATCTTTCTTTCTGCCCTCACATCCTGTCTTCCAGGCACACTTGTTCTGTTTTTAATAAGCATCCATTTTTAAACACCTAATTGGCAGTCTTCACCACATAGAGCATTTTTGCACCCTGTCTGTCTTCTGTCTTTTTCTTTGTTCCACTGTCTTCCTCTCCTCCCTGCCTTAGATTCCATTTGCCAGCTATGGCAGCCCTCAGCTATGCCCATTATTCTGCATACATCACCTTCTTTTTTTTTTTTAATATCACAAACGATGTCACACTAACGACTTACCACACCCACTGTTTGTCATTCTTATCACATGCTTTTTGACACCCGGAACTTCTCATTGCTTCATTATACTCCATTTCTCCCTGTTATATTGTGAGCCCCTGTAGGGCAAGCAGCTTGCTGAGCTGATGTGTGTTGACTGAGCACGTGTTTGTGGCGTGTGTGGGCGAAAGGCTGTATAGAGATGTGAGTGAGTGAGAGGTTGGCTGAGCCATGCTAGGATGGATTGATGAGTGGGTTAGATGAGATGGACGAATTGGTGAATGAATGAATGAATGAATGGTGAGTGAATGAATGACTGGCAGAGATTCTAGAGTGAATGGCTAGGGATTTTGAGTATGCATGTTGGTTCATTGTAGGAGGTTAAGGTAGTGTATTATCATTTTTTTTAAAATAAAGGTATATGTTAGTTTTTATTTTAAGGAGCCCATCGTTTTAATTTGCTGTGATTACTAATGAAGGTTGAATATGTTCAGTTCTGTTTGCTACCAAATTGTATCTTCTGTGAACTATTTGTCCAAGTCCATTAGGTCATGGCTTTCTTCTAATGGGGTCCCTCAGAATGCAGCACACCATTTTGTTCCCAGGGACACCCAAGGGGGTGGCCGGGTGGGGCCAGGGACACCTCCCCCTTAGCACGTGAGTTTGCATCCCTGAAGGTGCACAGACGAGGCCTCCCCAGTTTCTTGGGGTCCGGAGTGTCTCTTTGACTTCCCTGGGGTCCATGCAGCCTTGCCCAGTGGGTGAGAAACTTTGTACAGCTTTACTCTTCATTTTATGAGGAGGCCAGGTGGTAGGGCCGCCATTTCCCCACTTCTTACCAGAATTGGCTTCTGTGTGTCCCGGGATGTCAGCCAGTGTCCCCATACCTGGCCTGAACATCTTGCCTTGATGGTGAACTTTGAGCTTTCATTGGTCAATAGACAATTTCTGATCAGGGGTGATGGGGAATTTCTTTCAGTTTTTCTTCATGGGACAGTTCCATCCCATGGTCAAATTGCAGACTACATCACTGCTCTTCCCTAAAGCTAGTCAAGGGCTCACAGACCAGTCAGCACCGTTTGGGGATAACCTGCCTTCCACAGCAAACCTCTTCTCTCTGTAAAGAGCTCCTTCCTCCTCCCTCCCTCCCCTCTACTGTAGCACTGAGCATGTCTGCCTGTGTTGACCCCGCCCCCTCCCTCTTCCCTCCCCTCCCCGTTTACTTCCCTCTCCCCCCCCCCCGCCCCCCCCCCCGTGGTGTGGTGTTTATCTCAGCATCCCAGCTTGGGGAGGCAGCGGGTGGGCGTGGTGACTTGGTGACTTTTGACATGACTTTAATCATCCATCCATCCAGGCATTTGGCCTCCATTTTTTGACCTGATGCTTTTGGCCTTTCCTTTTCTTCCAAGCAAACCTTCCATCTCGGGCGGGCTGTGTAGCGCCACATGGGCTGAACTTACGAAGCAAGACACCCTCCTGTGGCTTCGTCCTCTGGTCACTGCTCTGAGCACGTCCCAGCTGGATCCCATCTGCCACAATCACTCTCATGGCTTCTTCCCCCGTGGTGCTTTCTTCTCCCTGCATCCCCCACCAGGTTCAGGTGCCCAGAGCATCAGGAGTGGAGCCCTCCATCATTGGAGACCTCCCCCTAGGCCTCGCCCTGCCTGGCGCATGGTCCTTGCCGTGAGCTTTGCCTTCAGCCTTGCAGCTTCCTCCACCTGATGGCAGCGGATATCATCATCTCCTCACCCCTTCACCTCTCCATTCATTCTCTTACAGTCGACAAACATGTTTACGAAGTGAGCTAGTGCTCTCCATACTAGAGCTGGCTTACCAGGACTCATCCCAACATTGGCTTTTCCAAGACAAGACCATGTGTTCGTAGAGGGGCCATGCTTGTGTGCCTTGATTCAGTTCAGACTTCTAAATCCCCCACTTCTGCTGTGAGTTTGATTGCCCTCTGACTCTGTTCCTTATCAAACTAGGTTGATGAGGAATCAGTAAACTGTGTTCTCTGGGCGGTCAGAAATCACAGCCTATATCTTGAAGAGGCTCGGCCCGGAGCAGGGGGTTTGCTACCCGAGGGCAGGTTTCAAGGCATTCTTCCTCCCACCAGGCAATCTGATGAGCTTCCCAGGCGCTTTGGGGCTTAATGCTTGGCTGTATTTAGAGAAAATTGCAGGTGATTGCTCGGGCA
The DNA here is from genome assembly GCF_031878675.1 of Megascapheus bottae. Classification (NCBI taxonomy): domain Eukaryota; kingdom Metazoa; phylum Chordata; class Mammalia; order Rodentia; family Geomyidae; genus Megascapheus; species Megascapheus bottae. The sequence goes on from NC_143522.1 coordinate 29,834,650, forward strand.
GGTGATAAGGACTGTGCCCCAGGTAGGGGTCCCTGCAGAACAGTGCACAGGCGGACCCTGGTGGGCGAGACACAGTGTGCTTCGCAGATTCCTGTTGCCACTTTGAGGCTGTGCAATCCCAGGCCAGGTGGGCCCCTGCTCCATTAGGAGGAGCTGCAGCGGGCAAAGCCAGAACCCTGGAGTTGGACAAATCGTGTTGTTTAACTTCCTGTGAGAGTTTTGCGTCTGTCTTCTGGGGAGACCCTGAGGTCCCCCTGGAAGACATGGGATGGGAATTCTGTGATTCCAGAAGGACGGTGTGTGTGCCCTTGGGTGAGCCAGGGAGGGGGGGATCTGGTGCTAGGAGGCGGCGGGGGAGGCTCGTCCCAGCAGTCTAGAAGAACGTGCAGGATGCATTGTGGGATGCAATGGAAAATGGGTGTGATTTCAAGATTCGGTCGCCCTTAGATAGGGACTTTGGAGCTAGGGGCTGGAGCACTGCAGAGAACTCTTCTTCAGGGCGTGGCCCTGGCCCCGCCCCCAGGTGCGCTCACACCCTCCTCTGGGAAGGGTTGGGATGCTCCGTCCATCTTTCTTCCTACCCCTGAGCAGTGCCTCTGAGTCCAGACTGTGGGCGGCGCCTCTTCCACCCCCTCCCCAGCATCCTCTCTCCGGGGTGCTTTGGTCTCTACCCATCTTTTTCCAGTGTCCTGACGACATTTGGGCTCAGATGCCCGCAGTCTGGGTGCCTAACACAGTCCCTGACCCAGGGGCAGGGGCTTTCCTTCTGCGCTGCTCAGTGGATGCCCAGGTGATGCGATTGTAACCATTTCTAAGGGGCAGGTGACTGGAATCTCTGCTCAGAAAGGATGGCATTTTGTTCTTCATTCACCTAATTGCCGTATGGACTTGAGCGTGCCACGGGGCTCTCTAGTTTCTGGGTGTCCCGTGAACAGACTGTTACCTGTCTGAGGAGAATCTATTAGCATGCTCAGAACTCTGGACTATGGCAGACCTCAGTGCCATGGAACTGTGTCGCGTCCGCGAGCCACTATGCCCCCTTGTCACTAGAAAGCCTACCTCACAGGGCTGTTGTGAGGACCTAGAGCCGGCCCACTGCACGTGGTCCCGGGCAGCAGGGTGTCCCACGAGTACCAGGGAAGATCTTCATGCCACGGTTGTGTTTTCCACAGTTCAGGGGATGCACGAGGCACAGCAGAGAAGCTCTGGGGGTTTGGCCATCTGGGACCCAGGGTAAATATCTGGTGATTGCTGAGTGATGGCTTCTTCCCACGTTTAGAGGCTGTTGCTTCTCCAAAGTAGGCTAAGGCTGGCTGGGCCACTCTGCTTTGGGTGCTGGAGGGGGCAGCGTGTCTGCTGGTTTGGGGGTGTTTCTGCACATGTGTGTAATGGTGCCCCTGGGTGATTGAGGCTCTCCAGCTCAGAGTTCCCAAATAGTTTAGCACTGGCCTTCGAATGATGGGCAGCTAAAGGTCAAGGTCAGGGTCAGAGCTGAACCGTCCCGGGTCACCAAACAGGGCTCCCCCACTGTGCCTCCCTCTGCCTGGATGGACTGAGGTCCCCTGTAGACTAGCCACTAGGAATGTAGGGCAGGGCTCCCCTTAGACCTTCCCTGGGGTGTGTTGAGGTCCCCTGTAGACACTAGGAATGTGGGTTGGTTGGGTCCCCCCCTTCCAGGTCGTAGGCTGAGGTCGCCTGCTGCCCCGAGAGGGGCCTAGGCCCACGTTGTCCTCCCCTCCCTCCCCTCCCTCCCCTCCCTCGCCCCAGGCCCCCTCCACACTGCTTTTTCCGTCCTTGCCATGGACCGTCACCCTTGGAAGCCCAGGGGGTTTTGCCTCTGGGCTCCCAAGGGCCTGTGGTAGGGGTGGAAAAAGCCTTTCCCGGGAAGCGTAGGTAGTTAGTGTGTAGGTGCCCTGTCCCCATTAGGTCACTGGCGCTGTGCCCCACAAGGGAGACAGGAGGAAAAAGATAACCACCTCTCTGATAGAGGAGGGTGGGGGTGTGGGGGGGTAGAGAGGAAGGTTCCCAGGGGTGAGGTCCCAGGGGGAGGGGTTAGTCCGTGAGTGTTAGGAAAGTGACTAGAAGCCTTTAAGCCTCAGTTTCCTACCTGTAGAAATGGGAGTCCGTGTGAGCCCCAGTGCCAGCTCTGTGCGTCCCCGTCCACTGCGCGCTGGCCATGGCAGGGTCTGGATGTGGGACCCCGGAGCCCTTTACTGACCGCGTGGCCTCGGGCAGGTTTGCTCACCTCTAACCTGGAAATGGTTGTATCTTCCTGGCATGGTCATCGTGTGATCTAATGAGACTGTTCATGTGATAATAAATGCTTGGTTTGTTTATCTGGCATGCGGTTGTCCTGGGCTCTGCCCTGGTGGGAAGGGGGCTCACGGGAAGGGGCCAGCGTGTCCCGACGCTGGAGGGCACCCCAATGTGGCTGGTGCCCGCGAGGCCTGGGAAAACTGGAGGGCCATGGGGCAGCACCCAGCCCGCTCTGGGAGAGGAGGGCGGGGGGGGGGGTCGCTTCTAAGTTTTTGTTTTTTAGAAGTTTTATTTTTATTTTTCTGCTTGTACTGAGGCTTGAACTCGGGGCCTTGTGCTCTCACTTGGCTTTTTTTTTTTTGGCCCAAGGCTGGCACTCTACTACTGGAGCCACATCTTCACTTTTGGCTTTTTGTGGGAGATGAGGGCCATGTGGACTTGTCTGCTCAGGGTAGCTTTGAACAGCAGCCCTTAGAGCTCAGCCTCTTAGGTAGCTAGGATTGCACCCAGCGGTTTGCTTTATATATATATATCTATTTTGTATATTTTTGTTAGTGTTGAGTGGTTTTGCATTTGCCATGACATTTTGTGAGTGTGGTGTGTGTTGGCTGCCTCTTAGGTCACTTCCATGTGTCTTGTTGCCTCCTCAAGTGAAGAGTTTGCTTTTTTATTTTTATTATAGTGTATTTTTTTCTTTCTTTTTCTTTTTTTTTGAATTCAGGGCCTGGGCTCTGCCCTTTAGTTTTTTTTAACTCAAGACTAGTGCTCTACTACATGAGCTATAGTTCCATTTTGGACTTTTGATGCAAATTTGGAGACCAGCATCTTGTGAACTTTGCTCTGAACAATGATCCTCAGATCTCAGCCTCCTGAGAGGAGGAGGAGGAGGAGGAGGAGGAGGAGGAGGAGGAGGAGGTGGAGGAGGAGGAGGAGGTGGTGGAGGAGGTGGAGGAGGAGGAGGAGGTGGTGGAGGAGGAGGAGGTGGAGGAGGAGGAGGAGGAGGAGGAGGAGGAGGAGGAGGAGGTGGAGGAGGAGGAGGAGGAGGGAGGAGGCAGCTAAGCACCATTGGTACTAGGGAATGGACTGACTAGTGTACCTGAGGCTGAACTGGAGAGGGCAGGAGCTGAGGGCTGGGTGCTTCCCGTGACTGTCCAGAGGCCAGGCCTTCGTCTGCCCCCCTGCCGGCCCAGTGCATGAGCAGTCTTGTTCGGGTGGGGGCCGGAGCAGGTGTGGTTCATCAGCAGCTGTATCCCTCTCAGCTTCCACAGCCCCGGGGATGTCTAGCGCATGTTCCCGCTGGACAGGCCGGACCCAAGACCATGGACTGGGGGCCTCCCTTGAGTAGAGCCCCACCTCTGACTGTTGAACTGTGCTGACCCGGGGTCCCGGCGTGTGGGCCGGAACCCCGAGGCTTACTGCGAGAGCTGCTGTGTGTGTTGTCACACCTCTGCGTTGGGCTGGGACACCTACCTCACAGGGATGTTGTGAGGCTTCTGCAATATGGTTCTGGGGCCCAGGGCCTGCGCGCCCGTGGTGCTCCCAATAAATGCTTCTTGTGTTCACCAAAGCCGTCACGAATGTGCTCCTAATCTGAGGGTGGGTAAAATGGTGGCTGTGCCATCTTGGGGGGAGGTCTTTTCTCTTGCAGTGTGGTGGGGGGCTGGAGCAGATCCACAGAGTCACGTGTGTTGTTCTGCAGGCACTCGGCTATTCGGACGGGTTGTCTGGAGCCAGGTTGCCTCATGGAGCCCCCATGCTTGATGAGAAGTCAGGCAGTGGCCTGGCCCCTTCTCAGGTTCCTAGATCAGGAGATGGAGGAGGTCAGGCTAGGTGGCTGAGGGGGCTCTGGGCTCTGTTCTGCAGAGCCCTGGGAGGACTGTGTCACAGCTTGAGTCCTCTTCCTCCTCTGTCTCCTCTCCATTCTCTGGGCCATATCATGGCCTGGTTCCTGAGCAGGCCTTTGTGTGGAGAGTCTCAGACCCACTCCTGCTCAGCCACAGCCATGCTGGCTGAGCTGCAGGGGTGAGCCAACAGGGAAAGCAAGGGTAGGGTGGCCAAGCCTCACCTGAGGCAGGCCAGAGTAGTTCACCTAGGTGAACCAGGGCTTGCTTCGCTGGAGTAGATGGCAGGAACACCTCTCCTCTTCTCTGGAAGCTGGTCACCAGTGCCACAACCACCACAAAGCTGCTTCCTTGGCCACCACAGCTGCCAGCCTGGGCACCACCACAGCCTGCAACCACAGCTACCGCCATCACCACCACAGCGGCTTCCTCGAGCCACCACCACCACCGCTGCCACCATGACCTGCTCCCCTACTCTCCTTCCTCCTCCTCCTCCCTCTTCTTCTCTTCTTTCTTCGTCCCCCCTCCCCTTCCCAGTGCTTTTCCTCCTCCTTTCTCTTCTCCTTCTTTCCTCCTTTGTCTCTCCTTCCCTGTCCCTCGTATAGAGAAGTATTTTGGGAGATGTGCAGAACAGTCCAGCAGTCAGTGTACGGAGAGCATGGCCTCTTGGCTGAGAGAAAGAGCCAGCTCAGTGGCCAAGCCACAGCCCAGCCTGGGTAACTACCTCAGCCACAGATGAAGATGGACACAGATTGCTGCAGAGCTGAGCCACAGTACACACAACGGCCCAGAGAGGAAGAGTGTGCTTCACCTAGACTATTCCACTCCCAAGAGCCAGCAGAGTCCTGCACACAGTGAGCAGAGGCTCCAGTGATGCCCACATCTCTAGAACAGGTCTTCTGCTCATGTTCCAGAACTGTGACTTGAGATCTGGCATCTGAGGAAAACTCAGATAAAGAAAAGCTAAGATGTCTAGAAAAAGAGACCTCCTTGACATTCCAGAGCAGGGACTCTGACAGAACTTGAACTTACAAGTGGGCCCTCTAGGACCAGTCTCTGATGAAGCTTAGGCATCCAGAAGGAAGAACCCACGTGATAGTCCATCTCCAGCCTTGAAAAGCCCTGAACATCCAGACTCAGCCCTGAACATCCTTGGACCCAGCAATGAGTCCTCAACTTCAGCTTCTGATGAGACTCACACCTCCAGAAAGAGAGTCCTATATATTCTAGAGCTTAGACTCTTGCTTCAGGCTCTGGCAAAACTCAAATGTTCCAAAAGAAAGGCCTCTTGAGGAACTAGAACCAGGTCTTAACCTCTAGCCTTTGATGAAGTTCAGATGTCTAAAAAGAGGACTTATTTAACATGTGACAGCAAGAAATGTGGCTCCAGTGTTCAGTGAAGCTCAGATGTCCAGAAGGAGGTTGTCCTTGCCATTCTGGGTTTCAAATTCCCTGTCCAGACTCTGGCAAAAGACAGACCACTTTCCTCGATGACCAGACCCAGAACATCCCTACCCATCAGTGACGCTCAAATACCCAAACAAAGAACTCTGTGACTGTTTAGAGCTGAGTCAGGCTCCAGTCTCCATGATGTCTAGAATGAGGGTCCTTTGTGAGGTTTCAGAATTCAACCTCCACGTCCAGCCTTTGGTCAAGATCAGATGTCCAGAGAGAGCAGCCTCTTTCACGTGGTAGGACTCGGCTTCCACCTGCAGTTTTTGAGACTTAAATGTACAGAAAGAGAGATATTTCTTTGCTATTCTAAAGCCAGGACTATACCTTCAATTTCCAGCGAAAGCCAGTGATCCAGAAAGATAGACCTCTTTCACATTTTAGACTGAGACTCTACTTGCAGGTTTTGCTGAAGTTCAGGTGGCTAGAAAGAGACTTCTGTAGTCAGACGCCATTTCTACTTCTACAAAGCTCAGCTCTTCAGTAAGATGGACCTGTTTGATATTTGAGAGCCTTTGATGAGCCTGAGAGTCTCTAGAAACTACGCTGATGGTCTAGAACCATTTTTAAGCCTCTGGGAAGCAACACGTCCAGCTAGAGGTCTCTGTTTAATGTCTGAGACTTTATGTTCAGCCTTTGAGGAAGCCCACGTGTTGAGAAAGAGGGGCTTTTCCTGATGTTTAGAGCTGGATCTCTGGCTTCAGCCTCAGATGAAGCTCTGATGTCCATCCGGCGAGACTTCCTTGATGTTACAGAGATAGGACTCCCGTTTCAGCCTCTGTGATGTTCACATGTCCAGAAAGGTGAACCTCTTTGATGTCTTATAGCCGAGACTCTACCTCAGTCTTTGCTGAAGCTTGTGTGGCTGGAAAGAGACTTCCTTTATCTTCAGAGCTAAGATGGCTGCCTCCATGAAGCTCATATGTCCAGAAAGAAGAACCTATTTATGTCTAATAGCCAGGACACCATCCATCAGCCTGTGATGAAGTCCAGAGGTTCTGAAAGAGGGACCTTCTATCCAGCCTTAGTCCCTGGTGGAGCTCAGATAGCTAGGAAGAGAGACTTGAGATTCTAAAGCTAGGACTCCAGCTTCAGGCCTCTGCTAAGCTCACTTCTCCACAAGAGATACTGTGATGTCCTAGCACTGAGACTCTGTTTCCAGACTTTGATGATGCTCAGGAATCTGAAAAGAAAAGAACTCCTTGATTTTCTAGAGTGGAGTCTCCATTTCTAGCCTCTGACGTGCAGATAGCCAGAATATGGTCTATTTTAGAGCCTCTGAGGAAGCTTACATTTCTAATGTTTTAGAGAAAATGCTCCCGCCTCAAGCTCTCTGAAACTTTCCTGTCTAAAAGTAGCAGCCTGTTTGCAGTGCTAGAGCTGAGTCTGCATCTCCAGCCTTGAAGCTCAGAGGTCCACAGCGAGAGGGCTGTTTGATGTTCTTGAGCAGGGCACCATCTCCAGCCTCTGGTGAAGCTCAGATGACCACAGAGACGGACTTGTTCTGACGTTCTGCAGCCGTTACTGCCTCCAACCGTTGTGAAGCTCAGATGAGGTCTTCCGCTGATAATCTGGAGGTGGGACTCTTAAACCCTCATGAAGCTCTGACATCCAGAAAGAGCAAACTTCTTCCTCTTGTGGAGCTAAAACCCTAGATCCAGTGTTGGTGAAGAAAATGAGAAGACCTGCAGAGAATGGGCTGGTCTGGGTAAGGCTGGATGTGGCAGAGCTTGACTTGAGAATGGACAGGACATAGGACTCTGTGCAGTGCGTCACACAGCATGCTAACCTGCTACACAAGGTGACATGTAGAGGAGGCTCTCGGGTGAGGAGGAAGGACCGTATGAGGAGCCAAAGTACATTGCAGGCTTTTCCCACCACACCGGTGCATGAGCATCTAACACTGGATTCTAGCACTGTCTTATGCCTTTCAGTTGTGCTGGACTCAACGCTGGCCACCTACCAGCCTTGACCCCACAGGACTGCCAAGTTGGCTGGACCCTGGAATGTAACCCAAGCCAGTTTCTGCGGCTTAGCTCCTCACCCAGTGGAGGTACTAAACGCCCACTCACCAGGCTGGTGTGAAGCCACGACCTCGGGGCGGTCAGATCTGATTGCTTACTCATAGAACCCTACGTGTTCACGCAGGCTCAGACTGAGGGAGACGGGGAGGCCGTTGTAGTGGTGACTCGCCATAGGTGGACCGTAGACTCTTGCTGGAGCACAAGTTGTGGGGAGCACTGCTTCCTGTGCTAAGATGGTATCTCTTGACCTCCAGGAACTTGATTGACACAAAACTATCCACTGAGCTTGAGAGAAGACCATTAAAGATGGAAGGGCCATGTTCTAGTTTTTCAGATCCAGTCTTTTTTCCTGTTCAAGATATAAAGCCAAAAAAAATCATTGACTTTGCTCAGAAACCATAAGAATGTCATGGACAGATGTGGCCAAATGTTGACATTGTTATTTTGTGTGTGTGAACTCTAAATGCTGTAGTCTGGGGTCTCTGGAGGAGCTCACTTTGATCTCAGCCTGTTCCTACCTAGTTTTTCAGTACCACAGCTCAGAAAATGACTTCCTTTGTTCAACTAGAGCTGGAAGGAAAAGGAACAACTAGGTAGAATTCTTGAAAAAAGACACCCTAACGATGCCAACATCATCTTGTTGTTAGTTCCTGGAAATTCATTTGAATTTAAGACCTTGCACACAAGGACTACTTTTATGAGAAACTGGAGCTCTGCATAGAAGAAGAGGAGGAGGAGGAGGAGGAGGAGGAGGAGGAGGAGGAGGAGGGAAGAAGGAAGAGGAGGAGGAGGAAGAAGGAAGAGGAGGAGGAAGAAGAGGAGGAGGAGGAGGAAGAAGAGGAGGAGGAGGAGGAAGAGGAGGAGGAGGAGGAGGAAGAAGAAGGAGAAGAAGGAGGAGGAGGAGGAGGAGGAAGAGGAGGAGGAGGAAGAGGAGGAGGAGGAGGAGGAGGAGGAGGAGGAGGAGGAGGAGGAGGAGAAGAAGAAGCCGTCGCCCTCACCCACGCCTTGCTCTCATTTGGCCAAGTTATTCTGAGAGATTTCCAAGAACCAGCAGTTTTTAGACTCATTGCCAATTTCCTGGATGTTGCCAAAACAGATTCTGAAGTCAAATGCCAAATGGGTGAGCCCAGCTTGTGAAGTTTGTGAAGAATATGAAATCTGCTCCATCGAGTCGTCGCCGTGGGTAGAAGCCTCGGAAGAAGCAGCCAAGGGGTGTTCACTATTAGGACGGGGAGAAGTTGTAGATTGGTAGGCGGCAGCCTTGACTTTAGGAAGAGAGGTTAGAGGCTTGGGGTGGGACTGAATGGTAGTTTGTTTGGCTGGTCTGTGCCAAAGGCCCTGGGTTCCATTCTCAGTGGTGCCATTGAATTGAGAAAAGAGGAGGGGAAGTGGAGGGGAGGAAAGAAGTCAAAGAGTAATACCCAGTCTTTCCCTGTCCGAGAGTCTGAGTAATAGGCCTAGTTTGTCTGACTCTGCCCGCTTCCCCCTGCCCAGGCCTCAGTTTCCCCATGACTGTTCTTCAGCCTGTGGGAGGAACCTTCTGCAGGAAGTGTGGGGTCCCCTGGCCTCAGTGGGCCATAGGATGTGGGGTCAGGTGGTGACCTCCAGAGCACTGACCCCAAGGTATGGTGAGCTTTGTGAGTTTTGGCCACTAAGTGAAAAGAGCCAGAGGGGCTGAGCAGGGCCCGATTCCCCGACACCCCCAGCACTGTGGTGGATTTGGGGGAACAGAGAGGATGTTTTGGTGCCACTGGAGTGGAACAAGGTGGTTGGGTGGCATGGGAGGGACTGTCCATGGTGCCCCTTACGTGGAGGGGTCCCAGTGCCACCATCACAGGAGCTGTGGCTTCTGGATACCCCCCTACTTCCTAGATGGCATTGTCAATCTCCCACATCCATGCCTCCCCTTCCCATAGGGTGACATGGCATTGGCACCCAGAGCGTGCCCCTTGCAGAGGCCATTCCTGCTAGTGAGCAGATGGGCAGAGGGGTGTCAGGAGAGCAGGGTGTCAGAGTAGAGGCCAGGCCTGCAGCTAGTTGCCTGCGAGAGTCAGGCTAAGTGCAGGGAGGAGAGATCCATGGAACCATTGCTATGTTCTAGTGACCAAAATCCAGTGTCTTTCCCGTCCATGCAGCCTTCCCTGGGGGAGCATGGATGTTTGGGGCCAGCTTAGTTCAGCTCCCCACGCACCTTCCCAGCACCTACTGTGTGCTGGCACATTGTGTGTCACTACTGTGGAGTAGCCAGGAAGCAAGCTGGGTCCACTGGACTGGGTACAGGCAGGTCTGTCCCCCAGGGTGGCCCTGAGCCTGGGCCCCTTCCCGGGAGAGGGGGCTGCAGGGCGGGGGTGGGCTCGACAGGATGTTCTGGAGTGTTGCTTATATACCTGCACTTTACCAAGCACTTTATTCGTGTGAGTGGTGCTGGCTGCTGGTGAAGGTGCGAGTGCAAGGTGTGAGTGCAAGGAGTGAGTGCAAGGAGTGAGTGGGCCAGGCTTCAGCACAGAGACCCTGGGCACAGAGTGAGGCCACGAGCAAGTATGGTTTCTCAGATGTCCAGAGGGGAATGGGACTACTGTACCCCTCCTATCTGAGTCTCTCAGGACTGGGGTTCATGGACTGCTGTGAGGAAGGTCCCCCCGTGTATCTCAGTCTCCAGTGCACCCCCAGATCTAACTCTGAGGAATGGGGTTCGTGGGCTAACCTGGGACTTGCCTCCCTTTACTTAGAATTGCGTAGGACCCCTAAGAGTTGGGCATGACGGCCCCCAGGGCTCCTGTCACCTCCACAGCCCAGGTGCTGTCCCTGAGACCCTCTGCCTGTAGCTAGAGCATCCCTCTACTCCCGTCTCCTGCACAGCTCCAGCACCTGGTAGGTGTGGGGTGGAGGGAATGGACTCCCATAGACTCTAGGCCACGTTAGGACCAAGGGTCCTGGCCTGTATGCATGTGTGTGTACATGGGTGTGCTGGCACAGGCATGCATGTGTGTATGAGTGTGCTGGTGCTGTCTGAGCTTGTTTGTGAGTCTGCACATGTGTGCGCATGCCTGAGTCTGGGAATGAGAAGAAACAATGACTCCCTCCCTTACCCAGACACCCTGGGCTCTTTCCCTCTCCACACTCATTTTTGCCCCCAGGCCTACCTCCTCCAGACTGACCCTATCACGATCCCCCCCCTGGACACACCAGGCTCTCTGTGTCCACAGCCACCACAAGGGTAGGCGTGTGGTTACCCCTTCCCCTTCCCAAGTCTCTTCCTGCTAAAGCAGCAAAGGCTTCCTGAGCTCCTGCCACGAATGGGTGCCTCTCCACCGCCCACCCCATGTCCCCCTGCCCAGCTCTGTCCAGCTTCTCCTCATGTGTCCTGAAGGTGTCCCCCATGTCCACACCCTTTGTGTTCTGATCAGCCCCCACTCAGCCCCCAATTCCTCACCAGACACAGATGGGTCCTGTGCCCATCTGCACACCTCTGTGGCCTCCCCAGTGGCCGCCCAGGGTTCTGATGCCCTAGGATGCTGGCCTGGGAACCTCAGGACCAGATGGGGGTGCCACCCCATCCTCAGAGCCTCGCATCCAGATGAAGCGGAGCCTCCTGCACACTCTGCCGAGCCGCCGTGCCACCCGGGCCTCCAGGTCAGTCCCTCGCAGTGGAGGCACGCCCTCCTTCGCTCTGCCTCCATGGTGACATGCTCATCTTCTGGGTTGCTGTGTGAACATACTAACTTGGAAAGGGTCACCAGTGACCCTGGAGTGTATCTGAGGAGGTGTTTAGCCTGATGGGTTTGCCACGGAGGTGTGGAGCACACTAGTTCAAATAAGCTTTATGTCCCTTTAGGTGACTTTTGGACATAGAGGTCACAGATTCTGTTACAGGGTGACACTCTGGGACCAAATCATTGCAACTTGATGTGGAAGTTTTATGGCCAGATTAAAACTGGCTGGAGCTGCATGCCCGTGGCTCACGCCTGTAATCCTAACTACTTAGCAGGCTGAGATGGAGGGTCCAAGAGATTCATCTCCCAATAATTGCCAAATAGCTCAAGTGATTGCCAGTGGCTCAAGTGATGCATCAACAACCTCAAGTGGAAAAAGCTAAGTGAGCATGCGGCTTGAGTTCAACGCTCAGCGCTGGCATAAACAAACACATGGGGAACGGGCTGAGGAGGGGCCGTGTAGTACGGGGTAGTCTGTTCTTATTGGAGTGTTCCATCAGTAGCATCTCTTCAATGGTGTGTTATGGGGCATGTATAGAGAGATTTGCAAGACCTCTTCAGGGTATTTCCTGTTCTCCCTGGCAGACTCTCAGGCCCTCCGATCCTCTGAGTGTTTCACAGGAGTGATGTCCCCTGTGCCAGTGGGTGGGACAGGAGGAGTGGGCTGGCTCTGTGCCCCACCTGGACCCTCTGAGGTTTCCAGGCCCAAGGCACCTGCTGCCTAACTCTTGGGAAGGGGGCGGGGGGTCCATCTCATGCACGTCTGTTCCCATGGATGTCCTCATCATGGCTGCCCGCCTCCATCCAACCTCTGTCATCTGGGTCCAGCATCTCATCTCTGGCCTGCCCAGTCTCCATCACCCACCTCACCTCCATCATCCTCGCTTCGGGCCTCCTTCTGGCCCCCAGGGCCTTGTACATGGTAGGCTTTCATTCATTCAGTTGCACACTTGGTGAAGGTCTACTGTGTGCCAGGCCCTGTGCCAGGCATCGTGTACATGGACATGGCCCCCCACGACCCTCACGTGAGCCGCTGGACAGCAGGAGAGCCCAGGCTGGGACTGCACGGGGACCCGGCTGCACAGAGTGCCCTGCTAGCAGGGCTAGGGGAGAGGGGCGCGGGCCTACTGCCAGAGTCCTGCCCCTTGGCACTCTAAACCCCGACCTGGGGGTAGACCTCTGGCTGTCCACTTTGTGTGTGGTGGTGGTGGGAGGGGGGAGGTCCTTGATCTATTAACTGTGCGTTTGGGGGCTCTGAAGTGATGGTGGATGAGGATGGGCATTCTTCTGTTGTTAATGTTTGTGCTTGCCTGTGTATTGGTTTTCAAATAACATTTTGGAAGTTTCCCAGGTCTGGGCTGCTGTGTATTGGTGAAGCCTGGGGAGGTGGTGGGAAGGGTGGATTTGGGCATCTCTGAGGCCAACGTGCACTCTGTGAGGCGGCCATGGTGGTTTTAGGGGAGGGGGGGCTGTTTGGGATGGGTTGTGGTGTGGATTGTGCCTGGGTGGCTGTGAACTTGTAGGGCTGTTTGATTCATATAGGAATTGGAGTGCTGTCAGAGGAGCCACACAGATCACTTCTCACATGTGTCACACTCCTTCCCCTCCCACCATGTGTCACACCTTGCACGCTCCACGCTGGCCTCTGGCTGTGTTGTGTCAGGCCCTCTCCTCCCCTGTGCGTTGCATGCCTTGCTCCCTGTGTGTCACACTGGTCCCACACAGACCCCCCCCATACACACATAGTGTGTTCTCTCTACACCCCTCCTGGCACTGCTCCTCAATGTGTGTTGCACCAGGCCTCCCTCTCCTCCCCCTGTGACGTGTAGAGTCTTCCCTCCATCTTGTCACCGGTGTCCCCTACCTGTATTTCCCCCCCAGCCTCTCCCTCATCCCCCTGTCATACTGAGCCCCTCCCCCACTGATGTGTCACAAGAAAAGGTCCCACTTGGCCCAGTACCCTCCAAAAAGCTCCTTCCCCATACAAGTGCCACAAGCCCCTCCCCCCCGTGTCACAGTATGGGACCCTCATGCTCTGCTGCCATGTCAGAGCCCTTGCCCCATGCCATCTCACGTGAGGAACACTCCCTCCCTCCTCGCCCGACACACACACACTGAGCACTTGATGTCCTGACCACCCTGCGTCCTATCCAGTCTACTCTGTTCATTTAGAGCCCCTGCTCCACTGAATTGTCACATGTCCTCTCCACACCCCCCCCATGTATTTCTCCCTTCCCACATGCCACATACATTCCTCCTTCCCTGCCACAAGCAGGGAGCCCCTGTCCCATCTTTGTGTCACCTCCCTCCTGAGCCCGCAGGGACCGTCCTCATTCTCTCAGGTACTGCTGACCCCTTCCCCTCCCTCGTGTCGGTGTCTCCCACGTTCCATCCATACCCCTCCACGCATGTCACACCCAGTCCCTCACTGCGCAAGCCCCTAGGCCCCTCTGCCTTCCCTGTGTCTCCCCCCACCTGCCTGTCACCAAGGCTGTGTGTCACACAGAGCCCCTTTCCCCCACGCCTGCTACTCCCAGCCCCTCACGTAGGCATGTGTCATTCAGAGCTCATCCCCACTTCACGTGTCACACTGCCACCCTGGGCAGCTGTTTCTCCCCCTCGTCCTAGGACACGCTCAGGTGTCATGTGGGCATGTGTCTGCCCCAGTTGTCATACTACCCCCCCTCCCCGTCACAAGAGTCTTCCCTCCCCTCCTTGGTCTCACAGAGCATTTCTAGCCCCTTGAGGCCGCTCTTTCATTCACATGCTTAGCCCCTCCTCTCTCCATGTGTCACATTTACACCTCTCCTCTCTCCCATGTGTCATATTAGACCTCTCCTTTATATGTCACATTTAGCCCTCCTCTTTCCATGTCATGTTTAGCCCCTCCTCTCTCCAAGTGTCACGTTTAGCCCCTCCTCTCTCCATGTGTCATGTTTAGCCCCTCCTCTCTCCATGTGATGTTTAGCCCCTCCTCTCTCCAGGTGTCATGTTTAGCCCCTCTTCTCTCCCATGTGTCATATTTAGCCCCTCCTCTCTCCCATGTGTCATGTTTAGCCCCTCTTCTCTCCCATGTGTCATATTTAGCCCCTCCTCTCTCCATGTGTCACATTTAGCCCCTCCTCTCTCCATGTGTCACATTTAGCCTCTCCTCTCTCCATGTCATGTTTAGCCCCCTCCTCTCTCCATGTGTCACATTTACACTTCTCTCTCTCGTGTGTCACATTAGACCCCTCCTCTATAATATATGTCACATTTACACCTCCTCTCTCCATGTCATGTTTAGCCCCTCCTCTCTCCCATGTGTCATATTTAGCCCCTCCTCTCTCCATGTGTCACATTTAGCCCCTACTCTCTCCCATGTGTCATATTTAGCCCCTCCTCTCTCCATGTGTCACATTTAGCCCCTACTCTCTCCCATGTGTAATGTTTAGCCCCTCCTCTCTCCATGTGTCACTTTTAGCCCCTCCTCTCTCCATGTGTCATGTTTAGCCCCTCCTCTCTCCATGTGTAATATTTAGCCCCTCCTCTCTCCATGTGTCACGTTTAGCCCCTCCTCTCTCCATGTGTCACGTTTAGCCCCTCCTCTCTCCATGTGTCACGTTTAGCCCCTCCTCTCTCCATGTGTCACGTTTAGCCCCTCCTCTCTCCATGTGTCACGTTTAGCCCCTCCTCTCTCCATGTGTCACGTTTAGCCCCTCCTCTCTCCATGTGTCACATTTACACCTCTCCTCTCTCCCATGTGTCATATTAGACCTCTCCTTTATATGTCACATTTAGCCCTCCTCTCTCCATGTGTCACATTTAGCCCCTCCTCTCTCCATGTGATGTTTAGCCCCTCCTCTCTCCAGGTGTCACGTTTAGCCCCTCCTCTCTCCATGTGTCAGATTTAGCCCCTCCTCTCTCCATGTGTCACATTTAGCCCCTCCTCTCTCCATGTGTCAGATTTAGCCTCTCCTCTCTCCATGTCATGTTTAGCCCCTCCTCTCTCCATGTGTCACATTTACACTTCTCCTCTCTCTCGTGTGTCACATTAGACCCCTCCTCTATAATATATGTCACATTTACACCTCCTCTCTCCATGTCATGTTTAGCCCCTCCTCTCTCCCATGTGTCATATTTAGCCCCCCCTCTCTCCATGTGTCATATTTAGCCCCTCCTCTCTCCATGTGTCACATTTAGCCCCTACTCTCTCCCATGTGTAATGTTTAGCCCCTCCTCTCTCCATGTCATGTTTAGCCCCTACTCTCTCCATGTGTAATATTTAGTCCCTCCTCTCCCCATGTGTAATATTTAGCCCCTCCTCTCTCCAGGTGTCACGTTTAGCCCCTCCTCTCTCCATGTGTCACTTTTAGCCCCTCCTCTCTCCATGTGTCATGTTTAGCCCCTCCTCTCTCCATGTGTCACTTTTAGCCCCTCTTCTCTCCATGTGTCACATTTACACTTCTCTCTCTCGTGTGTCACATTAGACCCCTCCTCTATAATATATGTCACAATTACACCTCCTCTCTCCATGTGTCATGTTTAGCCCCTCCTCTCTCCATGTGTAATATTTAGCCCCTCCTCTCTCCATGTGTCATGTTTAGCCCCTCCTCTCTCCATGTGATGTTTAGCCCCTCCTCTCTCCAGGTGTCATGTTTAGCCCCTCCTCTCTCCCATGTGTCATATTTAGCCCCTCTTCTCTCCCATGTGTCATATTTAGCCCCTCCTCTCTCCATGTGTCACATTTAGCCTCTCCTCTCTCCATGTCATGTTTAGCCCCTCCTCTCTCCATGTGTCACATTTACACTTCTCCTCTCTCTCGTGTGTCACATTAGACCCCTCCTCTATAATATATGTCACATTTAGCCCTCCTCTCTCCATGTCATGTTTAGCCCCTCCTCTCTCCAAGTGTCACGTTTAGCCCCTCCTCTCTCCATGTGTCACGTTTAGCCCCTCCTCTCTCCATGTGTCACATTTAGCCTCTCCTCTCTCCATGTCATGTTTAGCCCCTCCTCTCTCCATGTGTCACATTTACACTTCTCCTCTCTCTCGTGTGTCACATTAGACCCCTCCTCTATAATATATGTCACATTTACACCTCCTCTCTCCATGTCATGTTTAGCCCCTCCTCTCTCCAGGTGTCATATTTAGCCCCTCCTCTCTCCCATGTGTCATATTTAGCCCCTCCTCTCTCCATGTGTCATATTTAGCCCCTCCTCTCTCCCATGTGTCATATTTAGCCCCTCTTCTCTCCCACGTGTCATATTTAGCCCCTCCTCTCTCCATGTGTCATATTTAGCCCCTACTCTCTCCCATGTGTAATATTTAGGCCCTCCTCTCTCCATGTGTCACATTTAGCCCCTCCTCTCTCCATGTGTCATATTTAGCCCCTACTCTCTCCCATGTGTAATGTTTAGCCCCTCCTCTCTCCATGTCATGTTTAGCCCCTACTCTCTCCATGTGTAATATTTAGCCCCTCCTCTCTCCAGGTGTCACGTTTAGCCCCTCCTCTCTCCATGTGTAATGTTTAGCCCCTCCTCTCTCCATGTGTAATGTTTAGCCCCTCCTCTCTCCATGTCACTTTTAGCCCCTCTTCTCTCCATGTGTCACATTTACACTTCTCCTCTCTCTCGTGTGTCACATTAGACCCCTCCTCTATAATATATGTCCCATTTACACCTCCTCTCTCCATGTGTCATGTTTAGCCCCTCCTCTCTCCATGTGTCACGTTCAGCCCCTCCTCTCTCCATGTGTCACGTTCAGCCCCTCCTCTCTCCATGTGTCACATTTAGCCCCTCCTCTCTCCATGTGTCACATTTACACCTCTCCTCTCTTTCATGTGTCACATTAGACCACTGCTCTATAATATATGTCACATTTAGCCCTCCTCTCTCCATGTGTCACATTTAGCCCCTCCTCTCTCCATGTGTCACGTTTAGCCCCTCCTCTCTCCATGTGTCACGTTTAGCCCCTCCTCTCTTCATGTGTCATGTTTAGCCCCTCCTCTCTCCATGTGTCACTTTTAGCCCCTCCTGTCTCCATGTGTCACATTTAGCCCCTCCTCTCTCCATGTGTCACATTTACACCTCTCCTCTCTTTCATGTGTCACATTAGACCACTGCTCTATAATATATGTCACATTTAGCCCTCCTCTCTCCATGTGTCACGTTTAGCCCCTCCTCTCTCCATGTGTCACGTTTAGCCCCTCCTCTCTCCATGTGTCACGTTTAGCCCCTCCTCTCTTCATGTGTCATGTTTAGCCCCTCCTCTCTCCATGTGTCACATTTAGCCCCTCCTCTCTCCATGTCACTTTTAGCTCCTCTCTCCATGTGTCACATTTACACCCCTTTTCTCTCCATGTGCTATCGTTAGATCTTCTTCTCTCCCATGTTGTGCCATATTTAGTCCTCTGTTTTGATGTGTCACCTTTAGACCTTCGTGTCTTACTCTGAGACTCTCCACTCCATGTGTCACATTAGACCCCTCCTCTCTAATGTATGTCAGATTTAGACCCCCCTCCTCTCTCCATGTGTCACGTTTAGCCCCTCCTCTCTCCATGTCACATTTAGCCCCTCCCCTCTCCATGTGTCACATTTAGCCCCTCCTCTCTCCATGTGTCACGTTTAGCCCCTCCTCTCTCCATGTGTCATATTTAGCTCCTCCTCTCTCCATATGTCATGTTTAGCCCCTCTTCTCTCCATGTGTCATATTTAGCCCCTCCTCTCTCCATGTGTCACTTTTAGGCCCATCCTCTCTTTATGTCTCACACTTAGACCCCTCCCCTCCCCATGTGTCACATTTACATGCCTCTTCTCTCCTATGTGTATATTTAGACCTCTCCTCTCTATTATGTAACATATTAAGACCCCCTCCTCACACCATGTGTCACCTCTAAACCCCTCCTCTCTCCTGTGTGTCACATTTACACCTCTCCTCTCTCCATGTGTCACATTAGACCCCTCCTTTATGATATATGTCATGTTGAGCCTCTCCTCTCCATGTGTCACCTTTAGACCCATCCTCTCTCCATGTGTCACCTTTAGACCCACCCTCTCTCCATGTCTCACACTTAGACCCCTCCTCTCTCCATGTTTCACCTTTACACCCCTTTTCTCTCCATGTGCTACCGTTAGACTCTTCTTCTCTCCCATGTTGTGCCGTATTTACAGTCCTCTCACCTTTAGACCTTTGTGTCTCACAATGAGACCTTTCCACTCCCTGTGTCACAATAGACCCCTCCTCTCTAATATATGTCAGATTTAGAGCCATCCTCACTACTATATGTTATATTTATGCCCTCCTCTTGTCTCAATGTGTCATCTTTAGACCCTCCTCTCTTTATGTCTTACCCTTAGACCCCTCCTACCTCATGTGTAGTACATTGAGACCCCTCTTCTCTACCATGTGTCACATTTAGACCCTCTCTATGTTTCACGTTTCAATCTACCACTCTGCTGTGTCACATTTAGACCCTTCTTCTTCCCCATATTTCACATTTAGACCCCTCTTCTCCTATCTGTCACATTTAGATCCTTTCTTTCTTCCATGTGTTATGTATAGACCCCACCTCTCTCCATGCGTCATATCGAGACTCCTCCAATCTCCCATATGTCAACTTGTACCCCTTCTCTCTCCCATGTGTCATGTTAAGACCCTGCCCCTTCCCCCGTATTGCTCTTTGAGACCCTTTGTCACATGTGTCTTGGCACCTCACTTGTCTTCCATGCATCATGGAAGCCCTTCTCTCTCCTGTGTGTCCCATTTGAGGCCTTCCTGTCACTGTGCCATCAAGCCCTCCTTCCCTGCCATGTACTCTGGTGTCCCCCTCCCACATATGTCACTTAAACACGTGTCACTCATCCAGGAGCTCTTCTCCATGTGTCATGTTAGCTCCTCCTGTTTCCCATGTGCCATTCAGCCCCTTCTGTCTCCTATGTGGTATGGACCCCCTCCCTATCCATGTTACCTAGATCTCCTTCTCTTTCCGTCTGTCTTGGAGTCCCTCCCATGCAGTGATTTTTTTTTTCTGAGTCCCATTGAGTACACCCCACCCTGTCCCTCTGAGTGCTTCCCTCCCTATCTACCTCCTGCCTCTACTTCTCCTCCAGGCCTCGACTCTGTAGTGCAGAGCTTCCCCTCCTGGTGCTCCTTCATGGCCTCTTGCATTTGAACTCACTGTTCAGTTTGGTTGCTGCTGACCTCTGCAGTACCAGGCCTTTTCTGGATGGCTCTGTGCGGGTAGCTGCATGGCGGCATACAGCAAAAAGTAGTGGTAAGGTAGGCAGATGTGGTGATTGAGAAGCAAGTGCAGGAACAACTTTATTGAGGCGGAGTTTACATCCAGGTAATCCAGCCTGTAAGATACACCATTCACAGAAACCAGGGAACCTTGAAGCAACTCCTCGCATCACCCATCACCCTCTTCCACTAGGAAACCACACACCATCCTGCTGGGTCCCCGGAGTCCTCCTCCACACATCCCTAGATCTGGAGAGGCCCCACTTCTTAGATGCTGAAGATGCAGAGGACAAGGCTTGGGAAGTGCCCGGGAATGGACAGGACTGGGCCTGCTCCTGGGCCAGCATCTACCCCCGCCATCTCCTCCCAGCCCTCTCCCTCTCCATCCCCTAGCCTGATTCCCTGTCACCAGGGGCTGTGTGCGGCCCAGCTGTGGGAGGCGCAAACAGATAGGACAGGGTGGGGCTGGTGGACGCAGTGGTGTGGGTCCCTGGCTGCACTGCTTGGCCTGGCTGCTCCTTGCTAACCCCCTCCCCACGGCAAGTGTCCCGCACCTGCCTGCTTGCATTTTCCTCCTGGGAGGAGGGTCGCGGCCGTAGTCAGTAGTTGGGGGGTGGGAACGGCGTCATGCAGGAGTTGATTGCACAGTCATCCAGCTCCTATATGATGCCTTTCTTCATCCCCTTCAACCGCACGCAGCCTCCGGACCCTCCTCTGCACCCTGCTGGCCGGGGACGTGTCCTTGAGCTTGCTGTCCCAGCATGCTCTGCAGACGCTTGCCTTGTTCTGTGCTCTCTCTCTCGTTCTCTCTCTCTCTCTGTATCTCTCTCTGTATCTCTCTCTGTATCTCTGTATCTCTTCTCTCTTCCTGCAGCTTCCTAAGTTCCTGGATGGGAGGACCTGGGGCTGTGGAGGGGGGGTGGCTATGTCCCTCACAGGACACAGGACACTTCCTGCGACTGGGCCCAGGGCCTACCTCTGACTGCATTTAAATGTAGACAGGCCAGAGGTCAAGTCCGGGCTTTTCCCGCCCAGGGGCGGGGTGGGGGCAGGGCCTTCCTCCCTGGGACTTGGCTTGCAGGACATCTGGGGGAGATGGTACCTCTGATCACAGGACTGAGAGGAGGAGACAGAGCTGAGACAGAGCAGGGCTGTCCTCTTGCCAGGCCTGCAGGAAGAGGGTCTCCTTGAGGGGTCTCTGCCTCTACCCAGGACGTTTTTGTGACCAGGAGGCTGAGGCCCCTCACAGGCGGCCGCTTACTGTCCCCCTGAACTCTTCCAGAGACATCTCCCGTCTTCTCAGGCTCCCCATCTTTCCTTTGTGCCAGTCCTGCCCAGGGTGGATGTCTCTGGGCACTGCATCCGTGCCATAAGCAACTGGCACAGCTTCCCTCTGCCTTCTGCACCCCACTAACTCAGATCCGCGCATGTGGAGGGGATCAGCCTTGTCCTTGTGACACTGCCATGATGAGCTGCTTTGCCCTGCCATGCAGCCAGGCCAGGCCTTCACTTGAGCAGCCACAGAAGAGGCCGTGGGAAGCCATGAACGGGCCCAGAGGGGACTGCACACTTTCTCCCTCGACTCCCTTCCTCCCCACCCCCGGCTTTCCTCATCCCTTCTCCCCTCACACTCTTCCCCTCCCTACCTTTTCACGTTGCGTCTTCCACGGTGTCAGGATGGCTGTGTTGGGCATTGTTGAGTTCAGGCAGGCGAGCAAAGGTCTTGGATGGGTCTATGGCACATGGCAGGAGGGCAAGAAGGTCCACGGGCTGAGAAGAAAGGCTTAGGGGAACTGGGGAGATGTCAAGGATGTTTCTGCGAGTCTTTCCTTTTTCACCTTGTCAGCAGATGGGGGGATAGGGAGGGGGCCTCCTGCCTCTAGGCTAGGTTCCTCAGTTTGGGCCCTAATTGTGCCCATGGCACATCAGACCTGATGGTGAGTGGCCACGAGCTGCTGGCGAGAGGGTACTGTTGGCCTGGCCACTGAATGGGCCTCTTAGGAATCGGCTGGCAGGTGGGGGGCGGTGAGGAAGGAGGCAGCGGTGGGACTTCCACAGGTGGGACTTGCGCTCCTCTTTGTGGGACTTAGGGACATAGAGGAGAAGCTGGGAAGTGAGTGCATTCTGTGTGTAAGGTGGCCTGCAGGCCCAGCCGGCCAGCTCCCTGGGATAAGAGTACTGATCACTGGTTCTCGCTTGATGTGGTGGTGGATTATGTTTATGAGGCTTTCACTTCGCCTGTCTTTTAATGACAATGCCTTCTTTTCCTTCTCTTTTAGGAGTATAAAGGTTTGTATTGGGCTTTTTGCAATATTTGTTTTCTGAAGTTAGAGCCACATAATATGTATTAGTCACATAATGTCTTGCATTCTCAGTAGTCCTCCGAATCTGGGGGCTACTCATCTCCTCTGAAAGTGGAGATGAAGCCCCTTCCACATGGATGGAGGTGACTGGAACTGCTGGTGGTATGGGAGACGGCACCACTCCTGTGTTGGGGTCTCTGCAGTGCAGGACATGAATGGCCTGCCTTAGTGGGGTCTTAGTGATGACAGCTCTGTCCAGCCCTACTCTGTTTGTCTCCTTTGGGGACTCAGGTAAGTGTGTGGACCTTGGGACCCCGGACTGCAGGCTCCCAGTGTTCATCCGGTGGCACCCAGGATCCAGCCACGTTGTCCAATGCTAGAGTGATCTTCCTACTGGGACCCCAGGTCCTACCCCAAATTAGTGACCCACCTATGATATCACTAGGAGACTAGCCATCTGGGGACAAAGGGGGACAGGGGAGTTCTAAGGACAGTGGACAAATGGGTCACTGGGGAGATGGATTGACCCCCCCACCCCAGTCTCCCAGCAAGTCAGGGGCAGGGCCTTTTGCAGCACGGTCATTAAGGGATGTGCACTAAGTTCTTGCTCTGGCTTGAATTTGGGCCTGCTCTAAGGGACAGCGTGCTGGTGGATCAGACATGTAGCCGGGGGGGGGGGGCGCATTTACTAGGGAGCTTAGATTAGGTGGGGGGAGTGACCTGGGGTGACAGGGAAACGACCCCGCTTCTGGCTGCCTCTTTAGTTCTCTGCAGCCCTCTTTGCACTGAGATCCCTCTATTTACTGTAAAGAAGTGACATTAGAAGGCAGCAGGGGACACTTCTGTGGGGACTGGGCCCTGCACCTAGTATTTTGCTCATGACCCTTTCAGAACCTTACAGGAGGCTGCAGTTGTGGTGGAGTTAAGCAGTAGGGGACTGAATGGGGCTCTTGGCAACTTCCTTTACAAGCAGGGAGGAGCCGGAGGTGAGGCTGAGGCGAGGCTGAGCCCCTGGCTTTACACCTGGGGATCCTGACCGTGATCTCCTGGGGTTGCTGTTGGGGTAGATTACTCAGAAGGAGGGTGACAGCTGATCACTCTCGGGGATGGATGGGTGGGACTGAGGAGGGTGCAGGAATGCCACCTCTGATTTCTATCTCCTGGGTGCCAAGGGCAGCCCTGTGCCTTGGCACTCTCTCAGGACAGAGCAGAGCCCCCTCCACAGGCCAGGACAGCTCCAGGACTAGAATGGCTTCCCCAGATAGAGAGAAGGGCTGGGGTCCTGAAGGGGACCCCAGAGAGAGCACCCCTCCCCTTGACCATGATTCCCCCATCCTGTCTGCCTCCTTTCCCCCTGCTCTCCTCCTTCCCAGGCCCACCCCACTACCACCTTTCAGAACAAACCACAAAGTCAGATAATCTTTTCGATTTGATTTATTTTGGGGATTAAAAAAAAAAGTCTGTTAGGGAAGGGAGTCCTCCCCATGGCAAGAAGCAAGATCTGGTTGGAGCACTCTGGGCCCCCCCACATAGTCCAGGCCTCTGGGCCTGCAGTCTTTCTCCAGCCCCCTCCCTTTGTGTCCTGCACTGTCCAACTGTCAGTTTTGGGGTGGGGAGGGAGCCCCACTTGGCAC
This sequence comes from Megascapheus bottae, assembly GCF_031878675.1. Classification (NCBI taxonomy): domain Eukaryota; kingdom Metazoa; phylum Chordata; class Mammalia; order Rodentia; family Geomyidae; genus Megascapheus; species Megascapheus bottae. The sequence goes on from NC_143522.1 coordinate 29,858,093, forward strand.
AGCTGCCCGCTCTGGTGTCCCCTGTGAACTTGCACACGCCAGTCTGGTAAGTAAGTGAGTCCTGGCATGCCGGCGGCTCCTCGCCGGAGCCTCTCTGTCCAGGTACGTCCAGAGTTCAGGGTCAGATGAAAGTTGTGGTGGAGGGAGCCAAACCAGACAGTGGCGGGTGGTCTTGCTTGCAGGGTGGGTGGTGGGGCTGGGGGAGAGGCGTGGCACCGTAGGAACCTCGGGTGGGGGTAGGGGTAGGGGCGGGGGCGGGGGCGGGGGCGGGGCCCAGGCCCAGGGGAGCTGGAGCACCGGTGTGGAGGTAGAAGAAGTCAGTGGAGCACCCGAGGTCAGTGTCCCAGAATGCACAGATGGCCAAGCGCCACTGGGGCGGGGGGAGGGGGGGTCTCTGGCATCTGCTTGCTTGGCTGCACTGGCTGCTCTGCCTGCTGCTGCATCGGCCTTGGGTTGCGGGTCATCGCTGCTCATCACTGCTTTCTCCTCGCCTCGATCCCTCTCCCAGCTGTAGGCCCGGGGCCTAGAGCGTTCAGACAGGTGGTGCAGCCCTGAGCTGACTCTGGGACTCTGAGTGTGGATAGTCCTTTAGCACAGCGGATGTTGCTGGTTGAGGAGTTTTAGGTTGTGGCCCTTCACAAGTGGGTTCCCCTTGGGTCAGGAGCAGCAAGAGGAGTGGCAGTGGGTGCGTGCGAAGCTGGCGGAGGCACGGGGAGGAGGGCAGAGACGTGGTGAGGTGTCAGGTGTAGCCCGAGAGGAGAAGCCTTCAGTCCAGGTCCTCATCTTCGTCTTCGGGCAGCTCCTCCAGCCTCGCCCCTTCTGCGGGAGGGGCCCCGGAGGGGGGCAGCGCGGGCAGGGTCTGGGTGTAGACCAGGGTCAAGAACCGAGCCAGGGCCCTGGCCACGTGTTCCCTGCTGAGCAGGTGGAGCCGGCCGTCCGCACCCCGGACGTAGAGCAGGCGGTTGTTGAGGAAGTCCAGGACCTCGGGGTCCATGAGGCTGCGGGGGCGGAGGGGCGGGGTGCTGGCCACCCCCGAGGTGGGAGGGGCTTCCTGCTCGTCGTCGCTGACCTGCTGTGCGTCCTGCGAGGTGTCTTGCAGGCCGTCATGCAGGCCACACTGACGGTAACTTTGCAGGTCGTCTTGCAGGGCCTCTCGCAAGACGACATCCTCATCGCCGACCATGCGCAGCTCCAAGTAGCGGTTCCGGTGTGGGAGGGGGCGATTGCTGTCCGGGGGGGTGACTCTCACCCCAAAGAACTCACATAGCGTCAGCCAGAACCCAGGGGTGAACCACAGGCCTCGAGGCGTCTGGCTGTTCACGGCATTGCGCTGCCAGCGCCCGGGGCCCAGGAAGAGCTCGGCGAGCTCTTGAGCGGGGATGGTGTTGGCGCCCACGAGAGGGGGCATCTGGCTGAGCAGCTGAGCGATGGCCGTGGCCAGGCCGCTCCCTGCCAGGAGGGTGGAGTCTAGGATGAGCCGTAGGGAGTGTCTGGGCTGGGGCCGTGCCACCAGCATGGAGGAGGCCAGCGGGGGCGGGGGCGGCTGGGAGAGCTGCCACTTGACTCTTAGGAGCACCAGCAGGGCGGAGAGGGCGATGAGGTTCTTCCAATAGAGCAGTCCCCGGAAGAAGTGGATGATCACCGCCCGGATCTGGGCAATGCTGAAATGGGCAAGGAAGCTGTGGAGGATCTGGTCAATTGGTATCAAAGACAGGAGATCCTGGATGAGGCTCTGCTGATTGAGCATGTCCTCCTCTGAATCCTCGTCACTATCCGAGCTGGAATCCGGGGACTGATTGCGGACCGACCCCCTCAGGGCTAAAAGCAGGAGTGGCCTCCTGGACCGGCTGCTCAGGGCTCTCCAGCCGCGGTTCCTTCCGGGTGGGAGTGGGGGGCTGTCATCGTCATCGGGCACCTCCATGACATCGAAGCGGAAGTGAGAGAAGAAGAAGACCCAATGGCCGGGGAGAAGTACGGTGAGCCTGTCATTATTCAGAGAGGCTAGATCCTCGGTGTTGAGAAGGATCATGATAGGCTCCTCGGTGTTCTCCAGGTAGCGGCACCACACCACGAAGGCAGCCCTGATCGGGAGAATCTTCATCTCAACAGGAGGGTACTCCACCTCCAGCGGGGAGAGGTTTCGAGAGTAGAAAGAGCAGGTGATCTTCTTGCCAGTTTGCTCGTCAACTTGAATCAGGGAGGCGTACAGGGCATCTCGGGTGATGCCCGTTTCCAAGTAGAAGGGATTCTGAGGCTTAGGGTAGTAGAGACGGGGTGCCTTGCGGAAGGCCCTCTTCAGCCCCTCGAAGGCCTCCTGGTCTTCCTCCCGCCAGGTGAAGGGCGCGTTGCTCAGGAGCTTCCGGATGAGGGGCTCGGCAATGATGACAAACTGCTCCACGAAGTGCCGGTAGGGGTACATGTGTTGCATCATCTGGCTCAGGGATTTCCTGGAGCCAGGGATGGGGTACTCAGTGATGATGTCCATGACAGCCTTGTTGATTTTCACGCCCTTGGGGCACACGGTGAAGCCGAGGATCTCGGCGGTCTGCCGGTGGAACTGGCTCTTGTTGAGCGAGCAGTAGATGTTGTGGTAGCGGAAACGGACGAGCACCTGGCGCACGTGCTGCAGGTGCTCCTCCTGGCTCATAGAGTAGACCAGGACCTCCAGGCCGTAGGAGAGCACGCAGGTGCCCAGCATGTCCTGTAGGATGAAGTGAATCACTCTCTGGGGGATGCGCGGGTCCGGTGAGATCCGGAAGGGCTGGTAGCTCTTCATGTCCGGAGGCTGCAGGCCAAAGGCCGCCTTCCATTCGTCCTCTGTGCCCCGAATGCTCAGGCTGTCCTCCACCACGCTCCCCCGCAGCTCCAGCTTGGTGAACCACGCTGCCCCGTGTAACTGGTCAAACAGTTCCGGCATGATCTGTACGTAGTCCTGTGTGTCGCTCAGCATGCTCTGTAGCCTCCAGAAATCGGCTTGCTGCCTGGCTTCTTCTTGCACCCTGAGTCCTATAGGCTCCCAGGGCGCGAAGGAGCGGCACTCGAAAAAGACGTCGCCTCGATCACTGTCTCCAGCCTGCTGAAGCTCAGAGGGCTCTGATTCAGAAAGATCATCGGATCCGTCTGAGCTTGGCTGGTCGGAAGTCTCATCATCTGCTTCCTTCGGGTTAAACACGTCGGCCAGGTCTGCGTACGGGTGCGGCAATCCGGGGAGGAGGCTGATGCTGTGCTTCTCCAGGGCGATGCATGGCGGGGGTGGGCGGAAGCAGTTCTTCAGGCAGTAGGGAGAGTGGAAGGTAATGCGGCCCCTGGCCCAGTCGACCTCGGGGGCGTGGAGTCGCAGCCAGTTGATGCCTAAGACCACGGAGAAGTTGGGCGAAGGTACGATGTCGAACTCGATGGACTCCTGGTGGTTCTGGTGAATGCACACCAGGCGTTCGGTGTAGAGCCAGATGGGTTCGTGGCCGATCAGGGAGCCGTCCACGGTCTGGATCATCTGCGGGTAGGGCTTCTCGTACAGCTCGATGTAGTGTTCTTGGGCGAACCGCTCATCCATGAAGTTGCCTTCCGCTCCTGAGTCCACCAGGGCTTGGACGGCCACGCTGTGGTAGGGGGTCACCCTCACCAAGAGCAGCAGGAAGAGGTGGGCGCGATCGAGGCCGGGATGGGAGTCGGTGGGCAGCCAGCTGCTGACGGACCACTTCTCTGGGGCAGGTGAGTCGATCCAGGTGAGGTTCCGTGGGCGGGACTCGGGCGGCAGGCGGAGCATGGCTCTTCTCTCAGCCAGCTTGTCTTCTATTTGCAGGATCAGCACCACCAGGCTGTCGAGAGAGTCGGGCTGGGGGACCCGGAAGAGATAGTGGCGGATGTCTTCGTTGAGCCCCTGGCACAGATGGGCCTGCAGCACTTCATCGGGCCAGCGCAAGGTGGGTACTAGGCTCTGGAACTCGTTGATGTAGTCGGCAGCGCAGCGGTCGCCCTGCCGGATGTTGAACATGGCGTCTTCTGCCACGCGCAGAGTGTGCCTGTACTCAAACACCTCCGACATGGCTCCCAGGAAGGCCGGGAAATCTTGCAGTACCGGGCTGTTTTGCTCTATCAGAGCTTGGGCCCATTCCAAGGCTAGACCAGAGAGGTGGGAGATGACATACCTCACTCGCAGGTGGTCGCTGTAGAACATCCTGGGGTAGGTTTGTAAGATCAGCTGGCAGAGCACGATGAACTCGCGGTAATCTCGGCGGTCGCCAGAGAAGCTCCGGGGGATGGGCAGCTGGCCCGCGTGGATCCCCCTTGCTAAGATGTCTTCTGCCACTCTCTGCTGCTCCTTGAAGTCGTGGATTTGCAGGAAGAGCGAGATGACGGACCTCATGGCGGCCAGCATTTCCGCAGGCGAGACCTCGGCGCGGCTTTCCTCCTCCGGGCTGTCCTCCTCATCCGACTCCTTCAGGTCAGTGGTGTCTTCTAGATCTTCCTGGCTGTCCGACGGGGTAATCTCTGATTCTTCCATCTCCATCTCCTCCGAGTAATCTTCCATGTCCTCAGCGTCGTCGTCGTCGTCGTCGTCGTCGTCGTCGTCGTCGTCTTCGGTGAACGGACGCCCCAGGGCCTGGCGGGAACCACCGTCGCATGACTCCTCCAGGTCTTGGAGTAGGTCATTGGGTGGGTCCTCTGTTTCCTTATGCGGGCCACTGGATGGCTCCTCCATGTCTTGGAGTAGATCAGTAGGCAGCTCTTCCATTTCCTGGAGTGGGCCGCTGGGTGGCTCCTCTCTTTCCTGGGCGGGGCCTCTAGCCGCCCCCGCCCCCTCCGCCTGCTCTCCCCTGCCCTGTGTCTCCACGGTGGTGGTGTTGGGTGAGCCCTCGGAGGACTCCATTTGTTTTGATGATGGATTGTTAAGCTCCATCATCGTCTCAAATGAGTCTTCAGAGGGTTCCATCATGTCGTCGGTTGGAAAGGAGTGTTTTCTGAAGATCGGTAAGGTGGTGCTGCGTTCGGTCAGCGACTGCGACCGTGCAGATCAGAACCTAGGGATGGAAGGGGTGGGGGGGGGGAGGAAAGGCAGTGGGTTAGGGTCTCACGAGGCCAGAGGAATCAGCATAGGGGTGCACCTAGAGGAATCCTGCCCGTGTCCGTGGCAGCCTTTGCCACTGGTCACTTGAGCCACTCTTTTCATGACGGAGACTGCCTCGTGCCCTGACCTGCCTCGCAGGCAGAGGCCGTCTGCCCGGCCTGCCTGCTTCCTCCATGGGTGGGAGAAATTCGCAGCCCATAAATTTTGCAGAGTGACTAGCCCAGAGCAGCCTCTGTGGCAGGCAGGCAGGCACCTGGCAGGCTCAATGGCTGCCCTATTTTGCCCAGCGCTGGTGCCTGGGTCAACTTTCCTTTTGTTCTCCCCAAGTCATCTCAAAGTCCCAGAGTCACATCTCAGTGCCATGCGAAAGCAACTGTGGCAAGTGAGTGCTCTGGAATAAGCCCGCATGCCTTGGCACTGAAGGCAGAAATCCGTAGCAAAGGCTTCTGCTCTTCCATAAGCTCGGTGGGTGAGGACAGTAGTGGGCATTGGCTGTTAGCCCACATGTTGGGTTAATTGTCAAAAATAGCTTGCATTTTTACTGAAGAGGCATCAAGGCCTGAGATTGGCTTTTATTGTTATTTTCCCCTCCCACAAAATTTTATAAAACGCCTACTAAGGGTTGGATAAGCCTGTACGTTTCTGACTTGATGCTAGGTGACCTTTTGGGGGTGATTTTCTCTCTCTGGATTTAATCTGCCTCCAAAGCTGTGTTGCCTCTGGAGTTAAGCTGTCCAAGGGAGACCTTCAACTAACCTGCCCCCTACCCAAATCTGGGGTCTCTCAGAACATCTGGCCTCAATTTGCCATGTGTAGACATTTCTTCATGCCTCTCCGATCATATCTTACTTAAGCTTCCTCTCTGCTCAAGCAGAGCTCAGCTCTTTATTCTAGCAAAATCTGTCTCTTTGTTACTCATTAATTTACCCTACCATTGGAATATATTGAATAGGGGTATGGGGATGGGTGGATAGAGGCATCTGTCTTTGAAATCTAACCAGTGATGGCAGTTTTTAGTGGCAGAGACTGAATTTAAAGAAAATGTCTCGATTTGGAGTTATTTGCTCTGTTGGAGCAGAGCAAATTGAGCTTTGATCATTCCATAGATTAGCTATATAGTTATTGCAGTTCATAAACTGTATGCCTTTGTTACCTCTCAGTTCTCTTGTATTTCCTAGGCTAATATATTAAAAAAACACTTCTCCCCACAAAAAACCTTCTCTTACGGGAAACTTCACATTGGCTAAAATCCAAACTTTTCAACAGGATACAAAATTCAGATCTGCTGTTTCTCAAAATTTAACATACCTTTGTCAGCCTGACACTTAAATTTGATTATGCAAGCCCCCTGATTAAAGCCTTGTAGTGTTTATTTACTGTCTGCAATATTAAATCCAAACCTTTCAGTATAAACATATTTGACATGTAAACTCACCAAAACCATTCTCTGGCTAAAATCGAAATGTCTCAGCATAACACAAAACAAAACTTCTGACATGTCATTCCTTGAGGTAGAAACCACATTTTTTTTTAGTGTGGTATACAAATTAGGTAAAACCCCCATCACCAACATCATCACAGGAGCCTGGATGATACCTTGCTAGAGTTTCCACTGTTCTCCCTCAAAAAAGTTCTCTGAGGTATGTATTTATTATTCTAAAGTTCCGATTCTCAATATAAAACCGAGGTGAAACACTGAACTTGTGTAAGTAAAATCATCAACAACTTCAACTCTCACAAGTAAAAATCTCAGCATGCCTCTCACTTGAAATTCTTTATTGGCTTGCATTTACATTTCTTAGCAAGACACCTGAAAAACCTAACTGTACCTTCTTACCATCAAGTCTATACATAACAGATTTAGAAATTAGATCATGCCAGTGATAAAATGTTTCCACTTACCTACCTTCAACATAACAACAACAAATATTATTGCTTAATAGTCCTTAACATCCAGGTGACAACTTTCAGGAAGCAAATAAAAGTTAGGCATGCTTTTAAAAATTAAAAAGTTAATGAGAAGTCCTTTTTCACTACTTACCATAAAATACAAATCTTTACCATGTAATTTACTTGCCTACCCACAGTCTCACCCAGTCACTCCTTAAGCCTTTGGTTAAATTCCAAACCTCTTAATGTGCTATGAAAATTTGGTCATGTTGTTTCTCAACAGAAAAGATAACAGTGCTTACAAGAAAAATGCATTGCTCCTTAGGCCTCAGCTTAAAGCTTTGCAGTGTCTTTCTGTTACCTGTGAGATATGCCCTAAATTATTAGCATAAAGTAATACATTTGACTTTGTAACTTCTCTGAACTCTTCCCGTCTGACACAAAAAGTTCACTATGTCATGCTCTTGAAATCTCTTAATGGCGAAATCCAAATTCCTTAGCGTGGGCATAAAAATAGGATCTTGACATAACTTCTTAGTATGCTGTGTAAATTTCATCACAGTATATCTCTTTTCTGCACAATCTATAAATGACCCAACTCAGCAAAAAGCATACAGAGTGCCTTTGTGCCAAGGGCCTCTGCCAAAGAGTAGAAGCTCATTTACTATGTGATTCATCAAATCCAGGCACCTTCACGTAAGGTATGCTTTACCATCAAATTCCACTGCAGAGCCCAAAGTCTCATTAATTATTCCTCAACACCACTCCAAACACCTCTACGTAAATGTTCAAAAATGTTATCATGTAGTTCTCAAGTCAGAATGCAGCAGAGCTTCAATGCTAACAGAAAATCACATCTCCTTAGCAAGCTATAAAAATTAGATCATAGTATCTTCACCATGAAAACATCTATTGTTTGCTATGCCAAAATGCATAAGTTGCAACCCATGACTCCGATTAAAAACTCTCCAAAGTTTCTTCATTGCCTGTAACATAAAGCCCTAAGTACTTAACATAAAACACAGCATTTCAAAAAATTAATTTATTTCCAGGCGGCTCTATAAAATCCTAAATCTCGCTTGTCACACTTTTAAGCCCTTTTTATTGGCTTATATCCAATCTTATTAGCACAATATAAAAATTTGTGTTATCCATTAAAAATACAGTTCACACTTACTAGCACCATATATTAAATTTGATACTGTAACTCCATCTTAAAGCCCTGCAGTATCTCTTAATTGTGTATGGCATAAAAAGTCCAGATTCTTGTCATGAAATGTGAATTTTAGTTCTTAATTTCATTGTGTTCTATTTATCAAACAAGAAACTCACCATGTCACTCCATTAGAACTTTTTATTGCATAAATCAAATTCATAGGCATCTGCAAAACTTTCGTCATGTCAAGGCCTCAACACAAATTCTGAATTTCTATTTGTATTCACAATGCTGGTCATGTAACTCCTCTAATTAAATCTTTCTTTGGCGTCAGCATTAATCACATCTCTTTGACATGGCCTGGGAGGCAGCCTCTGGCATCCGTCAACATCTAAAGTCAGAATATTTGGGCATGATCCCTAAATTTGTGGGTGTGGCCTTTCTGTTTACAATTTTTCAGTGTTTCCTTGTTGCTTGCAATAGTGGAACCCAAAGCTGTTAGCCATAAAACATACTTTATCATGTTTGTGTGCAGATTTATCTCCCATAAGATTTTATTAAAAAAAATCTCATCATCACATTTCTTAAAACTCTAATGGCAGAAATCCAAACTCTTTAGCATGATATAAAGCTTTGGTCCTGTCATCCCTCAAAATACAGTCCAGATTTCTTCCCAGAAAGCCAAAAATCTATTCGGGACACATTAATATTGTTTTATCACTAGCGGAGCACGTCAATATTTTCTCATGGCACCCCAGTTGCATCATTGACAGTCTCAACTTCAAACCTTTCAAATATCACGTCCATAGTACAAACTCCAAATCCCCAAACATGAGTTGGAAATTGGAGCAAGTATGTCTCATGCTGAAAATCTATAGGTTGCTCTTTATTACTTAGGCTCTAACACTTAAAAAAAAAAGGCCTTTTGCAAGAAATCAAAACTTTTAACCATCTGCAATTTTCAGCATGGATCCCTTGTCTCCCCATCCATCCACAATGCTTCTCGCTACTGCTCCTATTTCTTCTTAACCCCAGTTAATCATTCCTCTAGCAACATGTCCTTGTTCTTTCGGGGATAGGCACAGTGCTAGAATCCCGATGCTCAGAAATGGAGGCAGCTCTGTCTTGCAGCCCACCACCAACCAGCAAGGCGATGAGGACCCCACGTTTTTGATTAAGACCCTCTTTCAGGTGAGTGGAGGGTCTTGGGGCAAGGTGAGGGTTCCCTCCATGCGTGTGCCTTGCCCCACTCCACCACTCAGCTTGTGCATCTGCCCCTCTGGGTGGGCTTGAGCTGTTGGGACCTCTGTCCTGTAATCCCCCCTGTGGCTTAGGCAGTGACTGTCACCTCCCTGCCTGGTCTCTGCCCTTTACTAGCCCACCCTGCCTCTCCTCTGGGTTCTGCAAAAGGAATAATCTCAATCTTTCAATTGCATCTCCATAAATATAGCTCACCAACCCATGACAAGTTCTTGGAGAAATGGCTATACATTTGGAGCTTCCTAGTGCTGCGACTTGGATTATTACTTAGGTAGGCTAGAACTTCAGCTGTTTCCTGGCACCCTCTGCCCCCCAACCCTCAGACAGACACCCCAGCCTCACCACTGTCAGTGCCCAAAGCCTCTGGTCAGGTCAGCTCCTTGCTTGCCTCTGAGCAAGTGGCCCATGGACCCAGGGCCGCCCACGCGCATCTTTGAAGGGTTGTCTGTGAGGGGGGGGTGGGGGGCGGGGGCGGGGGGGGCAGATCCCTCTGCGAATACCTCTCCCTGTACAGTAAAGGAAATCTGATTTTAAAAATAGAGCTTGGAAGAGGAGATGAGAGAATATTTAGGAGCAGAGTTGAACGTTGAGTGTGGGGTTGGGGGGGGTTGTGCAGGAATTAGGGGAGAGGTGAGGACAGGGGAGGAGGGCGGGGGCCTCTAATGGAGCCAGGAGGAAGGTGAAGCCAGCCAGGCTCAAGGGGAAACTAGAGGACATGAGGATTCTCTGGAGTGGCAGCCATGTTCCCTCTCTGACACCCGCCTGCTTACCCCTAGCTCTCTAAGCTGCAGGACGGGGTCCGATGAAGACCCAGTCACTTTCCCTGTCACTTCGGCCTCCATGTGGAAGCATTGGAGTGTGAGGGACACAGCCACCAGGTCTTAGCACTAAATGACCCGGCAATAAAATACACACCTCGGCCTTTTCCGCTGTCTTGGACAGTCAGAACACCTAAATGGGGCTAAAACACCCAGAGACATGAGAGGACCATGAATTAATTTTGTTAAATGGATGCCAAGGTCCAGATGTGCCCTGGCGTTTCAAGGCCGAGGAGCCTCCTTTTCTCCCTAATCAGGGACGAGTGCATGGGCTTCTTTTGACCTCCCACTTCCAAGTAGGAGAGGAGGGTGGTGGGCTTTGCGGGTGGAGGGGTCTCCAAGGGCCCTTGGGGAGCGTGTGTCGGTGCCCCCGCCCAGTGGATGTGTGGGGTATAAGTCCCGCTGTCCGCAGGCAGTGCGTCTTGGGAGCCTGTCACTTGGGTTCCTGTCATGCCCAGGCCACCCTGGTCTGTGGCTCAGAATGTCTGGGCATTGCAGCTGGGGTGTGGGGAAGTCCACCGAGGGTCTGGATTGAAGTCTTTGGACTTGAACGTCATCAAGGATGTGTGTCTTTGGTGGTGGAGGTGCAGGACTCGGGCAGGGGGGGAGTACTGGCAGATGGGGTGGGCTGATCATGAGGCTTCTTCTCTAATCCCAGGCTTCCCAGCAGAGTGGAAGCCTCAAGGAGACTGGAGACCCTCTTCTCCTTGGGCCGTGGAGGGGAAGGGCAGCACTCCTGACCCTACAGGTCCCTGTCCGTCTGCTCTTGATGGGCAGTTCAGGGGCAGCTGGATCACTCTCCCAGAATAGCCCTCAGAGGGGCGAGTGCTGCAGAGGGGTGTGGGGACACGCGCCCTTTCCTCCAGGCTGTCCAGACCCAACAGCCAATCAGCTGCTTCTGAGGCAAGGCTTGCCTTTTAAGGCAGAGGTCAGGACAGCGCCTAGATGGCCGCCAGGCCTGCACTGGCCCTGACTTTCACCGTGACCCTTCTTTGCTAGGCCTCAGTTTCTCCTTATCCACAAGGGGGGCACTGAGAGTGGTCTTCTTCCTTTTCTTGTGTACCTCTGGGGTTCCTGAGAGGTGTCTGTGGGCTTATCTTGGGGAGCAGAGAGGAGGGGTTCAGGTACCCCACTCTTGCCTTTATTCTACCCATTGCTATTGTAAATGGAGTCCTCATTATTTGAACTTAAACTTAAGCCCTAAGTTGAAGGCACAGATGGTATGGTTTCCTCTCGCTGTTATCTGGACCTTACAGTGATTCCTCTCCCTGGCGGTGGTAGCCCCTGGTGGAGCTGCACTGCCGTGTGCACACGTGTGGGGTCTGTGGGCTCAGGATTGTGGGGTTCTTGGAGTGACGGGCTTCTGACAAGGGAGGAGGGCCTGAACAGAGCAGAAGACAAACTCTGTTAAGGGCAGAGCCCCCCACCTGGCCGCGTTTCCCTGTTACGAATTGGGAGGCGCCCCTCTGTTCCAGCGAGCCCTCTGAACGGAAATGCTTGGAGCAAATCCAGGCTTGTTCCTGTTCTTAAGACCCTTAGGATTCTTGCTTTTAGAACACATAATCTAATTGTCAGGGTCACGATTCAGACAGTATTTCCCGCGTGGTGTCAGCTTTAATTTTCCCATTAGCCCCATGAGGGACTGGAGCCCTGCTTTGCGAAGGAGTAAACCCAAGTCCAGAGGTTGGATCAACCTCCTAGGAGCCCTAATTATTAGTGGCAACAGAACACAGACTCATGCTGCTAACCTCCAGCCCGAGCAGCCCCCCACCCTACAACTCCTGCGGCGCTTCTGAGGGACGGGTGTGCATGCATAGACCAGGCGTAGCCGTGTGTGCCTTATCCCCTTGCCCCAGCCCCGGGTGGGGGCACTAGAGCTTACCCACTGTCTATGTGGGTATTTGTCCCTCAACAGGAAGTACCCCCAACTTTGCAGACTTCACCCACGATTTCGCCACCCGTGCTGGCTCAAGGACCCCTGGGAAGGGCCAGCCAGGAACAGGGCTTGATGCCAGGTTTCTGCTCCCTCCCCTGGTAGATGCACAGTCAGGGGCAGGTGCCCAGGGTAGGATCAGGCAGTTGCCATTTGAGGACCTGGAGGGGCCCCTGGGCCCGAGAGGCCTCCTTCATTCCAAGGTGTTGATGCAGTCAGCCTCGTGGCTTGACAGGCAGCCAGACCACAGAAGCGGGCGCCCCAGTGTCAGCCTCCATCTCCCCAAAAGGCTTGTGCTGTCATTCCCAACTCATTTGGCTTATTTGGTATCAGTAGAGGGACAGGACAGGACAGGACAGCTGGCTTGGGGCCTGCTAATTATAGAGGCTCAAGTATTTGAACCGAGGTATTGAGTACCCATCATGGTGCCCTGGCTTTTTCTCTTTTTATGGGCAAGCTAACCATTTCACTCTCCCTCTGGCACATGGCTACACCCCAAGCCTCTGCAAGACATCCCCACCCCTTCCCTGGGCGGAGGCAGCATGGCTGCAGCCCCACCCAAATCTTACCTTGGGCTGAAAGGGTCCAAGTAGAGCTTCTGTGGTCACGCTCGACTCGGACCTGTCTTCTTTCTGAAAAGTCAGGGGATAAATGTGTGTTCACTGTTATGTAAATACACGCCTATTGAGGCATGTCTTCCAGACTACCTGGCTCTCACAGGACTGTGACCTAGGGTTGATAGGAATTGGGGGCCTAGGTGCTAGCGGTCCACATAGCCAAGCTCTATGCTTCTTGACTATTCTCGCCGTATGACACTGCCCTTTCTACAGAGCTCATCCTCATTGCAGGAGTCTTATTCACAGAGACCCTGGAGTTCTTTGCCTTGCTCTCTGGTGGTGCGCTGAGTGTATTTCCTTTAGTCTTGTCCTCCCCAGGCACACGGTGAGTGAGGCCTGGGGAGCCCCTGGCAGTCACACTTGGTGAGCACTTCCTATCTCCCCTTCTTCCAGGTGGCCTGGGGACAAGATGGCTGCTTTCTCCCCAAATAGGAGCAGATGCCTGGACCAGGACCAGATCAAAAGGTCTGAAAGAGTTAACTGTGTTCCCCTATCCATTTGTCTGTGTAAACAGTTTTCAAATTCGTTGGCCTCTTAGAGTGGAACTAACACAAGCCCTTCATTCTGCAGCCTGGGCTCACTGCCCCCCCACCAGAGGGGCAGTGAGTTGGTGAGTCCCCAAGGCCGCCCTGGACCTGCTCTGATGTCACCTTCCTACATGACCTTGAAAGAGCTACATCCCCATGTTTGGACAGGTATGTGTACCTGACAGCCTCTCTTGGGAAGGGGAGGCATGGAGGAGAAGGAGGTTGTACAACGTAACTTAAATGACTTGACAGAGGAATTCTTCAAGTCGTCACCATGATGCCATGCAGGATGGCTAATGGGCCAGCCCAGGGCCACTTGGGGCAGGGAGGACAAACTGGTCTTTGAGATGCGTGACCTTGGTCACATGACCTTGACCCGCCCCCCCTTTCGTGTGAGATGGGGATGACAGCATTTAAGGGTGTTTCTAATACCTTAAAGGAAACAACAGCCAGTGCATGGCAGTCACTTGTTCCACCGTGAAGGGCTGTTTTGCTTGGTCTCTTTTGTCTGGTGCCTCTCTGAAGGAGCTCCCTGAAAACCCCCTGAAATCATCAATGGCCTAGACATACTCAGGCGTCCCCAAGACTGTCTTCATGGCGGCGTCGATGGGGTACTGTGTTTTAATTTTATTTGTTATAAAATATTTTGTATTTGTAAGACAAAGCTGCCAAATCTAAGCATTCTCAATCCATCATAACACACCATGTAATAATTACCAAAGCCTTGCTTGGGTGGGGCACAGCTGAGCTTGTAAGCATGCAACTACTAAAATCATGGGTTTTTTTTTTCTGCCCTAAATTATCATTGCAAATATGTCTCTGAGTCCTTAATTCCCATTTTTTGTATGGGAAACAGGAGATGTTTCTCTTTCTTTTGCATTTCTCCTTATTGTGCTAAAATCCTTATTTAAAAAAGAAGTAAAAACAAATACATAAAATAAGTAACAAATCCTTACTGCCCTTTCCCCCCATCAAAGGAAAGAAAAGATAAAAAAAAACGAAATAATTTTTTTTTGCCGGTCCTGGGACTTGAACTCAAGGCCTGAGTGCTTTCCTTGGACTTTCTCAAGGCTAGATTTGTACCACTTGAGCCACAGCATCACTTCTGGCTTTTTTCTGTATATGTGGTACCAAGTCATCTAACCTGGGTCTTCTTGCATGCTAGACAAGCACTCTACCACTAGGCAGAACTCCAGTCCCCAAGAAATACTTTAAAAAAATAATAAATAAATCCTACTACCCTCTCCCTCCAAAAAGAAAAGAAAACTAAAATAATTTAAAGAACAAGGAAAGAGATCTCTGCCTGACTGCATCAGTTCAGAGAAGGACCAGTTGAGCTTCACTGCAAAGTGCTCCCCGTGGAAGCCCCAGACAACGGATAGAACTTCAGATTGCTTGAAGTTTAAAGATGGTTTTGTCTTGTGACCTCTGGACCTCAGGCTCATCTCATCCTGCTGCACTCTCACCCCTGATCACCTGGGACAGCTGCATGGGACCGGGGGCAGCCAAGAGCTAGGGGGCTTCAGATGGGAACTTGCAGTGCAACTTGCTCCCCTCCACCCAGGCATGGGAGTGGGCAGAGACCCAGAAACCGGTTAGCAATAGCCATGCCTCTTAGGCACAGTCCCTGCGGTGTGGGGTGGGAGGACACATGGTGACAGTGTGTTCTGCACGGGAATCCAGCTGTCGGGGTGCGGTAAGGCCCCGGCCACTTGCCAGGAACCTGCTGGGCTGTTGACACCCGCGGGCTGCTGTGTCTGCTCTTCTCTGGCATCTATCTCACGTCTCATTCCAGTCGGCTAATCCCCCAAGAACCCTGGCCAGAGCATTAGCTTTCAGGGACTCTTCAGGGCCAAAAAGGCAAATGCTGCTCAGTAGGGTACAGACTGGGGAGTGGGGGGGCAGCCCGGGAGAATCTGGGGGCTGCAGGCTCACACCTGCTGGCCTCATGTTACTGACAGGTCTCTCAGAAACCCCGGAGCTTCAGCAGCAGAGCATATAAAATTAAAAAAGAAAAAACAGAAGAAAAAAGATAAAACATGAATCCCCCGTGTCCATAGAATTTGCTTTGGGCATGTGTAACTGAATCTTAATTCATCAGCTGAAATGATTTTTTGATCGGCAAAGACAAACAATGCAAACAAGATAAAAAGAAAAAGAAAAAAAGAACCAAACCAAACCTAAAAGAAAAAAAAACCCTATGCAAAATGTTTGTTTTAATTATAGGAGAAATGCAAAGGTAATTAATACACTCATTAGCTTATTTTTTTTTAAAGGCACATATGCAGATAGAGCCGAAGCCATCTTTAACCCTTCTCCCCTCAGCCATTTCTCTCCTGGTGTCATTGTGTGATCAGTCTCAGATGCCTGCTCCTAGATATTTTCCTGTGAATTTGCATCCATATAGAAACAGACCCATAAAAGACATCACTTTCTTTTTTACATAAGCTATAGCATAACATGCATTTCCTTCAGCAGTTTTCACTAGCTTGTTTTTCTTCAAGAATATATCTGCTTGGAGACAATAAAGATCAACGTGTGTTTCACAAACACACAGCACCTCGCAGTCCTGTAATCCTCAAAGCCTGGAGTTTATTCAGCCTTGCCGTCATGTCATGAACACCCCACCTCCGCTCCTCTGCCTGAGGTGGGGGCGGCTGGTGGAAGCAGTTGTAAGTAATTGCTGGGATCTGAATTTGGGGAGTGGGCCCATTGGTGTTTATGATGTTATTACAAAGGAATATATGAATGCATAAATTTGCAAAAGAAAAGAGGACATGCCCGGACCAGTGATGAGATAAAATGTTTATGAACAAAGGCTCGTGATTAATCTAGTTCTGCACAAAATGCACAGGTCCATTAGAAGACAATAGGTCCGAGCTGCAGCATTCTTTTTAAGAGCTGTTTAATATTCCGGGGTGCGGTTACATCCTTGTTGATTACACCCTGTGTTGTTGAGAGTTCCAGCTGTATGGGCTCTGTGGGGAAAGAATGAACACAGCCAGAGCACTGTCACAGCCATCAGGGTCATAGATTTGTGGGTGTTCATGTATATTCATTTAAAAAAATAAATCATACATAGAACATTGGTGTCTGTGTGGCCTCTGCACAGACCAGTGAAATGATCACATCATAAATCATAAGCAAGTCTAGAGATTCGTTTGAGTGGACATCTGATTTTTTCAAAAATACGTAAACAACCTAGTATTTGCTTAAAATTTTTTTTTTTTGGTTGTCGGTAGTGGTGATTCTGCAGACAGTATTAGTGTCGCTAACTCTGCAAACATGTGCCTGGCTATTTTTCTACTCCTTTGAGCCTGGATAGCTAGGTTAAATGCTTGCTACAAGTTAATTTTCTTGGAGTTTATCTCTCTAAATGCCATTTTGACCTTGTTATAATGTTGCCTTCAGTTTTCCAACCGACTTCTCAGAGCTTCAAAGAAATAGTCCAAAACCAAGCAAATAAGCAAGCAAGCAAGCTGGAGTCTGGGACTCACTCATAACCCGTGCCCTCCATGCCCCCAGTCTGTTTCCCTGCTGGGCCCCCCAGCCCCAGGCGCTAGCCAGCTTCCCCTAGGCCCTTGACAACGGTCTAGGGACAGAGTGACAGGCCAGCCTAGCCCCCAGTGTCCAGCACACCAGTCTCTCTAGAATTAGATGTAATTTCCACACCTAGGAGAAGTGTGTGTGTGTGTGTGTGTGTGTGTCTGTCTGTCTGTCTGTCTGCGCGTTTTGCACTAAGGGGTCACATATTAATTATTCCTTTTTCCTTTGTCCTTTAGTGGAGACCCTGTACTCCTTCATGCTGCCCGGGCCGGAACTGTCACCAAGATCTGCCATGGTGCAGGGTTCGTGTGGTGGTGTGCGCTGTGACACGGGGTGAGTCTGCAGAGTGCTGCACGCCTGTGTGCGCACACGCACACACACACACACACACGTGCAGTGGGAGCCTTCTGACTGGCCAGCTGGTCACGGCTCTGTAGCGATCCCCTCCCCGTGGATCCACTAAGCCTCTCTGGTCTCAGGACACAGAGGAGAGGGCAAATGGCAGGACAAAGCAAGGCTGAGAGTGGCTTTTCCTGCCTGGGAACAGAACTGAGTTTCAGGGTCACCCCTGGAGGCTGGGGGGGGGGGGCTAGAGAGAGGGAGAGAGAGGGGAGGGAAATGAAGCGTACCAGAGACCAAAAACATGTTTAAGGACTGGTATCTTTTCTAGGGGGAGAAAGGGAGGGGATAAATGGAGGCATTGCAAGCAAGCAGCCGACTGCAGCTCACAGCCAGCTACAAAGCAGCCCTGAGTTGTGTTTGGCAAGTCCCCAAGTGTTTCTGTGCCTTGGTTTCCTGATATTAAAAGAAAAAAGAGAGAGTCATAATCTCTCTCACACAGAGCTATTGAGATATCAATGAGGAAAGAGCTGAAATAAATCATCTGGTGTTGGACATAATGCAAAGTACACAGCAGCACGGGTGCTTAAGGCAGAATACTTAGTAGCGTGGGTACTTCCTGCAAGCCAGCCCTTTCAAGAGATACCCCTCCCTCCCTCACGCTAGGGTGCCCCTCAGGGAAGACTGCCACCTAACAGAGGAACACAAAGGCTCAGAGAATGTTGTGGAGCAGGGATGAGAAAATAAAGCTGTGTGCCCTCCCCCCCCACAGATACCACCAAGGGAGCTGGTGTCAGGTTTTCAAATACCTGGGCGCAGCCCCCCCCCCACTTTTTCACTGAGTCCTCTTGAAGAGTTCAGTGAGAGTTTATTTTTACATGAATATATAGGAGAGTCAGACTGCTCTAGGGCAGCTTTTCCAGGCTCGTGTTTTACCGGCCTGGCTAGGGCGGCTCAGAAGGAGCCCTGCTCAACCTTCAGGGAGCCATGATTCCTGGAAAAACTCTGGGCTAAACCTGACTTTCCCTCAATTTCACAGAAAATCCTCTCAGGGGGCTTGGACCCAGACAGAGGTGGTGTGTGTGTGTGTGTGTGTGTGTGTGTGTGTGTGTGTGTGTGTGTGTGTGTGTGTGTGTACAGTGTTGCCTGGGGGAATTAGGACTTGTGTGTGGCACATCTGCTGCCCCTTGATTTGGGGGCTCTCTATGCTTGTTTGTAGGCTCACCCAGGTCCTTGTATTTTCTGCTGAACCCCCATTTCCTAACTTAATACCAGGAGTAGCTCTATTTGCGCTCGATCAAAAGGATGTATGAGAGGCAGCTGAGCAGCAGCTCAGGGCTTCTTGCCCTGCTCTACGATTTGGGGTGACTTTTCAAATTCACACAGACCTTCCTGAGAGCCTTTCCTCTGGTCCCCAGCTGGTCCCAGCCAGAAAACAGTTATTCCCAAATTTCCACACGTGGGTGCCTTCTTATTTGTCACCCCCCCACCTGTCCCTTCCCCCAGGAAATATCACGATAACCTTCAGAATTACAAGTCAATCCTTTAATAAAGTAAAACAACAACAGTAATGACAGGGACAGCCAAGTAGCCAAAAGCTGTGGCTCAAGGAAAAGCAGTGCCTGCCACGCACACAGGCGGTTTGTCTGCCCCGCGCCCCCCCCCCCCCAGCCGTCCAGCCCGGCTCTCACCTGCAGCACAATGCTGCCCCCGCTTGGCGGGTTGGAGCAGCGTGTGACCCCGAGGCTGACAGATGAGGCTGTCTGGAACAGGGCAATTGTGCACAGCAATAAGGTGGTCTGTGCCCCAATGACTCTGCTCTTTCTGCCCCTGTAATTGCATCCTGGTTTGAGGATTAGCGTGGCCACTGTCGTCACCTCATAGACCATGGACCCTGACCGGCCTTTTGGCTGTCCCATGCCCACATATGTAAACACACCCACGCACACATACATACACACAGACACTAAGACCCTGCATTGTTAAAAAAGACCAAAAACTCCTTTAGAAACCACCAAAAAAACCCCACAAGTTTATCTGATAAAAGCCATGTCTGCCCACAGCCCTGAAACTGGACCCTCATGAATGGGCTAGGAGAGGCCCCTCGACTGCATGGGCTGCAGCCATCCCTCCGTTGCTGGGTGAGTGTAGAGCCCCTGCCAGCATCTAAGTTGTAGGCCAGCAGCTAGCTAGACCTGCGATGCGACAGTGATGCAGTCCCCAGGAAAGGTCCCGTTTTTCTTTTTTCCCCATGGCCAGCCGCCGACTCCATTTGGCAGGCCCCCACCCCCTTCCCTTTACTCCTTCCACCCAATTTGCCAGCCTGTTGCCCCAGAAAGGGCCCAGTTGAGCATTTCTGGTCCTGGAATTGGGGTGACATGGCCCTTAAAAGGGAGAACGATGGACGCAGACAGCCCCCCAGCCCCCAAACACTCACCCCTATTCTCTGCTGCTCTGCCTTATGGCCTCAGCACCTCAGCACTGGGCCACCAACAATCTGTGTGCCTTTGCCATTTAACCCCGTGGCAGTTACGTGGCAAAGGTCACTCACCGTCACGCTACCCCCAGATCATTCCTCTCCGGCTAACCCCACTTGCTTGCTCAAAAATGGACACCATGAGAGCCTTTCCCAGGCTTAGTTATTGGGGCTGCCAGTCCAGCAGGAGCTAGCCCAGCTCCAGCTTCCCCAGCTACGTACCAGCCTGCCTCACTGCTCGGTGCCGCCTGTGACAGGGAGCTCCCCCTCTCTCTCCCTGAGCCGTGTGCTCCGGGGCTCACACACAGAGCTGTTGCTCCCAGCCTCTTCTGTCTTGTGCGTCAGCTTCCGAGGCTCTCTGCGGCTCTCGGTGGCACCCCTCTCCCCCCAGAGCTTTGCAAGCTGCAAGCACCCTCCTTTTGCACTTGTCTGTGCGCTGTGCTCCTCTCACTGTGGGAACAGGATCTTTTTTGGTGGGGCTTCCACACCTGTCTGGGGGCGTCTCTCCCTTTTCCTCTCTCTGTGCCTGGGTCAAAGCCCTTTGCCCTGCTGTTCTGCTGGGCTCTCAGGGGAGGGAGAGGTATTCCTCTCCCTGGGGTCAGCTCCCTCGTGACTGTCTATTAAACAGCAGCTCTGCTGCCTTTTTATGTTTGTTTGTTTGTTTAAATTTTTACATGGCCCCTCTGCCAGTTGCCAGGGAGAAATCACTGTATGCAAAGCCCCCGTTTTGCCTTTTCTGAGGCCGTCACTGGCCGTCTGGTCAGGTCAACAGCAGGCTGTTGTGGCAGAGTAGGGCAGGGGGCAGGACCTGGGCTTCAGAGTCAGCCAGTCAGGCTTGATTCCCCAATCAGCTGCGATACCACGCAGCTCCCTTTACTTTCCAGAGTCTGTATTTTCCCTTGTGAAACAGAGATGAGCGCTTCTGTCTCTTTCTCCCAGGCTTAAAATGAAAGCTCAATGAGATAAGAGTAGTTTAGCATTCATCACACACTTTATAAATGCTGTGGAGTTGATGGGGAAACCTCGGGAGGGGGACAGCGTGTAACAAGTGTCACAGGAGAGAGAGCGAGAGGGAGAGTGAAAGGGAGAGGGGGGGAACTCAAGCTGGCTACTCAAGACCCTGGGGTGAATACAAACGGGAACCTGTGCTGGCAGAGGCCCCTCTGCTGGCTTAATCTCACAAATGAAGGCAGCTGGAGGCAGCCCCTGGTCTGGGGAACTAACTTCCAGTAGCTGCAGAAGGCAGCAGAAATACCACGCAGAGCCCATGGCTGCATTTAATAGAGCATCTATTATAGCAGCAGCAGGTGTAGAGCAGGAAGACAGAAGGCAGCATTTCCCCCTGCTACTCCCTTGAACTGTCAGCTTAGGAGGAGGAGCGGTGAAGGGAACCTGGCAGAACAGGCATCTCCTAGATGGCAGGGGATATCTGTCACTCACTCACTCACGCTCCCGAACACCACACTGCACCTACCTTTCTCGGCTTAGACCGAGTGTGAGGATGAAGACAAGGTGTTGCTGGTCAGCTGGTAGTCGGTCAGTTGATCAGCTTCCTGTGCTCCAAGCTCAGGGAATCTGGTGGGGAAAACGAGGAGGGAGTAAGTTACCAACTCAAGGTGATCCAAAGAGGATTGCTGTTGAGATTGATTGAGCTCTGTGCAGGAGCCCAGAGGTGGGCTCTCTATGTAACCCTCCCAGGCAATACCCCTGAAGCCCAGTCTCCGTTGGGTTGATGTAGAAACCAAGTCTCAGCAGTCAAAATCCCATACTCACTGTGTGGTTCTGCGAGGATGGAACCTCAGGCTCTCCGAGGCTCCCACCACGCCTGTCTGACTGCTGCAGACTGCTCAGGAGGCTGAGCAGAGTGCGGGGTGGGGGGGGGGGGAGGTTGGTCAGGGATGGATTGATTACTTATAAGCACCTCCCAGCGATGTTTGAGATCTGAGATCTCCGTTCCCTCCGTGGCCCAATCCCCTTGAAGGGCAGATTTAAAATGAGGCCTAAGCACCTATAGCAGAGGCTTATGAAAATGGCATTATTAACCTGATGTGGAGAGGGCCCTGCCAGTCTGCCAGCTGACTGCAGAGAGAGACAGAGGGGCAGGAGCTTGCTCCCAGGCTAAGGGACTTAGAATGAATGGCGAACACTCAGGGAGCTGGCATGGCTTCCTATTGGCAAAAATGAGCTTTGGGAGAGCTGGGGCTCAATGCTGGGAGCCGATGGCTCTTCTGGGTACCCCTCGTTGCCCCAGGGGAGGACCCCTAGGGTGGGACCACTCATGGGGGGGGAGTGGCTTCACAGCCAGACACTGACACCGCTAGGGGGTATGAATCTCCCTTCCCTCACTGTATACCCGTGATGTAGAGATGAATATCACAAACCACTGCAAGAAAAGACCCCATTCTCACATATGCACCAGCTTCTTACCCCTACCACCATCGCCAGACACCTGTCAGCTTGTGAGAGCAACATGCAACAGGAGTGCCCATTGGTCTCTCCTTCTGGAGGGAGTAGGAGATGGTGCGTGTGGGGAAGGAGGGAGAGAAGGGAGAAGGGACCCCTAGCTAGGAGACTCCAGGAGAAGCAGCGCAGCAGAGTTCTGCCTCTGGTGCCCTTCTGATTTGTGCCAACTCACGGTGCAGCGGAATCGGTCTGACTTCTTCAGACACCAGCCAAGGGTCTGTGGCGCCCCCAAGTGCCACAAGGGGGCTTCCTGGGCCACAGGTTTTTGAGTCCCATAAAATGAGGAGGGGGAGATGGGCAGGAGGGGCTGCCCTTTTTGTGGCAGGGCTTTGAATTGCGGCAGATGCCGGCAGCCCCGCAGACAAGTGACCTGGGCTGGGGCGGCTAAGAAGTAGTGGCCTCCCAGAGGGAGGGCTGGAGGCTGCACCCCTCTGTCACAGACTTCTGTGCTGCAATGCAGAGCCGTGCTGCGGCTGGCTGGCTGGCTGGCTGCTGAGGGTCGGAGCTGTCCAGAGAGCAGCTTGGGATGAAGCCGAGAGAGGGAGGGAGAGAGCGCTGGCGGGCGGTGCACGGGGGCCCAAGCGACCAGGAAGCCGGTAGGGAGCCGAGGATGGAGCCAGGGCTTCTGGCTGCTGTGGGAGGTTCAGAAAAATGTGCGCAGTAGAGTCACAGGGTGTGGATTGGGGGGTCAGGAGTTAGGTGTGGCTGGCGTGTATCTGCATCTGTGTGTGTGGGGGGGGGTCAGAATTAGTTTAGAGTTGCCATGACTTGACAGCGAGGAGAGGGGATTGCAGCTTGACACATGATTTTAGGGGGAAAATACCAACTCTTGTCCTCCTAAGAAGGCAAGATAATATAATAATTAATACTAGTACATTTTTAAAGGATTTTAAAAACTAGGCAGCTGAGTTTCAACCCCTTCCCCCTCGCCTGGCTGAGCTGGCTCGTCTAGGTTCTTCCTCAGGGGCTATCTGACAGGTGACGGTTTTGTTTCCTGTTACCAGACTCATACCAGCTTACCAGGGCTGGTGCAGCAGGTGGCTAGTTCTGATCTGAAGGACCCCTGGGAATCAGGGCAGAGGGGAGGGCTTTGGGAGCATTGGGGAGGGAGCAGGAAGGATTGGGGCAGCAGTTCTGGACATGACTGAGCCACAGTTAGCACAGTTTATTTCTTTCCAGTGTTTTCTCTACTTTGAGACATTTGTACCCTGACCCTCTTCAAGATTTACCTCGGACCCTAGATTTTTGTGTACATTTAAATGTCTCCCACACCCCTGCATGCATTTTGTTTTTACTTGTTGATTTTCAAGATCTATTATCATGGGACTTTTAAAATCAAACAAATGTTGAGAAAATAGTGCCTTTTAAAAATCACAATGTTAATTTTTACCTTGCCATCACTCAGCTACACTTAACACTTCATTCTGACCCCTTTTATTCTGTCTGGACCCCAAATGTTTCCCTTTTATTCATGGAACTCGTACCCAGCAACACTTAAAAAAAAATTCCAGACACCAAATCATCTCCCTTAAGCATTTGGAATGTGTTTATCTCCAAAAACACAAAACAAAACAAAAAAAAAAAAGGAAGAAGAAAAAAAAAAGGCCATCTTCTTTCATAGAAATAAAAGCAATGCACCACAATCACAGTTTGAAAATTAACATATCCCCAACGTTATCAACCTCTATTCACCACTCAAACATTCCTCATTGACTCATCAATTTCTTTTTTCCAGTTAGCTTGTTCAAATTTCTGTCCAACACAGAGGGTTCTGGAAGGTAAGGGCAACTACAAATTCCAGGGGCTTAAACGTCTCCCCAGACATCAAACCAGAGAAAAAACACAAGCTCTGGGAAACCTCAGTTTTCTCACAGCAAATGGGTCAGACTCTGTCCCCGAGAAGGTTTGAAAGCACACACTTACAGCCTCTGGCCCTGCATCTGTGCAGGATGGATACCTAGTTACAGTGGCATTTTCTCCCCCTCCCCGGAAAGCTGGGCTAGGGTAGGCGAGACTGACTGGCTGGATATCCTCCACAAAACAAAAGGCGCCTGGCAGGCCAGGGGCCCTGAATGATTAAGACAGGACGTGCTCCACATCCCAACAAGGTCAGTGTACAGTCTGGGGGGCCAGGACCACTGGGCCTCCCTGCTCCACACTGTTGGACAGCAGCTCCCGGACCAGCCAGCGACCCCCCTGTAGGGCACTAGTCCACTAGGTGGCACTCTCTGCTACTCGTCCCACACAGACCACTGCCCCAGAGCTGCCCCGGGGGCCAAGGCCCAGTCCTGGCTCCCGCGGAAGAATGCGCACCCTGAAACCATTGCAGATACTTCTAAAACGCGTTTTCCAATATGTCATACGAGATGCCGCAGTTTTCTCCAGGCATAAATCCCAGGCAATAGCAGAAGCAGAAGGAAAGAGGCATTTAATGACAATTTACTGAGGCCAACCCATGGACTGTGCACTCTCTGCTGAAATCCCCACCCCAGCCCGTCCAATTTCTTAGTCTTTTAGAAAAGAGAGGACTCTGAGAGGGCAGGCAGTACCCCCTCCCCCCGACAAGGTCAGCTAGGATGCAACCCAGACTCATTTGATTCTTTTGCAAAACTGAGAGATGGAAGGATGGAGGGTAGGTGTGATGGATGAGTGGATTATGGCATTGCGATGTATCGGTACCTGGAGAGGAGGCTGTCAGGCTAACAAATAAACAGTGGTGAGATGAGAGAATGAATAAGTGCACACGGTGAGCTGATGGATAGATGAAGGACAGAACAGTCAGTTTCTCACCAAGATCAAAGGCTGACTTGATCTTCCAGGAGACTTTTCCTCTGCTCAGGAGCCTGCTAGGCAAGCTCCCCTCTTCGGCTCTGGCTCTGAGTGGACTGACTGGCTTCTTCCCAGGGCTCTGGCACAACAGGTGAGCCAGCAGATCCCGGGGACCAGGTCCCAAGGTCTCCGCTGTGGTGTGGGAGCCGCTCAGTTATCAGTCCCTCTCTCACACGCACTGGGCAACAGCAGCAGGCTGATAGGTCTGCACTGGCTCTCCTGGATGACTAAGCTATGAGCTTAAGCCCCAGCCACATGCTCAGCTCTCCTCTGGAGTTTGGCTTTTTTCTCCTCCCTCCCTCCCTCCCTCCCTCTCTCTCTCTCTCTCTCTCTCTCTCTTCCTCTCTCTCTCCCCCTCTCTCCTCCCCCCTCTCTCCTCTACATCATCACAGACACCCTCCACAATGACACTGGCTACTTTGAATGAAGAGGAAAGGAAGCAGCGGTTTAGGGATGGTAAGGACTTGTCCAATGCCATCTAGCCATTTGAACCCTGCTCTCCTTGCCCTGCAAACTCATACCCTCAGCAACATATTTTTCTTTCCTCCATGGTCATGTATGCTCTTTGGTACTCCCTCAGGTTGGGCTCACGACCCCAGGATGCCAGTGAGCTGGATGTTATAGCCTATCAAATTTTCATTTCTTAAGTAACATTTTCTCTAGGGTATCTTCTTTCTAATTACTGTACAAACAGGGGCCACACATTCCCTGGCATTCCTGTCTAATTAATCCAGGAAGATTCCTGATTAACTGCTAATGGAAGCAGATGTAAAAGTGGCTTTAGGGCCTGAAGAGGTATCGGCAGATAGAGATGGGTTCCATCGAGCAGTAAGTGGGGACCCGCCAGACTTCCTGCAGCTCTGCTGTATATCTAGAAGATAATCCAGAAACAGCCATCTTGGTTTTGCCATGTACTGGTTTTGTGAGTTTGGACAAGTTGTTTACCTTTTGTGCCTCAGTTTCCTCAGTTGTCACTTATAAGTATGGACAGTACCACATCTGGTATTTGAAGAATAAATGAATTAGACAATCATACAAAGTAACTTCCAGTCAGGTACGGGTGGCTTATACCTGTAATCCTAGTCACTGAGATCGGAGGATTAGAGTTTGAAACCAGCCCCAGGTAGGCAAAACTGTAAAGACTCTTAACTACAAAAGCGAGGCTGTGGCTCAGGTGGTAGAGTGCCAGCCTTCCTTGAGTGAAAAAGCCAGCAAGAGACCAAGGCCCTGAGTTCAGACCTCAATACTGACACACCCATACATACATGGACCCATACAAACACAAGTCATTCCCATGTCAGGAGCAACTGTTTTTCGTTTTTAGTCTTGTTTTTATTTTTATTTATTTATTTTTTGGCCAGTCCTAGTGCTTGAACCTAAGCACTGTCACTGAGCCTTTGTGCTCAAGGGTAGCATGCTACCACTTGAGCCACGGCACCAATTCGATTTTTTCTTTCTGAGTAGTTCATTGGAAATAAAGAGTTTCACCCTCAGCTAGGTTCTGAACCATGATCCTCAAATCTCAGCCTCCCCAGTAGCTATGATTGTAAGTATGAGCCACGGGTGCCCGGCTTTGCCACTGTTTTCATGAGATACCATTTGCTCTCCTTGGTAGCAGTTGTCACTCATGTTTGATAGTTCCTGGTGTTTGGCTCAGGCACGTGTGGGTGTTTGATTCTGGAGTGTGAGCGTGTGCAGTAGACACACTGGATTTAGGAAGGCTTGCATTCTGGTTCGGAAGTAAGAGGCACACACACCAGAGGGCCTGGTGCTTTAGGGAGCGTCTCGGGGGGAGGGGGGAGTGTGGCAGGGCCCCAGGGCCACAGCAGAGCAGCGGCTCTATGTCCAGCTGGCTGGGGCTGAGGAGATCCTGGAGGGAAGAGACACAATGGCAGTGACTATCCTTGAAGTTAACGAGACTTCCTGGCTGCTAGAAGTAGGGGGTGAGGGTTCCAAATTCTAACCTTTATTTTGAAAACATTTTTGAGGGAGGTGTCCATGAATAAAATTTCACAGCTAGAAGCTCCTTACTGCTGACCCTTCTGAGAGGCTGGCAGGACCGCTGTGGAGATGCACTATGTTGAAAGGGGTGGCAACTCCTTGTTGCCAGAGGCTTACATGCCATGGGGCTCTTCTGGAGGGGGCCGCCTAGGGGTTCTCGGGGGGGGGGGGTTGGGGAGAGCTGGGCTCGGTGTGGCTAGTCTGGTCTCAGAGTCTGTGCAGGACATGTGGGGACCGTGGGCACTGCTTGCTTCTTCATGCTTTGTGGATTCCTCTGGACTCTGCTCCCTCCACGGGCTCCCTTCCTTCCAGGCTGCAGGGGAGGGAGGTGAGCAGACCCTGCCCTTCCCCCTGCATCTGTACACATGGCTTGTGCACAGTGGGACACACTGGACTGGGCTTGCTCTTGGTGCTGTTTGATGCGAGCTGTGTGACTGCTCGTGGGTCACTGAACCTCTGAAGCTTGTTACTGCCCCGCTTCCACCTTGCATGCTGTACTGTGTTTTGAATCCTGGGATGGCGATTCTCAGGGGATCGGTCTCACTTGCTGTGTGTGCTGCTGTGTCCCAGTACCTGGGACAGGGTACAGGTGCAGGGTTGCTGTGAAGTTTTTGGTGCAAGAAAACCATGGACACGGTTGAGTTCTCACCACACCTGAGGGATGACAGTGTATACACAGAGGGCTGTGTGGTGTGGGGTGAGGAGCCCGCATTCAATAGGTATTGGCTAATTGTGACTATTATGTCTAATTCACAGGTCTATTGTGAGGATGGAGCCAGATAATGTATGCTCGAGCATGCCGCGGGCACTCCGTGCTGGGTACAGGAGGTACAATGCTAATGATGCCGGCTGCCCTGTATGTGTGCTCTTCGTTTTCACAGCACATGGGACGGGCTGGGAGGGGATTGTCAGGCAAAGGCCAGAAGCGTACCAGAGGCTGGCCTGGTGGACTTTCTGGTCCTCGTTTGTGGCGGTCCCCAGTGGACCCGTTAAGACACGTGTGATGTGATACTGAGCACACGCCATCTGAGAATTATTTTCCTATGTCTACGCTGCGCCTGAGTTCGCTGTGGGTGTCTGCATATCCATACCTGGGTATCTCTGGCTATTCTGAGACTGTGAGGGGGGAATTGGCTGTGTGGTGACAGAAATAGCTCCCTTTGGCCTTTGGGGAAACAAATGGAAATTCAAGAATCTCATAGTGCAGAATTTGGATTTTTCAAGGCACTTCTCTTGGTTAGAGTTCTGTGTTGTGGGGCTCATCTTGAAGCTTTGACATTGTATCTGAAAATGAATAGATCCCAGCAAATTCCCTGTCTGACACCCATCCAGCAGCTTGTCGTGAGCATGGTGGAGTGAATCCCCTGTCCTGTCTGAGCAGGTGCAGGTGCTCGGGGGGCTGAGCAGCAGGGCACATGGCATGGCCAAGGCTTGAAGATCGATCTGCCAGTCCATCAGTCGGTCGGTCGTCCTTCGCTCACGTTGGACGTCCTTCTACAGATCGCACAAGTCGGGGCACAAGACAGAGAGGCCAGGTCACGTCTCTGCAGTTACACAGCTCATGAGTGCCTGCTGGGGTGGAACCTGGTCTGTCTGTCTGTCTAGCACCAAAGTTCGGGCGCTGCTGCCATGGGAGCGAGGAGTTGGATGGGCTGGGAGGGGGATGTTCACTGGACTGACTGTGGCATGATGGTAATAATTAGCTTTGCACGGGTGACTAATGCCAGGACAGTATTGTAAACAGGCAGTGGGCACTGAGCTGTCAGCATGCTGGGAAAATGAGGCTGGGTTGTGATCTGTACTGAATCCTCATGTGTGTTCTCTAACCACGGGGGCCCTGTGCCTTGTGACTGCAGTCCTCGCTCCTCGGGGGCTCAGATCTGAGGATCATGATTCAAAGTTGTCCTCCAATGCACCAACAAAAAGCTGGAGTAAAGATGTGGCTCAAGTGGTAGAGCAGTAGCCTTCAGTGAAAAAGCCAAGGAAAGAGCACAGGGCCCTGAGTTCAAGCCTCAGTACCAACATACTCACACACCTCCCCCCCACACACGTGCACGCACGCACACACACACACGTCGACGTGCGCACACAAGTGTGAGGAGGCGGAGGGAGGAAGGGGCCACATGTGGCTTGTCTCAGTGCTTTTAGCAAACCATGAGGTGAGGGAGAGGCAAGGTGGGTCCACGAGGGAGAGTGGGCCTTATTTAGTTCACGACAGCCAAGGGAAACAATTCCACATGGTTGAGCTGTTCGTTTTATTATTGAAAACAATGAAAGAATAAGAAATAAGGCAATTAAGGCTTTAAATGGAACATTTGTGAGAATCCTCTGGATAAAGGATTATGACCGATTCAGGACTGCTAAGCTGACATTCATGAAGAAAAACGTCTAACAAGCCATTTCTTTCCTCTCTGTGTGCCTTTGTGTTCCCACAAATGGCCACTCTGGGGTTCCTTGGCCAGAGAGAGGGCTAGGGACAGGTGACAGCTAGGACCAGCAGATGCAGGCTTGCGATGACACTGCTTTTCCTTCTGCCCAGCTTTGTGTAGGTCCTGTTGACAAGTGGGAAAATTGTATATGTGTAAGGCGTAATGTTTTGCTGTACATGTGCATTGTAACACCTGATTGCCACAAGCGCGTTAACATGTGTCCCCTCTCCTGGTCATTGCTAATGATGTCTGTATACTGCCCTGCAGCGTCCCCCGTTAATTACGACCATCCTGCTGTGTGCTTGATCTCTAGTATTGATTTTCTAACAATTGCAAATTTGGACCAACTTCTTCTGACCTCTTTCAGCCCATTGACCTCTTTGAACCACCTCTCTATTCTGTGTTTCTGGGAGGCTATGAGAAATTATAAACCAACCCATCCTAAGCTTATGGACAGGTGTGAGGAATGGTCATTGGTCTTGGGCTAGACGGCCTGTATAGTCACTGTATAGCTTAAGATGAATTCAGAGAAGACGGGCTCTGTGGCTCACGCTCGCAATCCTCGTTACTCAGGAGGCCGAGATCTGAGGATCACAATTCGAAGCCAGCCCAGGCAAAAGGGTCTATGAGATCCTTGAGTCCAATTGACCAGCAAAAAGGTAGAAGTGGAGCTGTGGCTCAAGTGGTATAGCGCCAGCCTTGAGCAGCAATGCGAAGTGAGAACCCAAGGCCCAGAGGTCAAGCCCAGCTCTTGTACCAAGTAGAGAATAAATAAATAAATAAGTTCAAATAAATGAGCAAATAAGGGAATGATAAAATAAAAGAAAGTCATGAATGGCCCACCGAAAAGGTATTTTTTTGACTTAAACATTAGAATTTATTCAATTATGTATAAAACAAAGTAGGACTGTGAATAAAAATCATGTGCTTGTATTAATCAGTATTTTTGTTCTGGATTCATCTGTGCTTATTGTATTGAAAAACAAATAAGAATAACAAAAAGGATGAATAGGGAATGATGATGAGATTATATCTGGAGTCAAAGGTTATTATTCGCCCAACTCTGTATATGTGAAGCTCTCAGAAAGACTCTTCCCTTGTTCTTTTCGTAGGTAAGCGTAGGGACTGAGGTTTGCAGTCATTGTTTGGATTTGGCCGGTGAATTAATGCATATTCATTGTAAAAATAAAAGTTAATAAATATGTACACTGAGAACGTGGCTTGGGCCAGTGAGTGACTGTGTGACATGAACTAACGATTATGACTAATCCTGTTCACTGACGGGGATTGACAAAAATCTAGGTCCTTTCCTTCTCATAACGTCTGTCCTGTGTTCTGCAGAGCGAGGACTCCAAGGAGACTGTGACAGCACTTAGCTCACGTGACCTCCGCTATGACTCCTGTGACACTCGCACTGTGGCTCAGCGCCGTGAGTGCTCGCTGGTACTGTGAGTCTTGAGTTTGGGTGCTGGGTGGGTGGTGTTTGGTGTTTTTTTTTTTTGTTTTTTTTTTTTTGCATTATTTAACATGAATGGGCTGGCGATGAGACTGTTCCAAAGAAAAGGTGATTAGTCCAGTTAGGCATTATCGTTTACCAAGTAAAGTAACTTGATATCACGGGGTCATTCTTTGTGTAGAAAGCAGCAAAGAAGGAAAAGAACATATGAATATACCTAAGTATAAATGTCATATCTCATATGTTACATGTTGTCTCTTTGTCTTATTTTTGGATTGTGTGATAGATTTGTATGTATTTATAGATTACCTCAAGTAAGCGGATAAATACATGAATCAAATCATACAGGATTCAGCATGGCACAGTGAAAATAATATATGGGTATCTAAGATTTGTAATTGTATAGTTCTCTAAATTTGAGAGGAATAAAAGTAAATAGATTATGTTCTTTGATGAGTTCTGAGATGCTAATACTGCTTGCAGCTCAACTGGGGAAGTAAGATACTGGAACTTTTATGTTATTTATTTATTTAGTCAGTTCTGGGGACTGAACTCAGGGCCTGAGCACTGACCTTGTACTTTCCCAAGGCCTACACTCTACCACTTGAGCCATAATACCACTTCTAGTTTTTTTTTTTTCTCTGTATGTGGTATTGAGGAGTCAAACCAGGTCTTGGTGCATGTTAGGCCACCACTAGGCCAAATTCCTGGCCAAACTCTTGTGTTTGTTGCATAGGAAAATAAGTATTGTTCTTTCTTAAGATATTTTTTTATTGTTATGATAAAGGTGATGTACCTAGCTGTTATAGTTACATAAGAAGGTAAAAAGTGCATTTCTCTTTCAACCATGTTCCCCCTTCCCTGGCTGTCTCCAAGTTTTTCCCTCCCATCCCCACTCACAAGCTATAGAGTTCATCTTCAACACAGTGTCTCATGAGCGCCACTGCTGCATTTCTTCAGCCATTGTCCCTCCATTTCCGTGTTCTCCTTACCCTCCCAACGGCAGACAAATAAACAAACAAGATAAAAAGAAAAGAAAACCAAAACAGCAACAAATAAAAAGAAAACCTCTTGTTTCCAATTCCTGGATGAATTTTTTAAGGGTATGAATCAACTTTAAAAGGGCCAAGCCTAGACCTATGGGTCTAATAGTCCATGAACTAAAACTTAATAATTCAATTCTACATGAGAGAGAGAGCCATTAAAAAGTGATCCATGACATATGTTTTTCTAGTTCTTGCTTTCAGTTGCACAGAATGGACAATGGTACTTTATTTAACCACGAAATATTTATGAAGATTTTCACTCTTTCTCGAGTGTGAAAGTTATATATCGAAAATCTAAACAATAGTTGGTGCTTTGATGGTTTAAAATCTCTGGCTAGAGACTTGTTCAAGGATGTTTGTGAGTAACTGAATCAGTCAAGAGAGGGCAGATACCCAGTCTAGATGATTAAGATTTCACTGTAGCGAATTTTTACCATTTTATGGTGGCTTGGCACAAGTTGAACCCCAGTTGAATTTTCTCAGACCTGAAGTAGGCACACCCACCCTTGACCAAGATTTGAATGTGCTTCCTCCCCGCTCCCAGGGCCATGGAGCCACGGTTTCCCTGCATAACTGGGCTTGGTGATCACCTCCTCAAGGCCAGCTGTCACCCCCGAGCCCTAGGCAGACCATGCAGAATCTTCTTGTTCTAAACCTGTCAATTAAATTCCCTACAGGAAATATGCTCGGGTCCCACAGAGGAGTCCACGAACAGTCCCTTGCTCCAATTGTTCCTGAAAGACACATAACTTCCTCCCCTTTGGAAATAAGTAAGTAATGCTCTGTTTTTATGAATCTGTGTCTTTTGTGGAAGTACCTGTTCTGTGCTATACCTGAGTCCTTAACAGCTCACCTGAATTCGAACTTCTTTCCAGGTCAGGGCTGTTCTAGAGAATTCTCTCTTGGTAGGAATAAATTAATTGGCCATGAGTAGGTCAAGATTGGTAAAGATATCTGCTGACACAGTCAGGTTTCCTGTAGGGTAGATAAAGAAGGGGCACCTGACAGGAATGCCATTGGCAGCAAGTGAGCTGTTCCCCTGAGTCTCCATTTTGGGGGGTCAGAAGTTATAGCCACTGTTTTGAGAGACTTGAGTTAGGGTGATTGTAATTATTTATAACCCTGGCCCAGTTTTTTTAAAAAAAGTGCTTTAGAAAACGGTTTCTCCAGCACTAGCCTTGAGAAAGTTCAAAGACAGAGCCCAGGCCCTGAGTTTAAGTCCCAGCAGTGGCAAAAAGAAGAGGAAGATCGGAGGAGCAGAAGGAGGAAGGGGAACAGGAGAGGCACTGTTGGCTCAGGCCTTTAATCTTAGCTACCCAGGGGCCTGAGATCTGGAGGATAGTGCTTTGAGGACAATTGCTGCAGAAAAGTCTGCTAGACTCTCTTTAAAGAGAAAAAAAAAACCAGCAAAAAGCACAGCTGGAGGTGTGGTCTAAGTGGTATGAGCTGAGAAACCAGGCTGAGCAAGTGCAAGGCCTTGAGTTCAAACCCCAGACCACAAAAATGACAGAAATAGGTTCAAGTGTGGAAAGATTACTGATAACACAATTCTTTGTTATTAACATAAAAGTAACCTTCTCTGTTTCACCTCTTTTACCCGCTATTTGATATTTTATTGTATAAGTGTACCTGATTTGTTTAAACATTTGTTTGTTTAAGGGTATTTACTCTTAACTTGAGGAGAGGAGAGAGAATGTTTAATCCACTTGTGATGTTGCATTCACAGCATCTCACTACAGTTTCTGTAGGAATCTTCACACCAAATCAAAGTGAGTCTTTATGAACCAGAGATGATAATGTGTGATCACTCCAGGCTCCTGGAAAAAAACCATTAAGTTCATTAGAAAAAGCACTAGAAGGCTGGGAGTTTGGCCTAATGGTAAAAGTGCTTGCCTACCATGCACAAAGACCTGGGTTCGATTCCTTGGTACCACATACATAGAAAAAAGCTGGAAGTGGTGTTGAGTCTCAAGTGGTAGAGCTCTAGCCTTGAGAAAGTCCAAAGACAGTGCTCAGGCCCTGAGTTCAAGCCCAGGACTAGCAAAAAAAAAAAAAAAAAAGCACCACCAGAAGGTCAAAAACATATTCTAGCACTGACCAGAACAAATTTCTTTAGTGCTAGGAATGTTCTAGAACTTCTTCCGTTCATAGAGTCATGGGACCCTTAAGTACCTGAGATGTAGCTCATATTCCATGTTAATTTTACACTACTGCCTACTTCAGCAGCTGGCAAGGGGTAAATATCTGTTCTGCTACCAGCATACCCCTGGCTGAGTCACTGTCAGGTACTGCCATGTATGAAAGTGGTGGCACCATCTGTCCTCCCTCAACTACAGCTGACTAGAAACAGACTAGAAATGGGATCAGGCAGGTTGATGAGCTGGCGCATGCCTGTGATCCGAGGATGCAGAAGGCTGAGATAGGAGGATTGCCATTTGAGATTAGACCCTGTTTCAGAGGAGGAAGGGAAGAAAGAATGTTGATTTCTACACCTCATAGTACTTCTCCTCCTGCAGAGACAGCCAGTGTATTTCCTCTGTGGGCCATCAGCACGTGGACACACGCTGCCTAAATGCTATTAGTCTCAGCCAGTACAGCCATCGAGATGGGAGGGTTGCATGCAGACACATCTGCCTCAGGAGACTTAATATAAACAATGTAAAATACTTGGGTAATTTTTTTGTGCAGGAACCAGAGCCATCATAGTATTTTATATACTGAGATAAGTCAAATATAATTGGTTTCAGCTTTTTACTTTTTCAAATACAGTTTCTAACAAGTTAAAAACTCCATAGGAGCTCTAATATGGCTGCATATCCCTATAGTCCCAGTACTTGGGACATGTTCAAGCCTTGAACATGTCTCAAAAATACAAAACAAACAAATCAGCAAACCCCCATCTTTTACTTTACATTTTTATGACATAGACATAGATTGTGTTGTTGTTACCTAATAGACGAGTCAATGAACAGAGAATAATATATGGGAAAAGAGACACAATATGCTGTAAATATTAACACCCTGAAACTAATTTTTTAGATTTTTTTGTCGTTAAATTCAGCACTGAAACCCAAAGAATTATTGCAAAGTGATTAATTCCTTTACATAAACCACTTCTGAGCAAGCATGTGTAATAATCAATACCGCTATATTAGCTCATGGTGTGTTATCAATCCTTAGCCATTTGGTGGCCTTGCTTATATTTTTGTAGAGAGATTGACTCACAGGAACAAACAGCGATGGAGTGAACAGGATATTGGCCAGGCCTCTTTAGGGGAGGGGGCAAAGATCTGGCGGGCTTTTCTACACAGGTCCAGCCAGGTCCATCTGGGGCTACAAACATTGCAGGGTCTTGATCTCAGACTTTCATGCTTCAGCAGGATTGATTATTTTATCATCATATAAGTGAATCAATGAATAAATCATTAAGGAAATCAAATAATCATCTAGACAAATTCATTAAATGTGGGTGTAAATCAGTGAGTACATAGCTAGTACTAGTGAGGATTGAAACAAGAACCATTGTGATCCCTGACCCTATGGCTCTTGCCTGTATCCTAGCTACTCGGAAGGCTGAGATCCGTGGATCCTGGCTCAACTCCAAGCTGGGTAG
This sequence comes from Megascapheus bottae, assembly GCF_031878675.1. Lineage (NCBI taxonomy): Eukaryota > Metazoa > Chordata > Mammalia > Rodentia > Geomyidae > Megascapheus > Megascapheus bottae. Next base: position 29,893,560 of record NC_143522.1, read on the forward strand.
ACAAGTCTATGAGACTTTGGAGTTAGAGTGTATTAAAAAACAATTTTCCCACGTGGTGGGGACACTCTTGTTTTTCAAAAGGGGAAGATTTTATATAAATAATAAAATGGAAGGAGACCCTTGCTGAGAACTCCAGTTAATTCTGAAAATGGATCCAGTACAGTTGATTATCTCTTTCAGGTTGGGACAGATTGGCAGAAGCTCATGTTAATCAGAATTTTTTTTTCTGTGCTTCCTTGGATTCCCAGCTATAAGGAAATGAACAAATTTGCACAATTAGTGAAGAGAGAACATATGATGCATTAACAATTCTCATAAATACTGAGCAGATATTTAGATAAAATAATTCCTGTATCGCTGGCTTCCATATGGAAAACAGAGACTCATTTTGTGCTGAAGGTTCACAGGCAGTTTCATGTTTAAGTTTGGGTTGTTGATGCAATTTTCTCTTGTTAATTGTCTTTTAAAAAAATAGCTATAGGATCAAGCCCAGACTAAACCAGCAATAAGCAAATGGATACATATGTAAGGAGAGTCAAGAATGTCCTGTCAATTAAAAATAGAATAATAAATTGGGCACTGATAGCTCATGCCTATAATCCTAGCTACTCAGGAGGCTGTGATCCAAGGATCTTAGTTCAAAGCAGAGATAGGACAATGAAAACAGAGAGACTATCAGGAAAAAGCATCAGGCATGTGGCTTAAGTGGTAGATCACCACTTCAAATGCAAAGGTCAAGCTAAGAGTACAAGGTACCAATACAATAAAATAAAACTTTTAGGAAAACTATGCTGAAACCAAATATAAGGCTATCGATATAGCAGTTTTCATTTTTGTACTTAGATTGGTAGTTTAAGAAGTCCTCCCTGCATTTTGGACTGTGGTTTCCTGAACCTTCTGACACCTGCCTTCTACTTACAGAGAACCCCACGCCCCACTCCTAGCTGCTTTCCTGGTTGACGGTCTCACCTGTGAACGCTGTGATGCTGGTACCGGGACTGAGGTAATCAGCTCATGCCCGGGCTCACTCATACTGTCTGAGGACTTGATCAAAGAACCCTGTGTTCAATTTCCAGTTCCCAAGTATGGAGATAAAAATATGCAAATGAACACACACACACACACACACACACACACACACAGTAATAACAAGTATAGAATGCTAGGCTCTTGAAAAGTCTTATGTTTGATTTTATCAAGTGAATATACCATAGCTGGTTTAATGCTGAAGGTCTTGGCTTTTCCCTGCATGAGTAAGAAGGGGAAGAGATTTATGTAAGTAATAGCTGGAGTTTGCTATTCGTGGGTTGGGAGGTTTGTTTGGTGGTGTTTTCTATACTATCAAAGTAATAAATAGCTATCTCTATAAGTGAAACCAGCTAACGTCACCCACAACCTTTGATGAGAGTAGCTTAGATTGGGGATTTCACAATTAATCTGATTCAGCAAGCTCCAGTTAAGAAAAATGGTCCGTGTTTTACCCACCTTCAAGGCTGCTTTTTATTCAGTGGTAGTTTTGCACGAGTTACTTGCTGTTTCTCTGCCCTGGTGGAGACTGTGGAGAGGCTGTGAGCTCCTCGAGGGTGGAAGGATGTAGGAAGATGGTCAATACCATCTGTTCTTTCTAGTTCAGAATGAGAACAATAGCCAGGGTACAGGGGTGGAGAAATAGGTGTGTGTACCAAATGACATGTGGAAAAAGTGAACACGTGTCGCCAAATTGGCCTCGTCTACACTCAGTGCTGTCGGAAATGGACATTTAGGCAGATGTTAGCCCTAGTCTTATTCTTATTTCTTCTCCTGTGCTGGTACTGGGGCTTGAAGGAAGGGCTTGCCTTCTCACTTGGCCTTTTCACTCAAGGCTGACGCTCTTCTGTTGGAGCCACGTCTCCTTTTGGTTTTTATTCTTTGGCTGCATTGTTAAAAGTGAGTTCATGCATGCCTCAGGTGATTCACTGGCACCAGGCAATCCAGGGCCCGTGAGGAGTAGATGAGAAACGTGTGATTGACCCATTGTGGAGGTAGAGAAATGGCGAGCCTTCTCACTGCGGAAGCAGAAACTTCTCTGCAGTTGTCTGTGGTGATTTCAATCCTGGCTGTACACAGAGTAGACGCGAGGTCTTCTGTGAGTAAAGAACACGAGTGAGTCAGTGACTGTGTAAGTTTTGGGGGGATAAACGTGGGCTCCGTGCTTCCTGTCCCCGCTCCGCAGCGCACAGTACAGTCTCTTGAAAACGACGAATGCCGTCAGCAAGCCCAGATGCTTCGGGGGTTTGTAGATGGAGATACATACAAGTTCCATTTATTTCCCTGCAGTTGGATGGCAGATTTAAGTTTTCAGTGCATTAAAAGTTAGACGGTGAATAAGTCAGTACACAAGGAGTAGTTATTCTTGAGCCAGTAATGAAAAGGTGGCCGCGAGCAGGGTTTCTGACTAATGGCATCCTTATGACTCAAACCTAGTTAATGGAGTGAGGTCTGTGCTGTTCCATTCTTCACAAAGTGTGCATTTTCCCTCTCACAGTAAAAACACTATGGCTGATTTAATTATTGTGCAATGATCAAGATATTGCTTTTTACCTGGATGGCTGAGGAGCTTAAGGAAAAGGTTACATTTCTGTCCTTTGTGTGGGTGGCTCGTGGATGACTAAGTTATATCAAGGGAATAAATGGCCAGATACAGAAAGTCAAAGATTTTTGTCCAGAAATGATAGTAGAAATTCAGTCAAGTTTATGACTAGTATATTGCTGTAAGGTTTGTCCGTTAGTAAAGATGGAAGCAACCACAGGTTTTGAATATTCTAGTATCTTTTGTGCCATTTGTAAAGATTTCTTTAACTTGTTGAAGTGGGAGAAGAGGGACGACATTGCTGATGTATTTTGTTGTACGTAAGGATAGTGGCTAACAACTATAATTCTAGTTTCTCAGGGGGCTGTGATCTGAGGATCATGGTTGGAAGCCAGCTCAGGCAGATGAACCTGCGAGGCCTTTGTCTCCAATTAATTAGCAAAAAGCCCAAAGGAGAGGTGTGTTTCAAGTGGTAGCGAACTAACTTGGAGCCAAAAAGCTGGGCTAGAGAGCAAAGCCCTGAGTTCAAGCCCCAGTACTGGCATAAAAGATAAATAAAGTAAGATGGCAGCTCACTCTCAGATATCCTAAACCTGACAGCATGAATCACTACTTCCACTGGCAGTCAATTGGAAATCTTAACCAGTAATGTGTGTTCTGGGGTATCTGAATCAATGATTTTCATTAAACCCCATCACTCGGAGGTTCGTTTAAAAGTAGCCTACATGAATACTGGTAAGGGAACAGACTGTTAAGGTGTGTGGGTCCGCATTGTATTACTGGAAGTAAATGAATAAAAGAAGAGCGTGGCAGATGTAGCAATGCTGTATAAGGGCATATAATGCTTTTATTATTACTAATTCAATTCAGAGAAGTAAGTTCCAATACCAATTGATTAAATGTGATAGTTCAGTTAGAAAGAGAGATAATCTCTAAAAATTTGTTTTGTGGCATTCCAGTTGCTTAATACAAGTAAGAGCAAGATGGTTATAGTTGAGAATCAGGAAGTTATAGAACTCTGCTAATATTATTCAACTGTCATTCACTCATTGATTATTGTGATTATTATTTAATGTGCTTGGATTTAGACACAGCTTATGCTTGTTAAGGATGTGCTTTCCCACTGAGTCCACCCTGAGCTCCGGGTTTGCATTTTCACAGGTCCTGGAGACTCTGCAGATAAAAACAGACATTCAGCTTTCAGTGTTCTGTATTTGTCAAAATGGGCCTTTTTCAACCCGTGCTTTGATATTTTGGGCTAGATTGTGTGTGTGTGTGTGTGTGTGTGTGTGTGTGTGTGTGTGTGTGAGAGAGAGAGAGAGAGAGAGAGAGAGAGAGAGAGAGAGAGAGAGAGAGAGAGAGAGAGAATGTGCGTGAGTGTACCGAAGCTTAAACTCAGGGCCTTATATTCTGGCTTGGCTTTTTTTGCTCAAGGTGGGTGTTCTAGCTCTTGAGCCACAACTCCATTTCTAGCTTTTTGATGGTTAATTGGAGATAAGAATCTCAGGGACTTTTTCTGCCTGCACTGGCTTTGAACCACAGCCTTCCGAGTTGCTAGGATTACATTCATGGGCCACTGGTGCCATGCTGAAGGTTTGTTTTGTGCTGGGTTGGCATGTAACTTAACTGGCTTCTACTCACAAGGTACATGTTTGGCCTTCTCTGTCTCCCTTGTGACCATCAAGAATGTCTCCAGATGTTGACTGAGGAATAACAGTACCTCCTAGTTGAGGACCGTAGGGGCCAAACCTGGACCAATAAGGAGCATGTGTTACATAAAGAGTGGATCATTTACCTGATTCAACCTCACTGATACTAAGATAAAGACACAGCTCACCCTCTTATCCCCAGAACAAAACTCAGCTCTTCCCATTGGGGTTCACACTCTATAAATCATCGCATTTAATTATATTGTAATTCTGAACTATTAATAACTTGATCATACTTATTTTCTTGATAGCTGTCCAAATTATACATGATTACTTAAGTCAATGAACCACCCAGTGAGTAGTAAACATATAAAGGGGGTCTAGCGTAGACTATTGGCAATACATGCAAGGGAAAAATGTACTTAAATGTTCAGTTTCATCTAAGTGCCATTCACAAACAGGAAGCATGTTCTATATATTTTTTTGCCATATTTGCAAACTATACATAAATGGATACTTGTTCATAGTAATTTGTTACTTTGGTTGAGTACTAGATGACTCCATAAATAATATGGTAGGTTATTCTTGGGGCACTAATTAACATCTGGCACCAATCAAGGATTGTGATTCATGTAGTTCAGGCCTACTAATGCCCCCTGAAAGATTGGAATGTAAGCCGTTTTTCCTTTAACCTGCTGTTTTCATACAATGTGTACACCCCGTGATTTAATTACTCTCCAATTATTCTTACCTGTTAATCCCGGGGTAAAAAGTGTAGGAATGATCATAAATAATAGTCACCATTTATGTTTTTGATTTAAGAGGTTTGTTGCTAGGTTTTTATTATTTCAGAGAAACAAATGAGAACATACTTAGATTGGGGAAAAAATCGCTTTGCTTTGCACATGATAGGAATGCGTGGAATTTTTTTCTCTTTTCAAAAGCACCATGAACTTTTAGTTCAACTTAACACGGAATATGTGGAAAGAAGTGGAGATAGAGTTAATTTCAGCCACTTTGAGAGTTAAATAGTATTTCTTGTATGTGTATGTGTGTATGTGTGCACGCACGTGTATGAGTTTGCGTCACAAGTAATTTCAGGTGGGGTTGCAAAAGTGCAAATCAAATTTGTACCAAGGATGCTGCCAGCCTCTGTGTGATGAAGAATCTGCTGGTGATGCTGAGGGGAGGTGCCAGTGATGGACTGAGAACCAGTGGGCAGACTCGGCCTTCTCCGCTAATCTCAGCCATGTCACGATTATCTTTAGTGTGATTTAGCCTGTTGATTATTTTATTGTCAGTAAATCTGTGAAACAATCAGTAGACGATGCCATTCACAAGCTTAGGGAAAGAATAGTGATAAATACCCTGAGGAAGGTGTACGAGCAAGTGGGTAAGCGTTCTAGAACGGAAATCCATGACAAAGGAGCATTTCTGGGCCAGCTGTGGGGGCTGCTTGTCCTCCCAGAGTCTGGGGACATAGAGGGGAGGACTGTGGTCAGAGGCTAGACCAGGCCAAGGTCCAGGACCCTGTCTTCAAAACAACTAAAGCAAAGAAGGCTAGAGGAGTGGCTCAGTTGGTTAAACACCAGCTCGCAAGTGAAACCCTGAATTCAGATCCCAGAACTGTCACAATGCCAAATGTGAATTTCTATGACCATCACCATAGAGACTAGCCGAAGAGGAGTCACATTGGTTCTTTGAGGAGGTGCTATACTAGAAATTAAGCAAACCAGTGCCTGAACAGAAGAATACAATATGTAAACACAAGCTATGACAAAACTAGTTCTGCCAGTATATATGATGAAATCAGGGATAGGGTTGTTGCGGTCTTGGGCAAATTCTGGTAGAGTCAGATGATCCAGAACGTTTCCCTGCACGGCCGCCAAGAGGATAGCTTCCTAAAGAATGTGTTGGTGGTGGCCAGTTGTGATTTTCTAAATGTTTCTCCCTGTTTTCTTTTCTAAGCACATGTTCTCTTTCAGCACCCTCTCCTTTTTCCCTTCCCTTTCTACTGTTTTTGCTGTAAATGATCTCTTTTTATTAAAGAATTTATCAACATTGATTTTTACATCATATTTCAAATGACATGTTTAACAAGTGAGTATTCAAGAAGGGAATCTCTATACAATCACTGGCACTTAGTTTTTTGAACATAATCAAAATTAGGCTAAGGGTTTGTATATCATTGATTAAATGATCCTTTTTTTTCTTTTTCTTTTTTTTTGTCAGTCTGGTCTTAGGTTTTCTCAAAGTTAGAGCTCTACTCCTTGAGCCACTGCACCACTTCCACGTTTTTCTGTATATGTGGCACTGTGGAATCAAACCCAGTGCATTCATGCATGCTAGGCAAGCACGCTCCAGGCAGACATGATGCCCCTTTTAGGCTTATGTTATATGGTATTATGTGGGTAGAGTGCATATGTGAGCACAGGCGTGCTGTATTTGTTTTGTTTTGTTTTGTTTTGTTTTTGCACTAGACTGGTCTCACTCAGCATGTTGATCCTCAGTTCCATCGTTCTCCTTAAGATGATATCGATTCATGCTTATTTATGGCTGAATAGTATCTCATTATGTATATATACCACATTTTCTTCATGCTTTTATCCATTGATGTGGTGTGTTTAACTAATTAGGCTTGTGTACCTTGGACAAATTCTCCTTGGTTGTGGCATATACTTTGTAGACATTGCTTAATTTTGTTTCTTAATATTTTGAGAATTTTTGCATCCATCTATGTGAGTTACTAATCTATAGTTCTTTTCTTGTAATATATCTTTCTTGTTTTTAGCATTAGTATAATGCTGTACTTTTAGAATGAGCGAGAAAAATTTCTTTAAAAGAAATTATACAATTGCTTCTTTTCAATAACCTTAGTAAAGGTTATTGATTATTCATTGGAGTTATTCAAGACGGAAAGGCCTGCTCAGTTCCTCTTCTCCCATGAACTTTGGCAGGTTGTCTTCAAATGGACTCCTGTCATCTGGATTGTCAAGCCTGGAGGCATGGGTGCCAGGCTTTCTTTTCCTATCCTCTGTGGAGATGGCTTTTCTCTAGTCTCTCTTTTTCTTCATTAGCTAGCTGGAGGCTATGTGATCTCACTGAACTTTTCAAAGAACCGTTTGTTGCCCCATCCATTCTTCGTTGATTTTCTGTTCCCAATCTCATTGATTACTCTTCTAACGTTATTTCCTCTTTTGCTTACTTTGGACTTTGTTTTCTTTTCTTTTCCTCATTTCCTATTAGCTTCCTAGGGAAATAGTACCATTTTTTTCCTGCTGTCTATCGGAATGGGTCTCCTCATTTCGTTTCCTACCCCACATCCCACCATTGATAACCAAGTCTACTCTCTGTGGCCCCTGTGTCTTAGATTCTACATTGAGGGGAGATGTTGTGGCACCTGTCACTTACTGTCACATCTTCCCAGCTCACCCCAACTTCCACAGATGAGGATGCTCTCCAGGCCCCTCCCATTCCGTCTAATCTATGTCTTTCCATGGCTTGGTTTTGTGAATAATGTCTCATTGACCCTAAGAAATGTCTTCTTGCCAAATCGATTGCAGGCCATCCGTTCTCTTATCTCTTCACCTGGTTAGTCTTTTGTGCCATTTTTCCATTTCCTTTCCATTTGTTTTAATAATGTTCAGGTGTGTAGGTCCTTCATTTTCTTGGTTAAATCTACTTTTCTTCTGCACAGTGACCACAGACAGGTGACCCACTCAGCTTTTCTAAGAAGCCAGTGTTGGGCAATGACTCTTGTCCTGTGGGTGGAGAGCCCGGAAGCAGAACTCAGGCCAGGCCTTTGTTAGTGCTTGCGTTGCATATATGTGTTTAGTGGTACTTCCAAGGGCTCTTTGTCTAGAACAAAACCAAACTTTCCAAGAATCGACCCATGAGGGTTCTGAAGCAAGAAATAAGTTTCACTTCTCCTAGTGGTAGTTTTCTTTTTTGATGGTCACATTTGCCTTATTTTATATTCAAAACTGGTTAATGGTATCTTATTTACGACCACAACCAATTGAACCATGTTTCTGTTGGTGTGGTCCTAGCGATTATCCTCTTTGTGGGGCAGCCCAACGAAATATCCACAATATGATCAACAGGGCCTGTGGTGGTGTCATTTTTTTCCCCTTGAGCCATCTTCCATCAGGGGCTGGCAAGCATGGGCAGGGCGTTTTGTGGGGGAAGACATAGGAGGATGAGTGGTGAGGGCTGAACTGAGGCTGAGTGAAAGTTGAAAACACTTGTGATGTGAGGTCCAATGTGAAAGAAAACCTCAGCCACGAGGAAAGCCAGGTGAGGGGGAAACCTTGTGATTGTGGTCAGAGGATTCACGAAGGAGAAGGCATGAGCTACCAGGCAGGCAGGATATTTTTCATGAAGCCCTTAGGTGGCTCTGAGCTCCATTACCAAGAGCGATGATTTCTTCTTTGAGTAAGGAGTCATGGTACTTTATATCCTTAAACTTTTGTGGTTATGAATTTTAATATTCAATTTTGTGTGTGTGTGCACTGCTAGGGATTAAACTAAGCAGGCTACACCCTCAGCCTGGATTTTATTTTTTATGCTCTAATCAACCAATGAACTGAAACTGAATAAATGATAAAAGAGAACAAACCAGGCAATTATTATAATGGAATGAAACTTAGATTATTATTAAGTTGAAGTCCTCAATATATTAACAGCCAAGGCTCTTACCATTGAGCAATGAGCATGTGGCCATTTATATATACAGTTGCCATTTTTGTGCTGGCACTAGGGGTTAGAACCCAGGGCCTGGACACTGTCCCTTAGCTTTTTTTCACTCAGGGCTGGTACTTTACCTGTTGAGCTCCAGCTCCATTTCCAGCTTTGTGTTGGTTAATTGCAGATGGGAGTCTCAGAGATTTATCTGCCTCAGGTGGTTTTGAACGGTGATTCTTCGATCTCATCTTCCTGAGTAGCTAGGATTATAGTTGTGAGCCACCCATGCCTGGCTCATAAAAGCTTTTGTTCTGCTGCTGGCTGGCTGTTTCTGTCAAAGAAATGATACCTATTTACTTCTGTAGTTAGTTATTAAATAATCACTGCTAGGCAAGCTGGACTGCTGGTGGAAATACTCTTTCCTGCATACTGCTTTTCCTTATATTAGAGACGGGGCCATCTGCCATTTCTGAGGAGGATGGCTGTGGTAGGGACATGTGTTTGTCCAGCGCTGACACCACCGATAATGTTGTATTTGAGAAAGAAAACATGATTTTATATTTCAATTGATTTCTCTTTAAAAATTAATTATTAATTAAATAATTTATTTATTGTCAGTCATGGGCTTGGGCTCAGAGCCTGAGCACTGTGCTTGGGTTTTCTCAAGGCTAGAACTCTACCGCTTGAGCCACAGGACCCCTCCTACCTTTTCTCTATATTTGAGGTACTGAAAAATTGAACCCAGGTCTTTGTGCATGCTAGGCAAGCACTCTACCACTAGGCCCAAACTCCCAGCCCTTCAATTTATGTTTGAAAGTTAGAAAACAAGGGGCTATTTTGGAACAAAAGTTAGACTATTTAAATAGTGACTCAGGTATTTCTTTCAATGGCAAATATTCTAAGGATTTTCTCACTTGTAATAATAATTAGGTTCTTTAAAAAAGACTTGAGCTGTGTACCAGTGGCTCATGCCTATAATCCTAGCTACTCAGGACACCGAGTTCTGATTATTTTTGTTTGAAGCTAGCCTAGGAAGGAAAATGGAGATTCTTTTCTTCAGTTAACTAGCAAAATAACAGAAACTGGAGGTGTGGCAGAAGTGATAGAGTGCCAGCCTGGGCCAAGATGCCAAGTGAGAGTACAAGGCCCTGAGTTCAAGCTCCACTACCACCCTCAAAAAGTTTATTGGAAAATTATGCTTAATTTAATCCACCCAGCTGGGGCCTTCTAGAGGCGACATGGAGGGTGGTTCAAATCCGCAGCCCAGCTCTGTCTCCACAGCACTCCATGATGTCTTTCCTCAGAAGACCTCTTTCTTGGAGGACTGTTGAAGTCTTCTTCTTAGTCACTGTGTTTTCCTGGTGTCCCTGACCCAGCTTTGAGGCAGAAATCAGTGAGAAGAGAGGCTAGCATGAACCAAGGGCCAAATCATCCAGGTGCTGGAAGCTTCAGGCCCTCTGCACTTCATGAGCCAGTTAGTACCTGAAGACAGGGGAGCAGTGAGCCAGCTTGGGTCCTACGAGTGCTTTCCTTCTCCGTTTTCTGTCAGTATGGAGTGCAGATGGTACGGTTCCTATTTGTGCGTCCAGGAATGAGTGTGTGAGTTCAGGAAAACATATGTAAATCAAGACCAGAGGGCCTTGCCTAAATCAGTGCTGTGCATCTGTGGAGGTAACTGAATCAACAGCTTTGATTAAGTCCTCTGTGTTAACTCTGAAGCCCATTAGAGAATGACAGGCAGCACATGCTTTCCTGTAGAAATTACCTCATGGCAACAAGTTAGGAAAATCCAATTAACTGGTGCCTAGCATTTTATGGCATGTATTATTTCGAGTAAATCGATACGTAAATAAGTAGAGAAATAAGACAGGACAAGATGAAAAGGCCTGTTCACAAAACAATTAGGAGAGTACAGTAAAGCAAGTATTATTCATAGTACAGCTTGTTTATACCCAGTGTAGTTATTAATCAGAAGTAAAATGAACAAATGAAGTCATATGGAGCATATTTGTACTGTAGTTAAGAGACTTTTTAAAACTAGTTTTCTGTGCTTTTTGTCTTCTAATGAAGGGAAAGAGAATCTCAGTAACCATCCACTCAGCAAATGTTCTTCTAGGCATTATTTGTAACTGCCTCAGGTCTTGTTCTTGAGCTAGGTGATAGACTCAAATGTTTGTCATCTTACTGAATGCCCACAGTTCAATATTGGACTAATCTAAATTGTTTTTTATTTTGAGCCAAAGTTTATTGTTATCAACTTTGGTTTGGAAAATCCATCAAAAAATCTAAATCTATTTCAAATGTTCTTTTCCCTCCTCGCTTTGACTCAGGACAGCTGATTCGATCATTTAATAAAAGACTTGTCGCCTTCTGCAGGAGCACAGATATGGATAGAGGACGTCTCCTAGAGAGCAATCTTTGTCTGGATCATGTTTTTGTTTGTAGGTGCTAGCAGACAGATATCACTGTGAGGAATGTCTCCACACATAAATAAATTAAGTGTAGACCTGGGTAATGGGACTGTGTTATGAACCCCAAATTATATTTCATCCTGTAATCACCATGACTGAAGTGATCTTGAAGTATGATAGAAGTTATTTAATTTGTTCTCAGAATGGTTTTGCATTGATACATCTTTTCTCTGCCATTCGATTTCCCGCGACATAGAAGTGGAGAAGTTGGCTGCTGCCCTTTAGGGGTCAGTGAATGATAGTGGAAAGTTTCCACGCGTCCAGGACATGGCGGTCTCATTGTTTGATTCTTAGACCATCTTTATGTGTGGATGAATTAAATAAAACAGAGCCAATTAGGAACCACTGTTAAGTGTGGACTGCATCCCATGCAGGGCCTTGACCAGATCACATGTCCACTCCCTGGTGATAGAAGACGGCTGCCATTCCTATTCGGACGATGGAGAGCAGAACGGAGGTTGGTGGCCAGGTTGGGCAAAAAGTTAGCGAGATCCCATCTCAGTCAGTTCCCTGGGCACAGTTGTGGGCACCTTTGATCTCAATTATGTGGGAAGCCATAGGGAGGAGGATCACAGTGGAGAACTAGCCTGAGCAAAACACGAGACCCTACCTGGAAAATCACTAAACGGCCCAGCAAGGACCAATGATGAATGGCATGGGGTTTCTGAACCAGGACATTGATTAAACCTGTCTGCAAATCTGAGGTCCATTTTGAAGAGATTCCCGAGTTCTCTTCTGTGGGGAATCAAGTCTATAGAACCTTAGAATTTGTGTGTGGGCAAATGAGCCCAATTATTATAAAACTAGAACTAACCAACCAGCCCAATAAACAAACGAATAAAATTGTAGAAATGAATGGAGAGTAAGAAATGTATGTCATAGCCTGGAGGTGCAGATCAAGGCCAGCAGAAGCAGGAGGATTACTTGCTTGAGGCCAGCCTGCACTACATGGAGAAGTCAGGGCAAACCACAGTTATATAGTAAGAACCTATTTCAGGAAGGAAAAAAAAAGCAAGTAGATGTGTAGACAACTGATCAATCGATAGATAGGTAGACAGAAGCATATGCCGTCCATTCTTTTGTAAGGCCTGCTGTTAATGTTGAGCATCTCTGCTTTAATACATTAGTTGTCAGGGCTCTGAGCACCCTTTAGAACCACGGATTATCTGAACTTAAAAGTCAATGTTTTTATTCTGAGTGGAGGCAGGTTGTCTGCTGGGCAAAGTGTTAAGGAGAAGAAAGACATTTGATTAAATAATTAGCAGTCATTGAGAGAGGGATAGATAGAGAGAGAGAACATGGAGCAATGAGACTTTTGTACAGCCACATTTCTGATTAATGTAGTCATTTTATGCAATTTCATTTAACCAAGCCAAAATTAAATTGAATCAGTTTTCTGCTCTTGGGAAATGACACAAAGAAGAAAGGAAATATTATTCAGTGTTTCCTCATATATTAAAGTATAATTGCAAAGTAAAATAATTTGTAAATTTGCATATTTGCTTGAAACATTGCTTGACATTAAATCAATATCTCAGTTTTTAAAATTATCTGTATGTAGTTGTTACAAAGGACCTTCAGCTCAACAAATCACCCCTTCCAGTTTTCTCCCTAGTTTTCCTAAAAACATCTATATATGCCCTCAAGTTAAATGGTTCCATTTTATAGACACACAATTTTTTTTGGAAACAAAAAGTTACATTAATTGAACCAATGGGAGGCATGAGACTAGGCTTAAAGATCAAGATTCCATGAAGGAATTCCACAGGCAGGCAACGTTTCCCAGGTCATTTCAAGGTTTGCATATAGACCTTTGTTATATGAAAATATTTCAGTCTGTCTTGATGGTCATGGAACCTTAAAAATGTATACATTATGAAATATATCAGTTTGTGAGTTAATATTCAAGTATATTAAGGAGGGTAGGATTAAGCTAGGAACATAAACTAGTTTGTACATGGAGTCCCAACTCCCATGTATCTAATTTGCCCAGATTCTGCCACAAAAGATGACCTGTTCCTTAGTCTAAAGTATCAAGTTCAGACAGATGTTGCTAATAATTATAGTTATCTTTCTTGTTTTTACTGCTTGATTCAGCAGTGCTCATTGTATTATTTAAAGCCAAAATCACGTCAGTTAATAAATATAAAGTGTTGTTCTCGCTTCCCAGTTGCACAGGCGAATGGATATGAAGTAGCGCTTTCCCCAGAGTGCTCGGGATAGAATGCAAACCAGAAGTCATGGCCCATGGATTTCCACACAGTGACGAACACAGCTACATTAGACTGATTGACTTATCTCAATATTTTCTCTTTACCTCACAGAATGAACTCTATTTACCTGGCTAAATTATCTCCCGAGGAAGAGCTTGCATATTCGCCACTTTATTAAGGAGAGGAGCTGTGAAAGTAACTCCACGGTCAGTGTGTTGGGTAGAATCGATGGGGGATTCACAGAGGAATCAATTTCAAAGCATGCCGGCTTTGAGACTGGTGGAACATTGTTTTGGGCATTAATAAGGATGAGAAGCCCAATTCCACACCAATTCCCGAGGACACAAGGATGAAGGGATTTAGACTCCAGCTGACTTATGCCCTCCTCCAGTGCTCTTATGTGAACTCTTCTTTTCTAGTGTAATGAAGGATGGGGGCGCCTTGAGTCATCTCCTTCCCCGCCACCCCCGCCCCCCGTTTTGATGCCGATTCAGGGGCTTGAGTGCTGTCCCTTAGTCTTTTCACTCAAAATGCGTCCTCTTGAGACACACACTTCCACATTTTGGCTGGTAATTTGGAATATCCCAGACTTCTACCCCAGCTGTCTGTGAAACACAATCCTTAGATCTCAGCCTCCTGAGTAGCTAGGAATGGGCCACCCATGCCTGGTCCTTGCACATCTCTCAACTACAGACATTAAGTGGAGGAGGCCCAAGCATGACCCAGGGAGTCACAGAAACGAGGATGGTGCAAGCTTCCTACACCTAGGTAATACAGTGTGGAGATGTGAACTGTCGTCTTCTGCCCCTTACGTTCATGATTAGCAAGTCCATGGCTACATCAAGAAAAATGTAATTGAATATAACTACAGAACATCATGTCGAGACTGAGGGTGAATGTGCTCAGGATTTGGGTCTAATGTCTTTTGATTAGAACTGGGCACTGGTGGCTCACGCCTGTAATCCTAGCTATTCAGGAGCAGAGATCTGAGGATCACAGCAAGTGGCTTAGATAGTAGAAAGTTAGCTTGGAGTGAAAAAGCTACGGGGCAGCATCCAGGCCCTGAGTTCAAGCCCCAGTAGTAGCATACATAAAAACCCTAAAACGAGCAAATGAACAAAAAGCTCAATAAATGTAGTTGTCGTATCTGTAGGAAATGTTCTTAAAGAAGATGTTATGAATATTTGCTACAGGGGATCTTGATCTTTCATCCGTTGAATAGATCATTGAATGAATAGAGATAAAGAGGATGATACCTCAGCCATTTAAGAAAGGCCCAACAAATCAAGAAGGTTAGAATTGAAGTCAAATTGACCAGGCAATCTCCACTGTGAGGGGGTGGGGAACCATGCTTATTTGGGGTTAGTGATGAGGTGCATGTTAGGTTTCTAGCTCCAAAAAGTGCAGAAAATCTCTGTAATTAAATTATGCATTTAGTAGGATGGTATTTAATAAGTAAAGTGAAAAGTTAGTACATACATTCCATAATAACTTAATGTAACAACTTATTACCCCAGATGCATTAATATGAAAATATTTTGATAAGCGCATTATTATGATGAATCAAACTAAAGACTAATGACTTGCTATTGAAATATGAAAAGAACTAAGTGTGAACACTGACAGGGTGAGTAGAATAATTGCAAGTCTACTGTTCACTGACTTGCATGGAATTGTATTTTGGGGTGACTTTGTGTATTGCTGGGGTGTTACCATCACTAAGTTTCCCCCAATGTCCAAACGGTATAGTCACATGCTTACTATTATTGCAGTGAATAGGAATAATTTCTATTTCAGCCCATTATTTAAAGAGAAACATTTATAGATGACTTGGCGTGAAACACAGTGGCCAAAGTGGTAACCTTAAAGGCATCCTGACCTCTGGAAATGCACTCAGTTTATTTTTTTATTTTATTTTTTGTATTATCTTGAAATGGTTGTCTCGGGGGCTTCCATTCAGCAGGTCCACGTATGAGTATGGTATACTTGATTGATATCACCCTTTCCTCATTCTCCTCATCTCTCCCAACCCCTCCTGTCTAGAGACATCTTGTAACTAACACCGAGGTGTGTCCGCTACATTCCAAACCGCTAGTGGCCAGTGTGGGTGAAAGCTGTATCACTGGAGAATGTTCTACTGGTTCTGAGAATGGCAGTATACCCACTTGCTGTCAGTGCTGCTTAGTTCGGTGGACTCTTTACAGTAGATAATTGTATCATCCTTAGAACTCGTAAATGATGAAGCAAATACAGGCATTAGTGTACCATGTGGCCCACTGGCGAGAATGTGTCATGAAACATGAATTTTAAGTTTATCCTACTTTGCACAGCTCAAGCCTTTAATCCTATCTGTTCAGGAGGCTGAGATCTGAGAATCTTGGTTCAAAGCTATCTGGGCAGGCAAGTGGTGAGATTGATTCTTAGGTTCACTTTAACCAGCACAAAAAAACAAAAGTTGAACTATGGCTCAAGGACTTGAGCACTAGCCTTGCGTAAAAAATAGCTGAGGGGTAGTACTCAGGCCTGAGTTCTCCTGAGTTCCAGCCCAGAAACAGTGGATGTGTGCACGGCACACATCCTCGTACATACACCTGTGTGTGTGTGTGTGTGTGTGTGTGTGTGTGTGTGTGTGTGTGTGCGTGCACATGCAACAATCGTCTTTTTTGGGTGAGTGGTAGTTTCTGAATGTCAACCATTTTATTTTATATTGAAAATTTAACAAGTAATAAAAGTCATAACAGTTCTGAAATGATTGAGAAAAGGCAATCAAAAGAAATGTCTATGATTTATTTGGTAATGTAGTGGTCTCTAATTTAATATATATGTATTAAAACTTATATTCTTTCTTTTTCTTTGGGCAAATGGCCCTCTTGTGCAGAAAGAGCCCCTGACATTGGATTCAGTCATCCTGGCACATGGGCCATCTCCCTCCTGTAGGTAAGAAGCAGTGTTCATAAAAACCAGAATTTCTGTGGGTGGCTGATTTGTGTGCAGTCACTGACATGTGAGACAGAGACTCTCCTCTAAAGCTTACCCCAAGAGCAGTGACCCTTCTGTGGTCCGAAGTGAAGGGAGACCTAGCTCAGTGAGAGATTTGTTTCTAAAGAAAAAAGTGAACAGAATTTCATTGATTTCAAATCATTTTGGCACTGTAGTTGATTGAAGCATTTCAGTATTGGTAGGCATCCAGGCTGTATTCTGTTTAGAGAATTTTTTTTCTTTTTTTTTTTTTTTTGCCAGTCCTGGGCTTGAGCTCAGGGCCTGAGCACTGTCCTTGGACTTTCTCAAGGCTAGAGCTCCACCACTTGAGCCTCAGCACCATTTCTGGCTTTTTTCTATGTATGTGGTACCGAGGAATTGAACCCGGGTCTTCATGCATGCTAGGCAAGCCCTCTACCACTAGGCCAAACTCCCGGCCCCTAGAGAATTTTTTTAAAAAGAAGTGGCATATTGTCTTCAGCTTAGACAGATTTAATGAAGAGGTTCCTATCCCGGTCCTTAACATCCGTGTGTGTGTGTGTGTGTGTGTGTGTGTGTGTGTGCGCGTGTGTGTGTGTGTGTGCATGTGTCTAGGTCTATGTCTATGTATATATACGTATATATACATTTGCCAGTCCTAGGGCTTGAACTCTGGGGCTAGTTACTGTCCTTAGACTCCTTTTTGCCACTTTAGGCTTTTTCTGAGATTAATTGGAGGTAAAAGTCTCCCAGACTTTCCTGCCAGGCTTGGATTCGAACCATGTTCCTCAAATGTCAGCCTCCTGAATAGCTAGGAGCTACTGGCACTCAGCTTGATTTTGATTTGATTGAAACAAGGTTTATTGAGTATCCCCCACTGCGATTATTGGGTCTGAGCACTTTGTGAAACAGAGCCTCTTTAGAGTTCAAGATTAACGGAAAGTAGAGGTGTAAGAAAAAGATTATCGTGTTCACACCCACGATGAGATTGGAGAGGATCTGAATAAAAAATCTTGATTAAAGCCATCTGGAACTCCGAGGTCCATTTTCAAAAGTGGCCTCTCTCCCCCTCTCCGCCCCTCCCCAAGGAAATGAGCTTTTAGCAGATGTTCAGAGACTGTGGTCAAAAGTGTCTACAGCAATAGACACACAGGCTGAATTTTTATGAGTAATTCAATTGCCTAAGAAAGAAGTATACAAATTTGTAAAGATGAAGAGAGTGGGGCGTGGGCCAGTTGCAAAGTGCATCTGTCCACCATTGAATCCATGCATTAAATGCCCACAAAAACGGTCTCCTTTCTTAAGGAAACGAGACAGATGTGTGTGGGATTCAATAGGTAGCTGTTTGTCCCTGGACTTGTAATTAAGGAAAGGAAATTTTATATTGAGAGAAAAGAACATCACATACAAAAATAGTTGATTAAGTTGCTCTTTCCTTGCAAATAAGAGCAGCATAATTCATATATACCAATACAAATATTGTGATTAATCCAGTAGGCACCATTTTGGAGAATATAATATAAATTTGTTTTCTATCTGTACTATATTTAGTTTAAAATTTCTCCAGTAGTGAGTTCCAGGCTACATATTCAATATGACTCCCATCTCCATGGGTAGCTATGTGTGTGTAAGGTAATGGTAGTTTTAAGTTTTGGTAGCCACGGGTGAAGGACTTGGGAATCTCTGTGGTTCTGGGGAGCATGTGGGAGCAGGCCGTTAGCGGTACCACGAGGATCTTGCAGAGTGCGAGAGCTGCCCTGTGAAGCGCGAGCCCACAGGAGGAGGAGAGAGAATAGAAATGGAGAAAAAAACTGGTAGAGAGCAAGGGAAGGGGTGACGTTGTTCCAAAGGAAATATATTGTTTTCTTGACTTTCGTAACTATAACCTTTTCTGTGCATCACCTTTATAACAGCAATAACTTAAAAAAACATTTTAACAAAAGCACAGGACTAGGACTGCTAGGAAGAAAAGATGTCCCGTGGCCCACGAGTGCTTCACTACGGGCCCCGGTGTGGATCCTGTGGGGAAATGCCTGTGGGCAGATTGTCATTATCCTCTAGGTCATTGTGCTTGACGGTTTTCATTCATGAGTATGGATTTTATGGCTGTCAGTGAAGCAATGAATGGATCACTAAGCAAAAGTAGAAAAGCAGAAAAAGATTGGCTATTCTGGATCAATGACGTGGACCCTGGGGTGTCTGAATGGAGGGTTTGATTCAACCCTGTAACTTTGAAGTCCATTATAAAACGATTTCTCTTTATTGTCTCTCTGGAGTATGAGTGCATCTCAGGAGTTAGAAAATAGTGTCCGTTATGTTTTGGATTTCCTAAGTATAAATTCTATTCTTTGGGCCATAAATAAAACAAGAAACCAATAAATGAATACAGGACAAAATGGCTTATTTTTGGTCCAAATATGAGACTATCTCATGCAATAAGAATCATTACTAATGTTGTTCACTAAGCACTAAGTTGTAGTAATACAAATTGATCCATGCTGACCATTTTGGATAAAGAGCATTTAGATAAATGTGTATTGTCATCTTTGTTGTTCTTCTGAGTTAGTTTTCTTTTTAAGTAAAGGGTAAAATATGAATTTACATTATTGATTAAGTAAAATCTAATAAAGAGAGGGTTTACATAGTTACCTAGTTGAGAACATGCCACATAATCTATTATGATGTCTAATAACCTTCACTGTTTAAATTCCATTCCTCAGTTTTGTTGCAAAAAAGAAAGAATAGCTGAAGTTTTTTGTTCTGTGTCTAATGAGCAGATAGCTAGACATGAATATTTTCCAGTTTCCGTGGAATCATAGCTATAATGATATTATTATGGAAATAAATGTCAGCCAATTACGGAACACAAAACATGGCCAGTGGGGCCTCCATGGCAGGCAAGGAGGCAGCTGACTGCGAGCTCCACACACCACTCTCCTTATCCTCACATTCTCAGACCTGCTGCAGTGTTCTTGTGGACGGACTCTCCTTGTTAGTTGGTTCCATTTCCTTAACATGGAAGCGACAAATGACTTTGAGAAACCGTTGTTCAGAGATGTGCTTGAGCCTGACTCCTCTCACCAAAATTCATCTAGAAGATTTAGTTCTCATTGGGCCATGCAAGGGGCCTACACGTGTGATAGCCGTGATTCTTTGTGGGTCTGATGTCTACGGTGATAAATGCAGGACAGATAGCTATGCATTGAGGTTTGAGTGACAAGCACTAATGGATGCAATAACTCTTGAGCTTAAACTCAGTTTTAGAAATCTGAATGTGGATGGAGCTATAAGACTGTTGGTCTGGGCACCCATCTAGCCATCTCTCTGGTCTGCTGGTTTGCCTGTTTGCTCTGTGCTGAGTACAAAGAACCATGAGATGGCCTTTCTCTAGGCAGGGGCTTTTGGTTGTTACTTTTTGGAACAATGGCTAGACATCCATGTAAGTCACACAGCCATCCCTTCTGGTTTCGTGGTTTGTTGGGGAATGTTTACTTTGTTAGTGGAAGGGAATTAATGGTTTTGTATAAAAACAAAAGGAATGAGGGGCTTGTGGGGCTAATTCAGCACAGCTGTGCTCCATTAAAAAGATAAAAAGATAAAAGATAGAGCATTCTACTTTCCTCATTAATTTGTTGCTCTAATTACTTAATGTAAAATTAATTATGGCATTTTTTGAGCACTCATCTGTTTATAGAGACCTGGTATAAGTTAGGTTCCAACATGGGGGGAGAATGGTCCATAGGTAAGCCTGGAGTAAAATAGTGGGGTGATGCCTGCTTGTGTCGCATCTTAAACATGTTGGCAAGATAAATAAAAGGTGATCGAGTCCTAATGCGTGAAGGAATGGGATGGAGAGGGGCACTACTCTTGCTGTGCCTGGACACTGATGTATGACCGTGAGTGCATTTCCTAGCTATGAACAAAAGAAGAAATGGATCCATCTTAGAGAACATAGACAAATAGTAATAATAATAATAATAATAGAAATAAAGATAATGATTCAGGGACACCGAGGACCATGCAAAATTGGTGCAGCATGCCAGTGCTTCCTGTATATGAGGAGTTGGTAGACAAAGAAGCCCCACGCTTGTTCCTGGAATCCAGGGTATAGCTATTTAATGATCAAGTATTACGTAAACAAATAAGAACTAAACAACAAAAAATAGCCTAGACAAACAGGCAATAGGAGCAGGGCTTTTGGACAAGACTTAAAAAGATTTAAGATGGGCCTATTTTTTGTTGTTGTTGATTAGTGTTCACTTTCCTTTACAAACGTGAGCTGATTTAGTTCATGAGGCAGTATGTGTGCGGAAAGGTCTGCAGATGTGCTCAGACGTTCACACGGATCAACAGAGGCTCTCACGGCCCGTGGAGGGGGCTGTTAGCATAGAGTAACTTGGTTAAATGAACATCATTAAAAAGGTAAACATAAATTGTCACGTACAGGAGAAAGGAACATGGATAACACTGTTCGCAATAAATGTTCTTTTCCTTGTCTTTACTGATGGAGATAATTGTACTTACTGTACAAGGAAAAATAAACCTTCAGAAGATCGTAAGACAGTCAGGAGCCAGCAATTCAACACTTGTTCATGTGTTAGGGGTTTCACTTACCCCACTGAAGCACAGCACCTCTAAGAAAGAAACAGCAGGTTTCTCCTTACTCCTGTGCCACAGATATCCATTACAGGAGGGGCACAGGAGTGTGGCCAGAGGTTAAAAATGATCATCTAAGTTCTTATAGCTAACAGAGGATGTTACTAGATTTTCATGTAAGGAATCTTAATGTTGTTATTCTCAATTGACCAGTTAAAAACCCACTATGTAATTGTGCAACTCTCTGAAAGATGATGAGGTGTAGTTCACTTACAAATAGAAGTGATGGAGCTGGGTGCGGTGGCTGTCGCCTGTCATCCTAGCTACTCAGGAGGCTGGGATCTGAGGATCAAAGTTCAAAGCCAGCCCGGGCACAAAAGAACCTGAGACTCTTATCTCCAATTAACCTCTAGAAAACAGGAAGGGGGGCTTGGCTCAAGGGTAGGGTGGTGGCCTTAAGCTGAAGAGCTCAAGGACAGCATCCAGTCCGAGTTCAAGCCCCATGACCCACAAAAAAATAAATGAATAAAATAAAATAGAGATGTGGTGGGACAGGAAATACTATGCATCTAAATAAAAGATTATATTTTTACCACTGGCAGATCAAGTGTGTTATCTCTCTATCTAGGTTTCAGACCAACAGTAGATATTAGCAAGCAGTATTAATCTGAGTTTATTCAAGTTTGACATTGTTCATTTTGTCCTGGGAAAATATGAAGAGATGACCACAGCTTAATAAGTACTTAGGTTTTATAAAAGTCTAATGAAGAGAACTGACCAAGGACCTCATCATCTGTCAGGCTGAATGGCCCCTCTCACAGTGTCGTTGGAGCCGTAGGTCTCAGTTGACGAGCATCAGTGTATATCTTCTTTGCATATTGTACTTCCTTTGACCTTGAACTCCATTAATGTCCATGTTAGCAGGAAGATGTTTGCAATACCAGTTTAAAAAATGTTCTTCCTTGCCTTGCTTATGGGGATCTTGAAACTCTGCAATGTGAGGCATGTCATCACAGTCACCATTGTGCAGGTGGCGACCCATTTCCTAGCCACTGCTCTCAGCGAGCTGAATGACACACAGAAACGAATGGCGCCGAAGAGGGCTCATCTTGGTGAATGATGCCACTGGTGGGGCCTGAGTGGTGGTGGTGCCTGCAGCCTGGGAAGCGCGAGAGCTGCACGGCAGGACACCTTTGGTCCTCTTGGTGGACCTGAGGAGCCATCAGCCGGGCCCTGTCCGTGTGCTCGTCCATTTTCATTCTGTCTTTATAATTGAACCAAAGAGATAATCACTAACCAATTATGTGTGTAAATGAAAAGGAAGTGTATGAACCACTGACCATTATGAAAGTGTTTAATGAGATACTATTAACATACAGAAAATGCAGAAGCCATTAAGAAAAAAACTAGCTTAAAGGGGCTCTACCTTTGACTGAAGATAGCATTAAATGAATGGCTTTAATCCTTGTTAGAGCCAATGACATGACCAGTATCTCCTACTGATTATAAATTCTCAGAAGTTTAATTCTTAATAACAAATAAATGTTTTTTTTTAAATAATACCTTCTGCGTCGTATTTCCAGAGCAGATGTTCCTCAGCGGACTCATTCTCATCCCTGGTCCAGGCCCTTGGGTTTCCCCTTTGGGTTACAAGAATAGAGATTTCTTCTCTTGGTTGTGGATGGTTTCTAAAGGACGGTCACTGGATGTAAGGAGGCCCACTAGCAGAGAGCATGGCTATTCCGTAATGTGTGGGTTAATAAGATTGGCACGTGAGAACGTGAGGCAGGGAAGAGGTGAGCAGAGTGTGGCAATTAACATCCAGAAGAGAGCTGAAAGTCTGTTTGAGAAGTAGATGATTGAGAGCTGTCCGGATACTATTGGTGATCGTGGCCAGTGGATCAATAAGCACATGTTGACGTGAGCGGGGAAGAGTGGGGCCAGTGGTGGGCAATGCTGCCCACTGGGGGTACAGGAATCATGGATCCATTTTCAGGCGTCTGGAAGTCTGAGGTCCTCACTATCCCAACGCAGCAGTGACAGAATGAGAAGAATAATGAGGGATAGGTGGGCAGAAACTTCGTTTTAAAACATGTTCCTCTTTGCATGTACAGAATGGAGACTCCAGGAGGCAGCGAAGATTCCTTCCCAGGCCACAGACTTTGTGATTGCTGATGGTGATGGAAGTCCGATGGTGAGTGTCTGAGAAAGCTTTGGGTTTTGAGTAGTTTTTAAAAAGATGGCTCAGTAATGCTGAAAACAGAATTCAGGGAGGCCGGCGAACACTGTCGATGAGAAGACAAGGAGGCTCTTGGTGGAAAAGATCCCACTCATAACCATGGCTCTGAAGTCTGAGATCCACAGCAGAAAACACAAGGCAGATAGACACGGATTAGGCAACAAATGGTGGGCCACAGGGATTCCCTCATGTTTATCTTATTTTTCTCAGCATTTTTATAATTTGATCAATTAAAAAGTCATTATACAAATATAAATAATACCAGATGAGATGGCACTGTCCTGAAGGACTATGATGCTTAATTAATAGTTAGCAAAATTGAGAAGGCCCCACGTTAAAGAGGTGATAACTGTGGAAAGAAAACATATATTATTATAATAATCATAATTACCAATTCCCGGTAACAACAGAACTATCCTTAGTGAAATGAAGAATGATTCCCTAAATGCATGTGGAATTTTGCAGAGAGAAAGGCGTGACTTGAACCAGTGAGGCTCAGAGGTGGGTTGTGAGACATGAATGATAACCACAACTCCAGAGGTGTGAGGCACCCACCCGTGCAGTAGCCCGAGGACACCTTCTAGGGCCGATGTTAGGAATGACCCTCGACGATCAGGTCCTTGGTGTTCACGTATGTTAGAACAGCCAGCTGATCCTAAGATCCGGTGGCAGTATATTGTCCCAAAGCATGACATGCTGTTAGGTTCAGTCCAGGTTCCACGCTGCTTGATTTTTCTGGAAGACATACCATGATGGTTTTCCTTCTTGAATCACTGGTGAAAGACGTGTTCCAAGTATATGTAGATAGCCTCTAAGTCTTCTCCTGATGTCTTTTGCTCTGTTCTCAGGATGGATCCCCGCCCCCCAGGGATCTGTGGCCTGTCTCCTGCAAGGGCTGTGTCAGGAGCTGCAAGATAACTGTGAGTAGAGTCGCCATGCCTGTCTTGGTGTGGATGGCTTGGGAAGGATGGTTCTTGTCCTGGCCAAGCAGTTTGCGTGCCTATTAAGCACTGTTGATTCATGAACGTGAATGGGGCAGGGAGGGCTGAAGCTGGGCCGGTGAAGAAAACAAAAGTGTATGAGTCTCGAATCGATGACTGCAAGTCTTCAAATCTGAGGTCCACAGAAGAAATCCTTGTTCCTAGGGCCAGCAATCAGGAACACGGCAGCATTTCTTTTGGTCACCATGTTTCTGAAATCTCGTTTTACGTTTATAATTGGATCATCCTTTTGCATTGACATAAATACAGGAAAAAAAAACATGCGTGAACAATGGTGACATTGATGACAATCTTGAGCAAGGTGGCTGCCAAAGTGAAGACCCCGGGTCTCCTGAGTGTTGCGGTCCTACACAGAGGGTTTAGTCCCTCAAGAGGAAATATTGGGAATGCGGTAACATCCTTGACGAGCATACATAGTATCGAATACTCTTGTGTTTTGTGTTCTCAGAACGTATACTTCCTGGCCCATTTCCGGTGATCGGGAGTTTTGAGATGCAAGTGTGAGTATGCTCAAATTTGTTACCTTAGCGAAGCGAGTCATACTTCCAGAGAATTATTCCTGAATGACTGATGAAGAAATTGATTCAGATATACATGGGCAGCCTCTAAGTCTTCTCCTGATGTCTTTTGCTCTGTTCTCAGGGTGGATTCCTCCCCTCCGCCCCCCAGCTGATCCGTGGCCTGTCTCCTGCAAGATAACTGTGAGTAGACTTGCAGTGCTTGTTTTGGCGTGAGTGGCTTGGGAAGGATGGTTCTATCCTGGCCAACCAGTGGAGCGGTCAGGGACAAATTTCCAAGACCCTAAAGCACTGTTGAACAATCAACTTGTGCAGTTATAACTGGGCCTGGAAAGAGGCACAGTGAGAACGCGGGACAGCCTGTCCACAGCTCCAAACGACCTGTAGGGTTCTCACTTTTCCCTGCGATCCGCACTGACTTCATAGTCCTCTTCAAATGCACAGCGGACAGGAAGCAGCCGGGGAGGTTGAGGAGGACGAGGAGGTCCAATACGGGACCCATGATGACCACTGGGGGTGTCTGAGTCCTACATTCATGGCTGTACACATAGAAATCCGAGGTCCACACCGAAAGCTTGGAGAATCCTACCCTGTCTCAAGGATAGAGCACTACCTGGGGCTCTTGTTAGACCTGCATTTTGTTTGGAACAGATGTCCCCCCAGAGACTTCCTCACTGATATCTAGAATAAATAGGAATGCAGGAGACCATGTCAACTGACCAGTGTGTTCCCATGTGTTCTGCTTTGTATTCTCAGAATGGATGCTACTTAGCTGACTTGAGCATTCCTCCCTCTCTCGGTTGCTCTGATGTGTTACCAGCCAAGGCATCCATGTGAGTAGAGTCCAAGTTCTTGTCTTGGTTTGGGAATTCATACGAGGCTAGTCACTGCATTAGGAAAATAATTGCAAAGGCCAAGGGAGACCAATTAAGGCTCCATGAGAATATGATGATATACTGCACCCTTTAATGAGTATTTTTTAGTCCAATTGACAAAGGAAAAAAAATGGTTTCAGTGTTTCCAAAGATCCTGTATGGAACGATGACGTCGAAGGAACTTCTCATTAGCCTTGACGTCCATAATGACTGAAACCTTGTTGGAGCTGTGAGCAATTAGTCCGTAAATACATGTAGGAGCAGGGAGGGCTGAAGCTGGGCCGGTGAAGAAAGCAAAAGTGTATGAGTCTCGAATCGATGACTGCAAGTCTTCAAATCTGAGGTCCACAGAAGAAATCCTTGTTCCTAGGGCCAGCAATCAGGAACACGGCAGCATTTCTTTTGGTCACCATGTTTCTGAAATCTCGTTTTACGTTTATAATTGGATCATCCTTTTGCATTGACATAAATACAGGAAAAAAAAAACATGCGTGAACAATGGTGACATTAATGACAGTCTTAGCAAGGTGGCTGCCAAAGTGAAGACCCCGGGTCTCCTAAGTGTTGCGGTCCTACGCAGAGGGTTTAGTCACTCAAGAGGAAATATTAGGAATGCGGTAAAATCCTTGACGAGCATACATAGTATCGAATACTCTTGTGTTTTGTGTTCTCAGAACATATGCGTCCTGGCCCATTTCCGGTGATCGGGGTTTTGAGATGCAAGTGTGAGTATGCTCAAACAGGGTCCCAATATTAATAAAGATACTTTATCTATTCCAAAGTATCTATTAGAGGTAAAACAGAAACACACCATTTCCATGCAGTCCTAGGATTCATATGCCCCAAACTCCCACTAGTAATGTTCAGATAGCCTCAAGGTGGCAAGAGGGCTACTGGAATGATCCCACTTAACGTCCAGTGAATCTTAATTCTAGTTCTTCCTAACAGTAGAAGTGTTCTTAGAGAAATGGTGACCCACGATCACTCCCTGAGCACACATGGGAAAGAACAGAGGGACGGGCTCAGAGGGCCTGATTGGATCAGGGATAGCCACAGGTGGGTTGTGAGGTATGAGTGGGGAGACTTCCAGCCCTGGAAGTTTGAGGTGCCCTCCATAAGGCACCAGGTGATGCCTCTGGTGGTCAGGCAGGGGTGAGCAGTGGTGGAGCGTGCAACCGTTCTTGGTGTTGTCAGATCCTACTTCTGCGTTCATATTGGCATGAGTGAGTACACTGTTACCCAATCATGTGAACACGTTAGGATAAGTTGGGTACACATCATGTAATTATACAGAGTACTGAGGCACGCGATTTTTAGGAATGACCTCACTGTTTGTGAGGTTCAGGGCACATTCCATGTTGCTTGACTTCTCCAAAAAACATCCTTCCAGGGATTTATTGCTGAATGATTCAAATATACATGGGCAGCCTTGAAGTCTTCTCCTGATGTCTTTTGCTCTGTTCTCAGGATGGATTCCTCCCCACCCCAACCCCCCCAGCCACCAAGCTGATCCGTGGCCTGTCTCCTGCAAGGGCTGTGTCAGGAGCTGCAAGATAACTGTGAGTAGAGTCGCCATGCCTGTCTTGGTGTGGGTGGCTTGGGAAGGATGGTTCTTGTCCTGGTCAAGCAGTTTGCGTGCCTATAAAGCACTGTTGATTCATGAACATGAATGGGGCAGGGAGGGCTGAAGCTGGGCCGGTGAAGAAAACAAAAGTGTATGAGTCTCGAATCGATGACTGCAAGTCTTCAAATCTGAGGTCCACAGAAGAAATCCTTGTTCCTAGGGCCAGCAATCAGGAACACGGCAGCATTTCTTTTGGTCACCATGTTTCTGAAATCTCATTTTACGTTTATAATTGGATCATCCTCTTGCATTGGCATAAATACAGAAAAAAAACATGCGTGAACAATGGTGACATTAATGACAGTCTTAGCAAGGTGGCTGCCAAAGTGAAGACCCCGGGTCTCCTGAGTGTTGCGGTCCTACGCAGAGGGTTTAGTCCCTCAAGAGGAAATATTGGGAATGCGGTAACATCCTTGGCGAGCATACATAATATCGATACTCTTGTGTTTTGTGTTCTCAGAACGTATGCTTCCTGGCCCATTTCCGGTTGATCGGGAGTTTTGAGATGAAGTGTGAGTATGCTCAAACAGGGTCCCAATATTAATAAAGATACTTTATCTAGTCCAAAGTTGTTGTAATCCTAGCTATTCAGAGGGCTGAGATCTGAGGATCAAGGTTCAAAGCCAGTCTGGGCCACAAAGGGACTGGAGAGCCTAATGTCCAACTAGCTCCTAGAAAATGGGAACTGGGGCTTTGCTCATGGGTAAGGTGGTAGCCTTAAGATGAAGAGCTCAGGGACAGGGCCCAGGCCGAGTTCAAGCCCCGTGACCCACTATATATATATATATATATATATATATATATGTGTGTGTGTGCATAAACAGCCAGGCCTACAAATTGTTACGTGTCTTCTCTTCAGATATCTAACAAAAAGCTAAAGTAGGCATGTGGCTTCCGAGGTCAAATGTCAGCATTTTGTGAAAATCATAGGCAGAGAGTGTAACTCTGAATTATAGTTGTGATATGAACATACACGCACACACATACATATAGGTATATCTTCATACTTGTGTGGAGTGTGTCTGTGATTCCATAGGGAGTCACAGTCACTCTTGTTGAATCCAAGTGGTTCATTTATGAGATTCATTCTAAAAATCCATGTATTTAGCAGTGATAAAAGTGTGGTGGGCCTGAAACGTATTTTTTTATGTTTACCACATTGAGAATGATTAAGGAAAAAAATACAAAGTGCAGCAACTCAATCTGTAATAGACAGATGTGAAGGGAAAAAGAAGTGTCAAAAAATAAGCAGAGTGAATTCAGCATTGAAATCTGGATTTGATGGATATGAGACCCTAATTTTTTTAATGAACTGCTATGCTTCGTATCCTTCAGAACGGACAATTGAAAGGATAGCTGACTTGCTCACAGATACACAGTTGACTCTGTGCTTCAAGTTTGGTATGTGGAAATCATGTGAATTTTTATGGTTATATATTCTCTATTTAAATCTATGAGAGAGGAACAAAAGAATGTAAGATGAATACAGAATTTATCTGTAGTATTTTATTGGTCAATCCATGTATGGAACTTGGAGAGTAATTAATATAAGAACCATGTTGTAACAAATAAGAAGTGGTGGTGAGGAGCATTGACAAATTATTCAGGTCTTATTTCATAGCTTCTTAATTAATCTCAGATAGTTGATAAGTTATTTACTGAACATGGGTAGGTAAGAATACAAATGAAACCGGTAGGTCCCTTGATCATGCTCGGTCATGGCAGGTGAATATGTGTCTGCACTTGTGAAATGCACATTGCAAATCACTTAGGTGTGGTGGTGTTGAGCAGTTTTGATTCTCTTACAATAGATGAGTAAATTGGTTTAGGTGTGTATACGGGAAAGCTTAAATATTTTCTCCTATCAATACCCAGATACCTTAATGAACGAAAGTAGCACAGGTCTTAACCTTGCGTTTGTTTCCTTTTAATGTTATAGAATGAACATGCGTGAATGACCATAAGCATTCTGCCCTGCGTGCGGCATCTGTGGCTGCTTCTTCACGTGAGGACGTTTAGTACGCCGTCCGTCCACGCTCTCTCATCTCGGTTTGGATGTCTTTTATTTTTATGGTATTCATTGTAACATTTAAAATTAGTAGGAAACATAAGTTTTACAAGCCAACCATAGTCCAGTGAAGAGGCATGTATTATTACACTGTTGCTTGCACGATCTTTGCAGTAATAAAGATGAGTAATGAAAGAAGAATCACTGGCAGGCACGTTCTTCTCAAAGCAAATGTTGGTGATGACACAAACATTTTCCTCGAGTTATTTGTTACTTGTGAACCAGCAGATCAGTCAATAAAAATCTTCAGATGAGAATGAAGGAAGTGCTGCACCCGGGCGATTGGCGGAAGGGGAATGACGCCCGAGGAATGAGTACTCTAGGTTTGGGAGCAGGAAGCCCAATACAAAATGAAACACCGCGTTCTGCATAAGTCTTTGGATGGATTATAGTAATAGACAAGAGTCTTGATTTAGTATTCATGAATTTCATTTTATCAATGAACACTGGTTATTTGTAGTCCAATCAAGAAGTAAATATAGATACATTGGTAGATGATAGATCTCCAAACAGGTGAGAGCTAATACATAGAAATATAGGTAGAGCAGTGAAACGTGGATAGATAGATACATTCATACATAGATATGATGGATAGACAGACAGAGGAGATGGTAGACAGACAGTCAGGTAGACAGAGACAGATGAAACAGAACAGGAAGGATAGGTTCATATAGGCAGACAGACGGTAGAATGAAGAAAATCTTTTCAACCACGCAATACTATTTGTTTAAGCCCTACACTGATTTATATGAAGAAATAAATAGATGAACGGGGTCTGTTCTTCCTCTCCAGCCTATAAGTGATGATATAGAAGACACAATTTTGTCAGTGTGGATCATGTAGACACATATACACTTAGACAAAGATGTTTATTTTGACTTATATATTTAGGTGTCGGCTTATATTATGAAATTAATAAACACCTGAACAGCTGAGGAGATGAACGGCTTAGAAACGATGTCATCTTTTTATTCAGTCATTGTCTCGTGTGTCTTAAAGGGATGCTTTGGAGCTAACTTGAGCCTTCCTCAGTGGATTTGGGGGTGTGGAGCTGACCCTCTGAACTGGACGACCCCACGTAAGTACTCTTCGGAATTTTTTCTTCAGATCATCGTTATACATAAAGACTAGCTATGGATCATGATAAATTGCAAGGACTGTGAAACAGTTATAGATCCACCTAGTGGAAAAGACACATGACCATGAGACGCATCTGTGGACATGGGTCATTTTCACTGCTCTTGTTCTGCTCCCCTTCCCTCTCCTCCTCTGTTTTCCCATCTTCTCTTTTCTCATTCTTCTTTTTTTGGGTGCTTGCATTAGGCTTGAATTTGAGGCCGTTACACTCATCCTTATATTTTTCGCTGAAGTCTAGTCACTTGAGCTACACCTTTACTTGTTGCTTTGTCATGATTAACTGTAGATAAAAATTCATGAAAAATTGCTAACTGCTTCAATGACTGAGTCAGAAAGGTCAACAGAGATCAGGCTTTGAATTTGTTTTAATTAACTACTCAACGTTGTATTCTGTACAATGGATACATAGAAGCCGCGTTCATTCCCTGTCATTACGAAGAAGGAGACAAGGTAAGTCATAAAAATTGTGCTTTTATTTGAGGGATCTTCTTTCTCTTTATGGATAGTCATTGTGAAAAACCAGCAGTGATGAGGGTGAGAGGGGTCAGCATTGTACTCATTACCCTATTGACGGCACTGATGATGCAACATGACACCTATTAGTATACACAATTGGAGCTATACCCAGTGTTTGATTCTGTGCTTATTGTAATTTATAGTTTATAAATTCATACTGGTGAAAGGATAAACTAATGAATAAACAATCACATGGAGATTAGAAGTAAGTTCCCATCTGAAGTCTGGGCCAATGAGCAGTGACTATTTGTATGAGTCATTGATGAAGAATAATGTCTTGAGTCCTTGTGGTTCAATATAGAAACAAATATCATCTATTGCCTCTGCTGGAAGTGACCTTATGGATGTGCACTCTGGTTTTTGTAATATATATATATTACATTATATTTGCCGTCCTTGGGCTTGAACTCAGGCCTGGGCACTGTGCTCAGACACTTTTCTCATGGATAGCACTCTGTCACTTGAGCCACAGTGCCATTTCTGGTTTTTTCTGTTTATGTGGTGCAGAGGAATAGAACCCAGGGCTTTGTGCATGCTAGGTGAGCACTCTCCTATGAGGCTCCGGGCCATGTATTTTATATTATTATATATATTATCTTTATTCTGATTTGTCTATCAAAAATACACCAAGGAAATTAACTGTTGGTGTAAATACATAGAAAACTATGAAGATGAAAATGTGAAATATGATGCTGTCATAGTGTATTTGGAAAACACTAGGCATAATTAAAAAAAGAATGGCCATGTCTGCATGATGGGTGTGAAATGGACAGGAAATATGAAGGTGAGTAGATTCCGGGCTGTGTCGGTGTGTGCAGTGACAGAGGAGGACCACAGCAGCTTTCAACACTTGTCCACAGACGTTTGTTTTCATTATGAGTGACCCATGTGGACACAAGGCGTGCTACCCTGCTGCTGTCACAGACGGCTCCAACATGCATGTCCATCTCAAGTCTATTGGAAGGAATCACAATGATCTTGTTTTTGTGCTCATGAATGTTCAAATATGATAATGCCAGGAGAAGTCAACATAGGAAAGTGAAAAGGGGCGCCAGGTGCCGATGGCTCAGACCTATAATCTTAGCTACTCAGGAGGCTGAGATCTGAGCATCTTGGTTCAAGCCAGCTGGGGCAACAAAGTCCATGAGACTCATAAATCTAATAAACTAGTTAGAAAATGCTAGAAGTGGTGCTGTGGCTCAACTGATAGGGAGCACAAAGAGGCTCAGGGACAGTGCCTAGGACCTGAGTGCAAGCCCCGGGAACACAAAAAGGGAAAAGCATAAAGTATACCTGTATATTTAGCAAGGGAAACGTGGTATTAATGTAAATTAAAATGGAGAGATCATTGTGGGTTAGGAGACCAGGTAGAGTAACACTGTGTTCTTTACATTTAATGTAGCTGGAAGATTTAAGAATATTTACTATTTTATGTGAAATGAATTATTTAAGGAATACAATAAAAAATGTTTGCGTAAGAACTGTAGCATTCACCCATGTTTTTAATGACTGGATTCTTTTGTATGTATTCAAGCAAATTCATGCTCTTGGTTGTTTTAGTGTCTCCTCAGTTCTCCACCAAGTTGATGCCCACAGGTGGTCAGTTTTCCTGCTGCGATGGTGGCTTCCCTTTTCCCAGGAACATGTGAGTTTTCATATAAGGCATGGCCCTCACTCCCAGCTTGAGGTTGTTGATTCTTTCATGGATGCTCAGAAAATGCAAATAGTGGCTAGATCATGAAAAGCTTTTATAGCACATTGAATGAAGTCTAATTCTATTTATTAAAATAAACTGCATGGCTGGTACTATCATCCTAGCTACTCAACAGGCTGAGATCTGAAGATCGTGATTCAAAGTTAGTCAGGGGAGAAAAGTCTGTGAGACTGTTATCTCCAATTAATCACCAAAAAAACAAAACTGGAGGTGTGGTTCAAGTAGTTGTGCACCAGTCTTGAGCTAAAAAGCTTAGGCCCTGAATTCAAGCCCCAGGACCAGAACTTACACGAACATATCAATCAAGAGGCAGTTAACTTAGTTCTTAAAATCCAATTCAAGCCCCATGACAACAAAAGTTTGGTAAAATTTTATACTTATATCAAATCTAAATATGAGAATCAGTTGTAAACTAAAGATTGGAATTATCTGTTGTAAATGAAGGATTAGATTATTCTGCGTTTTTATTTTTTATTTTTTGCTCTTCCTGGGCTTAAGCTCAGGGTCAGCACTGTCCTTGGACTTTCTCAAGGCTAGAGCTCTACCACTTGAGCCTCAGCACCACTTACAGCTTTTTTCTATATATGTGGTACCAAGGAATTGAACCTGGGTCTTTGTGCATGCTAGGCAAGCACTCTACCACTAGGCCAAACTCCCGGCCCCTATTCCGCGTTTTTATGGGAAGATTTCAGGTATCTAGGCTGACAGCAATTTAAACATTCACAGCTTCATAGTTTCTACAGACCCCTTAGATGGTTAAATACACTGTTACCATCTTGGAGAAAAAGCACACATGGTTTATTTGCTCATTTTATCAGAATGTATAATCAAAACCAAAATATGATTGTGCATAATGACCTGATATGAATGAAATCAATTCTGAATAGAGGGGTTCATTCATATTTTTATAGTACATTATAAATAAAAACCCAACTCAACTCACTCTTCTGAAAATGAGCCTATTGACAGATACTAGAAACACTCAAAGAACTTGTTGTGCTTTGCTGGGACGTTCAGGAGTATTAATTTTATGATGAGTGAGTCAATAAACGTAAGTATTGCGAATTGGTAGATAAGTTGGTTCAAGTACAGTCTCATTTTGAACCTATCTGCGGGAGCACATGCATTATTTAAGCCTTCAACATGATTGTCTTTGAACAGATCAGGCCATGCCTGTGGCTTACAGCACCAGCCAGCACAGGCATGGACCCATAAATCCTCACGAGATGCCATGTTCGTATTGGTTTCCTCCTCTGGCAAATTAGAAAAAAGTAGAGTTTAGGTTAAAAAATAGGGAGCAGAAATAAGTGTAATTTGAGCTGGTGCTACTTCTGAATTTTGAATGAGGCTGTATTTTGAATGTGTTAGGAGTGAGTTTGTTGTTTTACAGTGGAACTCCTTTTTAAAAAGAAAAAGATCACAACATTTCACTGATTTTCCTCGCTTCACATGACTCCATTTTAGATTGCTTCCCTGTTTAACATGACAGGTAGTTACTGACTAAATATATTGATAAGTATTTAAATGCAGGTATTGAAAACTCAGCCTTACAGGCTACTCAGGCAGGAGCCTGAGACCTGCGGATCATAGTTCAAAGTCAGACCAGACTGCTATCTACAGTTAACCACCAAAAATCCAGAATGGAGCTATGGCTTAAGTGCTAGAATGTTAGCCTTGGGTAAATAAGCTCGCGCAGCATGTAGGCCCTCTGAGATCAAGACCCAAGACGGTCTCTGTCTCTCTGTCTCTCTGTCTATCTCTTTCTCTGTCTCTGTCTCTCTGTTTGTCTTTCTCTGTCTCTCTGTCTCTCTGTCTATCTCTTTCTCTGTCTCTCTCTGTCTCTGTCTCTTTCTCTGTCTCTGTCTCTGTCTCTTTCTCTGTCTCTGTCTCTCTGTCTCTGTCTCTCTGTCTCTCTCTCTTTGTCTCTCTTTCTCTCTCTCTCTCTCTCTCTCTCTCTCTCTCTCTCTCACACACACACACACACACACACACACACACACACACACACACACACACAGGCGTGAGCCACCGCACCTGGCTTCATTTAAAATTTTAAATAAGTAGGAATTGAATAATATGATCCAACAGAGAAGATACCTTGATCTTTCAGAACCAGTTTTATTTGTGCTCTTATTTTATTTAAGTAGTTGTATAAAGGCTTTCAGTTCAGCATGTTCATTTATGAGAACATTGTCATTCTTTCACCGTTCTCCCCCATCTCCCCCAGTCCTTCAGTATTTCACCTGGAATATTATGACTACATTCTCCCAACCTGCCTCTCTTTACCAACCTTGCTTTCCTTGTCCTCAGCCCTCCTCTCATAGCTCAACTCCCATCTTTTGGTATTCATGTTTTTAGCTTGGAAGTTGTTCAAAAGAGGACTCCCATGTGCATATACATGCACATATCTTGATTATGCCACGGTGCCAGGCATACAGTCCAGAGCGGGCATTTTATATCGTGCACATTGTACTCACTGGAGTTGATTTAAATGTTCTAGAAAAACCAGGCTCTCTGATTTACTTGTAAGTTTAGGGTCTTAAAGTCTGACAGAATTCCCTCCATCTTGTTCTTCATAAGAGTTTTCAAAAGAATGCACTGTGCATATCAAAATGTGAGAATGAAAGGCAGGCGCTGGTGGCTCACACCTGGAACCCTAGCTACTCAGGAGGCTGAGAGCTGAGGATCATAGTTCAAAGCCAGCCTGAACAGGAAAGTCTAGGAGACTCTGTCTCTGATGGACCTCCAGAAAACCAGACAGAAGTGGAGCTATGGATCAAGTGGCAGAGCACCTTGAGTAAAAAAGCTTACGACAATGCTCAGGCCCTGAGTTCAAGCCCCAGGAATGGCGAAGAAAAAAGAAAAGAGAAAACAAAAAAAGGAATCGATTATATACATATGTAAGATCAAATAAAACCAAGCCGTTTAATAGACAAGGAAGTAAAGTTCACAATTAATTTTATTCAATATTTAAAATTTTATTTTAGGTGACCTCTAAATGTTTCTGACAAGATAAAACCACACGTACGGGATGTAAGTATTTTTCAGTGTTGGAGTTCTAAGGGTAAATTCATGTTGCATTTAGAAAAAATATACCAGTTCTAGAAGGAAAGGCTAAGACAGATCAGTGAGGGGAATGCATTTGGAACTGTGGTTTTTGACCAAATGTGTGGCCCCTGGAGCTGATTAAAAGCAAGCTTGACAGATGGTGAGATAGCGACGGATACTCTCCCCAGCCTTTGGTGTTTTATAGATTTTGATTTCATTATTCAAAATCAATAAATGAAAGATTAAACACACAGGGCACTGTGTAAAGGTGGTGAATGACGCATATCCACGCATGAACACATGTTGTATAAGGCCAGAATTATTATTAATATGCCTTGGAAGTTATGGGGTCTATCCATGGCTAATAAATAAATGGGTCACCCGGGGCAAATGGGCAAGGGAGAAGCCAGGCAAGAGAATTCTTCCTTGGAGTTGCTGATAAGAGAATAAATTCTAGCACACAGTAATAAATACATAAATGACTAAATTTATATATCCAATTTCAAAGGTGTGCCATGATGCAAAGAATATGCCAATATTTTATTATTCAATAAATGAGCATACTTAGCGTTTTGCCATGGTCAGGGTCTCTTTGAGTGATACCCAACCCGAGGCACTTGTCTCAGTATGAGTGGCGTCTTTGAGTATTCACTGAATTTTTTTTTAAAGAAACACATTTATTACCAGAACTCAAGTATAGGCCATTATGGGATTAATATGACATCTGTGTTCTTTATTCAATATTTATAATACTGAGATTGATTAATGAATAATATTTTGCTGAGCGTAATTGCTCTTTTGACAGTACTTACAGATATTTATGCCTGTTATTCACTTGTATTTATTAGCATCGGTATGTTGGAAATGAACAAATCAATAAATAGAGAAATGAAGAACGGAGGTAAAATCTTGAGCAGGCGTGCTGACTCATGTCCGGGGTCATGCCTGATGAATAAGTCATTTCAGAGACTCCGATTTGAGTCCCCCGAGCCGTCTGCTGGGGGATCTTTGTGGGAACTCTTCTTCTAAACTCATTAGTTATGCACAAAGGTCCCATCCCTAGAGTTCTGTGGCTCATTTATTTTGATTCTGTTATTATAAAAAAGGAACCAAATGTATGATTATTACATAAAGAAGTGAGAAAAAGGAGTACGCAGTGTTCAATTTGAGACAGCTGTGAAGTTCTCAGTCTGTGCCACGTCCAACATTATTTCCTCCTCTTCCTCCTCCTTTTCCTCCTCTTCCTCTTCGTCTTCTTCTTCTTCTTCCTCCTCCTCCTACCCTTCACCTTCCTCTTCTTCCTCTTCCTCCTCTTCCTTTTCTTCCTCCTCTGCCTCCTACTCTTCCCCGTCCTCCTCGTCCTCCTCATCCTCCTCATCCTCCTCGTCCTCGTCCTCCTCCTCCTCCTCCTCCTCCTCCTCTTCCTCCTCTTCTTCTGGCCTGGGGCTTGAACTCAGGGCCTAAGCACTGTCTTTGGGCTTTCTCAAGGCTAGTGCTCTATTACTTGAGCCGTAGCACCACTTCCGACCTTTTCTGTGTATGTGGTGCCATGAATTAGAAACTGGGGCTTCATGTATGCTAGGCAAGGAATTCTACCACTAGGCCACACCCCTGGCCCCATTACTCCTCTTCTTAATAGATAATGAAAGAAAAACACTCGGGCAATGCGAGATGTGGGCAGCCCTGTGTACTGAGAATACCTGAAGTTTGCTCTGATTTGTCTGTCTTCCTCAGGATGGACGTGTGGTGCCGATCAAGGATTTCTCCAGAACCAGTGTGAGTTCTCCTTTCCTTTCCTGTCTGTCGTCAGTGTGTCATTGAGAACTGCATACCACTTGGATGGTGGTCAGCTACCTCTGGATGTTCCGGAGTGGGTTCACTGGAAGTACTTGGCAGGTAATGAATAGCGAGGCTGAGCTTGGTATTCCCCACCTGTAATCCCTGTGATGTGGAGCTATAGATATTTGGATCTCCGGCTGTAGTCCACAGGGGCAAAAAGAGAGACAACCTATCTAAAAATATAATGAAGCAAAAAGGGCAGGCTTGACCCCCCCAGAGGCCTGGTTTAAACCATGCACATGTGTGAGAGTTCAATCCCATAGATTAATCAATATTCAAATTACTCCATAAATAGGGGCTTGAACTCGGGACCCAGGCCGTGTCGCTGACCTTTTATGCTCAACGTTAGCACTCTACCACTTGAACCACAGCTCCATTTCCTGCTTTTTGTTGCTTAATTGGTGTCTCAGAGCCTTTCTTACCCAGGCTGGCTTTGAACCGAGATCCTCAGATCTTAGCCTCCAGAGTAGCAAGGATTCCTCTAAATCTTAATGAGCCAGTCATCAGGCCCAGGAGAAACAATTAGAGAAAGTGAGGCTTCATCTTATATCCACAATGACCACTGGTGTGTATACATCACAAATGAAGAATTCGTGTGGGATTCTAAAGCCATGCACATCTATCCCATTCTTCATCTTTGAAAGGATCCTGTCAGACAGGTGTGAGTAATAAGGGTTGTATTTAGTTTTCATTTACATATTCATTTTTCATGCTATTTTATAGTTGGATCCATGGGATGATATATGCATATATAAGTGAATTATTCAGTCAATGTACAGAGGTGAGGTATAATAGAGGACATTAAAAACATTGGGGTCCCCTTGGAAGTTGGTGTTCCATTGCTGTAACCTCCTGGCCAAGTCTAATGAATAGATAATCGTCTCTATCTAGGTCAAGGAAGGTTGTCAGTTGTTCATTTTGTTCCTTTACAAAAATAAATATGTAAATACAAAAAATGTCTACTGAATGATGACCTTCTAAATGACTAACTAAAGGTAAGATGACAGGCAAAAATCAGGGAAGACTGTCTGGTTTTAATGATCTGATTTTCTCTGTCATCCCCAGCCGGGATGCATTGAGCTGATTTATGCATTTTCTCCATGGTTACATCTCTGTCAGGAGAGAGAAAATCAATGTGAATAATAATCAGAGTTATTATTTTGAGTGTTTTAAAAAGGTATTTGCTCCATTATTAAAAAAAGTATTAAATATCACCAAGGAAGGTGAAACGTGCCAGTGTTAACTGTCACGTTGATATTATTACATTGAGGAATTCAAGTGTGAAGCACGGTCCTCGGTTTATAAAAGAAATATGGACCCTGTGGAGATGATTATGTAGATAGGTCTTCGTGATAGTCAAGCGTCTCCTTTGGTAGATTTATGTACATTTCAGTACCAGTGTATTAATCGATAGTGTATTTGATGAGACATAAAAAGGGCAGTCCAAGACCCACGAGGACACGGGTGGCATGGGAGTCAATCGTGTTGTGTCCAGCACAGATAGAACCTGGCCCAATCCCCTCTGTGGCCAGATCTGGTAAACTCATGGCAAGGCATCTATGGTTCCTGTTGATGAGAGCACCAACAGGCAGATGATGGTCCAATTGTAAAGACATGAAGGCGGAGAGGCATTGCCTGTTCCTAAAGTATGTTGCAAGGATATTACAGGAAAGGACTCCAGTTATAAGTTGATCAAGTGTTTTCCGCCCGAACGAAGGACGGCAGACATGATGGATGATGGTCATTGTGCTTGGTCAATTGCAAGCGTTGAACGTATTTTATCAGAACACCAGCATTAAGCTGATTGAAGAATTCTGCTAGGAAAAGACGTTCTGTTGATGGCATGGTGTTACGAAAGAGGCCTCCATGATTAATAGCCACAATACATAGTCTATTGGGGTAGTTGATTTAACGGTATGCACTGAATTCGTAACTATTTTTTATATATATATTTTTTGCCAGTCCTGGGCTTGAGCTCAGGGCCTGAGCACTGTCCTTGGACTTTCTCAAGGCTAGAGCTCTACCACTTGAGCCTCAGCACCACTTCTGGGTTTTTTTCTATGTATGTGGTACCACGGAATGGAACCCGGGTCTTCATGCATGCTAGGCAGGCACTTTAACCACTAGGCCAAACTCCTGGCCAGAATTCATAACTATTTTTAATGAACCAAAATTAGCTACCACCAAGTGACAAATCCTACCCTTCCTTGGTGGTTTCTTTAGGGTAATTTCTTTTGATATATATTTTTGTATATGAAGTATAATCCCATTATGAATCCCATAATTTGACATTAAGAAGAATCTTCATGCTTAGGAATGCGACTATAAAATGCTGAAGACAAATGCCAGATGCACTGATAGATTAATGAAAGCTGGGTTGATACACATTGTCCTGTCTGTGTCACAGAGGGGTATGTTCTTGCTGGGTGTTTTGTGCGTCATGGGCTTTTAGAAATCTTAACTGGTGAATGGACTGGTCAGTAAACGTGGGAGACAGCATGTCGAGGGCTCTGCCACTCCTGGAGAAATGACGACCACCACCAGCATTGTGAGTGTTACGTGATGAATGCTGCATGTTTGGGTGTTTGGAACAAGAAAGATAAGAGGAAGTGGCGGGTCAAGGTAGGAATGCATCTTTTCTTTTAATCCACTGCTCTGTGCTTTGCTCCTCAGGATAGGACATTCCACGGCTGCTAGCTGACCCATCGGACTTCTTTTAGAGCTTGCGACCTGTGTGAGTAGAATTCTCCATCCTGTGGAGGTTTGGCTGGTTATTTATTGCATTATTAAAAACTGCAAAGCTTAATAAATTGAGGCCTACTATAACTGATGCCAAATGAAATCAATAGGAAGTGCATATTAAATTAAGGATGCGTGCTAAACCACGATTCATTATTTATGTGAGAAGATTCTTTATTCCGATGAGGAACATTGAGGCGTTCTCTTGGATTTTTGTGCTTGATTTTAATGTCTACTAGTAAGTTATCAGATGATACATAAATGAGGACTAATACTTGGTCAGAGATGACATTGCTGTTAGAGGAGTGTAGTTGGTGAATACATTTAGCATCCTGAGATCCTCGCCAATAAAATCTCAATTTTCTGTTCATGGATTTCATGCTATTATTAAGACTGAGTTAATCTGCAAATGAAGAACATGAATACTATACCGCTGGCTCACGTCTATGATCCTGGGTACTCGGGAAGCTAAGCTCTAAGGATCCCAGTTTGAAGCCAACGGAGGTAGAAAAGCCTATGAGACTCATATCTCCAGTCAACCAGCAAAAATCCAGAAAGGCAACTGTGGCTTAAGTGGTAGAGTGCCTGCCTTGAGGAAAAACAGGAAACAATAAACAAGCAATAATGCAAGACCCTGCCTGATGAGTTCAAGCCTCCGTATCAGCACACATGCATGGGCTCACATGTACGTGCACGCACACACACGCACGCACGCACACACACACACACACATACACACAGATCAGATGGGTGAAGAAGCAAAGCACTATCCAATTATGAAATTACAAAGCAAGGCCAGAAATCTCATTTGTGTATTGAACACAGAGTCCAAGGAGATATGAGTGACATAGTCATTATAAATTATTCTAGATATTTCTGCTATGGGTCTGAGGGAGGTTTGAATCTGTTTATTTTAAAAGATGGGAAGGTAAACATGTTCTCAACAGCGGCTGGTCTCTTCTTCCTGTCAGCCGGTCTCTTCTCTGTCCCTCAGAATGGACCCTGAGTGGACCCACACTTCCTGATTGGCCCTTGGTAGGGCCTTGGACAGACTGGGTAACAGCCAATGTTCTTATCTCTGTTGGAGTCAGTTTTGAAAGGTTTTAGTGGAATCTTAATATCAAGTCAAGAAAGCTAAACAACCCAATTTTATTATCAGATGTTGGAAGCATTATAGTGACAGTTTCTTAAATGAAAAACTAAGGGCAATGGTGGAGGTATTTAGTCTCTGCCTAATTGGCTCTGTGCGTGCATGCTCAGGATCTTAACACCCATTATTCTTGCATGCTGTGATTTATGTGTTTCCATGTTCAATAATCAATGCTCCAAAACAGATGGCAATATGAGAAGGAGAAGAAGTTGGGAAATGTGATATTTTTATATATTTATATATACTTCAAACAATTTATAATATACATAAAATTATAATACAGTACACAAAATATATGGTAAGGAATCCACTAAATACTGTTACAAGAGGAGAAGGCAGAAGATTTAAGAAAAGTAGAGGGCCGGAAGTTTGGCCTAGTGGTAGAGTGCCTGCCTAGCATACACAAAGACCCAGGTTCTATTCCTTGGCACTACACACATAGAAAAAGCCAGAAATGGTGCAGTGGCTGAAGTGGTAGAGTTCTAGCCTTGAGAGGGTCCAGGGACAGTGCTCAGTCCCTGAGTTCAAGTCCCGTGACTTGGAAAAAAGGGGGAATGTACTTGTAAACTGACCTGTTAAATTCTCTTGTACAAGTACTTAAAGAGAATAAATAAATTTTAGGAAAGAAAGAAAGTAGAATAGAGGAGGTAAACTTACATCTGTAGATACATCATAGCAGAATACCTTTGCATAATTAATTGAAGCAAATAAAAAAGAACGTCAAGTATAGCTTGACTTAACATGGACCATTATGGCACTTAATGACCCTGTGGATAGAGACAAAGTTAAATGTGGAAAAGGCAGGGTGTGGTGCTCACACCTGTAGCCCCAGCTACTCAGGAAGCTGAGATCTGAGGACCACACTTGGACCAAGCCTCGGCAGGAGAGTCCCTAAGACTCTAATCTCCAAAAAGTCACAAGCAGAGCAAGGGCTCAAGTGGTAGAGCCCAGGCCTCCAGGACAGTGCGGACAAGAGCACTCCTGCTGTCCCCACCCACACATGCATGAGAGGCACACACAGAATGGACGAACTGACTCTTATCCGCACAGATGTTACAGATGTCAAGTATCATGTTTTTAGGGTTTGGTGAATTACGTATTTCTGTTATCCTTCCCTTCACCAAAACACATGTAGGTAGGAGCAAAACTGTGACAACCGGAAACCTGTCCAAACCTGGATGTCCATCCCTTTCCGTGGGGGAAGGCACACATCCCAGGACACTCCTCTGCTCAGTGTTTGGCTTCTGTGTTTCGCTTAATCAATGGAAGCATCCATCAATCAATGAATGAAGTTTCATTTTTAGAAAGTGATGTCAAGAAAGTTTACTGATGAATTATGAAAACACAAGTCAAATTTGAAATAAGTGTTTCCTGACTTTTCTCCTTGGCTTAGGTAGAATACATCTGAGACAATGTTTTTGTTCTGGGCACATGGCAATTTATTTTTTTAAGACACAAGAAACAAAATTCTCAGGTAAAGATTACATCAGTATTTCCCGAATTGTTGTCGTGTTTCATGGTCTTACTGTCCTGTGATTTTTGCAGTGACCCTGTGAGCTCCAGGTTCCTGCCTGGTAATCCACGTGTGACTCTTACACTTTTTGTATGGTCCGTGTGAGGTGTTTGGCATCAGTCATTGTATTTTCAATTGCATGATACATAATCAGGAATCCTGCTCTTACTAATACCTATTTATGAATAAGCAGGATCTTTATACTGAATGATGCACATATAAAGACCTATTGATTAAAAATAAGATTTCTTCATTGAACTGATCTTCATTCTGGATACATTTCATAGGAAGCTAACTTCTGTGAACTAATGGCTTTAAAAGAGCCGTATCAGTGAATTCATGGTCAGGAAACATGGGAGGAAAATATGAGGAGGGCCTGGCCCCAGCTGGACCAGTGGTGACCCCTGCTGGTGTGTCAATCTCAGATGATGAGGCCTACTTATCCAACATGAGAGGTAAGAGGAGGAGCCAGGGTCTCTGGAGGAATTTGTCCGTTTCTATCCGTGGCTCTGCCTTTCTTCTCTGTGGCTGTTCCTGAGGGTTTTCCGTGGTCGTCAGGCCGTCGTACCATCCCGCAAGCTCTCGTGAAGCCCTGGGTGATTAGAGTTCTTTTGGCTTCAGGAGTTTGTTGAAGATTATTTATTGCGTTATTAAACATGTAAAATGTAATCACTTCAGGCCAAGTGTGACGAATGATACACATGGAATTAATTTTGCAGTAATACTTTCAATTATACCCATATGAAAAACTGGGCGTGATGATTGTGGAATGAACGCTTATGTGAAATAGTTCTTTAGACAGAGGCAGGCTATCTGGGAATGATTGTGTTTTAAATTATCATCAGCGAATTAGTGATTGTGTCAAGAGGAAATGCAACAATGATGCAGTGGTAAATGGTGAGGTGTGAGTCACAGGTGGTGAATTCAGAACTCTGTCGTGTACCCCGAGACCTGAGCTGTCTTCTGTCTCATGAATCAGTGAGAAGCTAGGAGGAAATACAGAAACACATCCAGATAAGTGGGACAGAGCACTGTCCAATGACAAAAATAAGTGATTAGGCAAGAAAACCCATTAAATGCACTAAATTTCAGAGAGGAGTAAATGGCCCATGACTGTTAACTTTCTGTCTAAGAATCATGTACTCAGTTTAAATTACAGACAATGATTGTGTGCTGGAGAAAGGT
Source organism: Megascapheus bottae (assembly GCF_031878675.1). NCBI lineage: Eukaryota > Metazoa > Chordata > Mammalia > Rodentia > Geomyidae > Megascapheus > Megascapheus bottae. The sequence continues at coordinate 29,937,865 of NC_143522.1, forward strand.
CACAGTCATTCATTTCAAGTGAAAATGAATATTCTCCAAGTAGCAGTTGCCTACATGGAAATGTCTAAATGAAAGACATGGGGCCGGGGTTAATGAGCGGTGTACTCTTCTTTGTCATCTGTCCCCGCCCGCCCTGCGCCCCTCAGCCTGCCTCCGATCTTCCTGCTCTCCAGCCTTCAAACCTGGGTCAGACAGGAGAAGCTCTGTGTTCTCCTTGTGGCGGACCATTTAAAAAAGTCGTGGTTGTCGTATGTTTCAAAACATTATGATCTATAATGGAAATGTCTGTGCTGATTCTTACAAAACAACACACAGTTGAGGCCCTGCGATCCTTAATCTCTGATAAAATGCACCCATAGATAGAAATGTGATGTCCTCATGACTATCAGTCTTGTATTTTGTGGTCTGCATGTTCGCCTTCAGAATTAATCGGTAGACTGATATATGCACCTGAAGCGAGAGGGGTGAAGGTACCCAACTGCCTGCGTGACCTCTGCGTCGTGAGACAGTGCCTGAAGTCCGCATGGCCAACACAGGTGCAGCCCCCGTCTTCCCCCTTGTGGGAGGAGATCCTTCCAGAAAGCATTTCTGAAAGACTCAAGGGCAGATGTCTGAATGCACGCACAAATGGACAGAGGTGAAGAGAATATAGCATTTATTACTAAAACACATCGTTTACAAAATAAATCCATCCTGTGTAGCGTTCCTTGCTCAAACTGTGACACAGACAGCGATAGAGTTGTGATTCTTGCTCCTGTCTAATTGCAAGTTGAGGCTTTCTTGCTCACAATGAAAGAAGTCTTATAATTCTTTAATAGATGGTAGAAGACTAACACTGGAGAGAAACTTCAGAAATGATTGCAGAGGCGATGCACAGACGGGAAGGAGGACGTTTCCTTTTGACCCGCGTCACCACTGTGTGTTTGCCCTGCGTCCCGTCACTCCTGTGGAGAGAGCTGCCTTCTTTTCCCACTCTCTGCCCTGCTCTCAGCAGAAGTCACACCTTGAGCTGACGGAAGCCTCCCTGTGACCGAGGACACCACCGCATTCCTTGTACCAGTACACTCTTAACCGCATTCACATGATCACACAGCCTCGCTGTCGAGCTCACGCTAGTGACTCTGGAAAGGGATCTGAGGATGAAGGTTCAAGGCTAGCCTGGGCAGGAAAGTCCAAGGAACATTTCAATTAACCACCCCCAAAAAAGTGGATCTGTGGCTCAAGTGATAGAGCGCTAGGTGTGAGCATAAAAGGTCAGGGGCAGTGACCAGTTCAAGCCCCAGGACTGGCACAAAAAATAATCACGTCAGTCAGATAGAGGGAATAACGCGAGAGTTCTGCTGTAATCCTTGAGCTATAATTATTGATGTGAACTATTCTTAAAATGAGATGAGTAGATACTGCTCTACAGATCTTCTGTTAAGAACGCATGAGGCAAACCACCGCTGGTGGCTCACACCTGTCATCCTAGCTACTCAGGGGGCTGAGATCTGCATATTGCGGTTCAAAGCCAGCCTGGGCATGAAAGTCCATGGGACTCTTATCTCCCATTAACTACCAGAAAACTGGAAGTGGCTCAAGGGTAGAACGCTTGGCTTGAGCTGAAACATTCAGAGTTCAAGCCCCATGACAAAAAAAAAAAAAAAGGAATACAGGAGACGATGCATGTTCATTCGCCATATTTAGTCACCATACATTGTCACTATGCTTACATTGTACAGTATAACTAAATACATTTTGAAGATATTACATTAATAAGCCTCAGTTATCAGTATTACAGCACTGTGGATTTAGTACATAATGTGCAGCATTCCATTGATGAATGAAAGAGATAGTGTCTTGTTGATAATGAGTCTATCGATGGATGTGACAAATTTTGAAAGATCTTGCTTTTTTCCTAAATCCTTGGTTACTGTTACCAGTGAAATAATAATTTAGGCGGCAAATGTACAGGAACAAGTGGAGGAAGGTCGTCAGTGATGGACCATTGGTAATACTGAGTGGTATTTTAGTCATCCAGGAACAATGTGCATTTCAAACTCCGAATTCCAGCGCTTAACTAATTAGGCTGCTTCTGCTGGAGATGGCTGGAGAGAAATGTCATCATAACAATGTCTTTGCATTCATTTTGTAGATTTAGAATTATTCCTAATACATCAAGTACAGATTCATTAGGCTCAAATGAAAGTACAAGGAAGAGAATAAAGCATTTCTAACTCTGAACATAGATGCCGAGGCAAAAACACATTGTTAGTATTTGAAAAGCTCTGGACTTTTGGAAATAACTGAGTAGAGGATTACCACTTTGGGGATGGGGTGATACAGGGCATAGGCAAGGATAGGTTGTATTGTTACGCTTTAATCTCAAGATCAAAGTTTTCTTTTCTTTGTCAGTCATGGAGCTTGAACTCAAGGCCTGGGCACTGTCCCTGAGCTCTCTTGTTCAAGGCTAGCACTCTACCGAATTGAACCACAGTGCTACTTCTGGTCTTGTGGTGGTTCCTTGGAGATAAGAGCCTTTCTTGCCCAGGCTGGCTTCAAACCAGTTATCCTCACATCTCAGCCTCCAGAGTAGCTAGTATTATAGGCTTCCTTCATGTTTCTTTATCTCCTGGAATAACTACCATCTCTTGCATGCAAATGAAATAACCTCCTGAGAGGTTAGGGTTCGATGTAGGAGCCACCCGCGCCCAGCTCCACTCTGCTTTTCACTTGTGGTTACTTAGAAGGGCTGAGATGAATGGGAGCGATGGTTCTTTGCTTGGTTTCAAGGCCTTTTTACCCTAAGATGATTATCCATTAGAATATGGAGTTCGAGCATCCAGGTGTAGCCCATGAACAAGGGTCATGAAGTAAAGAATACCAGTGAGAAGTTCAGACACAGAGAGGGATAGCGAGACTCTTGTGGAGATTTTCCTGAGTGATAACACGCGTTTGGAAAATTTGCTATTCTCATATTTTCATTATTTCTCCTAATGCTGGGGGTGTCAATCCAGTTTCTTCTGCTTATCAGGCAAGTGACCTATCAGTAGAGCCATGTTTCCAGTCCTTTATTAGTAACTTAAATGAATTAATACATAAGTGCAGGTGACACGGGAGGAGGGGGGGTGAGTGTGATGTGGTGTGAGGAGAGTAGCCACACATGTCTGGGGTTCACGAAGCGCTGTGGGGGTGTCAGCAACACACGGGAGATTTGGCATGTTCATGGTGTGTGCACACTCAAACTATTACCATGCCTGTGTCCATGAAAGAATTAGCCAGAAAAAGGGAGTCACCAAGACTTTGTCCAGGTATGAACCAAGAAAACCACAGTGCATCGCTCTGTTCAGATCACTGCTCACGAATGCGAACCTTTTTTGCAAAGGGTAGAAAGAGTTTAAGTGACAGCTCATGGTGGGGTTTTTTTGTCTGCATTTGAGTATGTGTAAAGTTATTTACTTTGCACAGTACAGAATATGGATGTCTGTTATTGATTTCCTAAATCACTGCCTAAATGGAAGGTAAAGGCAAGGGTCATGGCTGAGTAGTTTCAGTGTTCACAAATATTTGCTCTCTGGAGAAGACTCACTCAAATGGGTACAGAGATTCTTTTTGATCCACAGTGCTGTGAAATCTGGAGAGGTCATGTAAGGAATAGCTAAGGTCTGTGACCTGATTGCGGGTGGGGGGGGCAGGGGAATGGGTCAAGACTCCAAAGGGTGCCTAAAAGTAGAAGTAGTACCGTAGTATACTTAGCTGTTTCCTATATGTGCAGCGAGCTAATAATGAAACAAAAACTTTTATAACAATATCATAACAATTACTCAAAATTTATGAATCATGTATTCTAGAATCTTAGTTTTACTATCTTGACATTAAGTGGTTAATGTTTAAATATTTAAATTTTGATTATAATATTGAGATGTTATTGTTATAACATTCAGACCATAGTTTGGCATGGGTAACTGGACTTGGGGACATGCTGTATACATTGAAAAAACGTTTGAAGTATCAGTGAACTCTAATGAAAAAGCAGTCATGAATAGGGAGTATTAGATAGATTCATATATATATGTATATATATAGGAACTAGGATAATTAATAAAACAAATCTACATAGTTGAGCATGATTCTAGGTACACTTCTAGGATTTTAAGTCTCCCTTGGAGTTTTTGAATCACCGTGTTTTAAAGTTATAATTAGTGATTGAATCAATAATTAATTTAGAAACAAATGAAGGAAAAATAGGCCTTGGCTGGATGGCGGAGTAGTCATGATAAATCACGCATGATAAATCACACAGCATAACTGTGAGCTGGCTTTTTTTTTTTTACACTTCCAGTGTAGCAATATAAGTGGATCAGTGAAAGAATCAATTAATAAATATATAAGTAAGTCAGGCTGAAAGAGGCAATGAATAGAAATGTGTGGCAAGACAGAAAACATGATCGATGCATGTTAGGAATGAGGATGTCATGAGTGGTCTGTGCGCGGCCTGCTGTGACTAACAATGACACAGACAGCCCAGAGGCAGGGGCCTCTCCACTTTCTTGAGAGAAAAATCAGATGACATCCTCCCAATTAATGATTTCCTAAATGACTGACACAATGAGAGATGTTGCCAGGCACTAAGTGTCTCGGGCGACTGAGATCTGAGTGTCACAGTTTAACTTCCTGGAAACTCTTTTCTCCAGTGAACCAGCGAAAAGGCAGAAGCAGTGGTGTGCCTCAGGTGGTAGAGCAAAGGCCTTGTGTTGAAACGCTGTAGGACTGCATGCAGACCTGAGTTCAAGGCCCAGTGCCAGCAGAAATAAAGCATGTAAACAAGGGGACCTAAGGACATGGTCTCAAGGCCACTGGCCGTTGGTTAGTGGCTGCCCAGTCTTATTCCTGATGGAGTTCAGGACGCAGCTTGAGTGCTTTGTTGAAGGTTAAACAGTGACACATGTGGAGCTAATATGGACAAATATTTTGAATTAGGCTTATGGGACAAATAGGACAGTGGTTGGAGACGCATTGATACCTTGATGTGAGATGGCTTTTTATACAGATGGGGACCCATTAAGCTGTTGTGGGATTTGTGGGAATCCGGGTAGGGTTTCTAAGTACCATTAGTGAAGTGATAATTAAATCAAGTAGAAAGGGAAGGAGAAACAGAGGCTAGTGGTGGATGGATGAGGACTCCTGGCATGAGTGAGCACTCTTCAAAACTGGGCCTTATTATAGAAGAAATTTCCATTCCATTCCTTTTTCTTCAAGTGCTCCCATAGACAGAATCCGTATCTGAGCATAGATTTGTTTCTCTTTGTGACCCCGTTTGGAAATTCAGTTTTTTTGTAGTCTCACGTGAATGTGAGAATGAATAAATAAAAATAGAATGGAATAATAGGTAGACGTGTCCAACTCTGATCATATATCTGAGGAAGACAGTGATATCCAAACCAAAGTAAATTCTACCTGTTGCATTGTCTAATGAGCTGTAGGCAAGGTGAGTTATAGACCACGTTTTGCTTTTAGGCCAGTGGCATCTTTGAAATTTCCCTCCCTCTCTCCTTCCCCGTCTTCCCTCCCTCCCTCCCTCCCTCCTTTCCTTTCTTCTATCTGTCCGTCCGTCTCTTGAACTTGAATTAGGATCTTGTACTTGCTAGGCAGGCACTCTACCACGGAGACATACTGTATATCCAGACCCAAATCTTCCAGTTTTAGAATTCCCATCATTGCTAGAATGATGTGTTCATCTTCCATATCTAGCTTATCACCATTCAAATGGAATCTTCAGGACTTTCTCACCCAGGCTGCCATGATCTCCCGTGGCACACAGACAGCTTGGAATCTAGAACTTAATGATAGAAGGCTGTGACGTCTTTAGTAAGGGATCCGTGGTGTTTGTGTAAGACATTGTTTGATAAGTGTCCCCCCAAATGCAGAGAAGAAGAGAGACAACAGCTCTGTAGATGTGTGCATGCTTCTATGAGAGATGGGCTAAGGGCGTGCCAAAATAACACTTCTGTCGGGGGTGAGAAGGGGAAAGAGAATGATGGAGGGTGAATAATACCCAAACCCATTGTGCCTATTTATGCCTACAGCCTATGAAACTCACTGATAGCTGTTGGCCAATAGGATGGGAAAGAGAGCAAACTTTCCCATCTGCATATGTGAAATACCCCATGATGAGACTCCATTCGCATAATCTATACATGCTTAAGAAATGAATGAATGCCAGGAGTAATAATTGTATAGGCAGATATTACATGTGGTCCAGGGCCATGTGCTCGGATTGTGTTTATAGCAATGGAAATAAGTTGATGATGATCGGTAGAACGAAACCCGCCCGTGTGAGTGGTATCCTTCCTTTCCACTGACACGGAAACCCGTGGGTATAATAATCCAGGATGGAGTTAGTGGATTGCTATTTCTCTTTGGTTAACAGTCCTGCCCTCTCCTTCCTTCCTCTGCTCCCCTCTTTCCTTTAAAAAAATTTTCTTGGTGTTCTTATTGGGGCCTGCACTTAAGGTGCCTCACTCTCCCTTGGCTTTTTTGGGGGTGGGGAGTCGATTGTGGGGCTTGAACTCTGGGCCTGGGCACTGTCCCTGAGCTCTTCAGCTCAAGGCCACCTCTTGAACCACAGTCCCACTTCTGGTTTTCTGGTGGTTCATTGGAGTCTCACAGATTTTAGTGCCCAGTCTGGCTTTGAACTGCGATTCTTAGAACTCAGCCTCCTGAGTAGCTAGGATTACAGGCATGAGCCACCACACGTGGTTCCCTTGGCATTTTTTGGTACACAGCCTACAGCTTGAACTCTAAGCCTGGGCACTATCTGTGAGCTGTTTTGCTCAGGTCTAATGCTCTATCACTTGGACCACAGCTCCATTTCTGGATTTTTGGTGATTAATTGGACATAAGTGCCTCATGAACTTTTCTGTCCAGGCTGGCTTTGAACCACCATCCTCAGATCTCAGCCTCTTAATTAATTAGAATTACAGGCATGAGCCACCAATGTTTGGAAGGATTTTGTTTTTGAGATACACTCTTAACTTTGCCCAGGGTAGACCTTGAACTCAGAATTCTCCTATGTCTGCCTCCTAAGTAGTTGAGATTTTTGGAATGGACCATCAAGCCTGGCTTAAAAAAACTTTGGTTAAAAGGAACTCCGTGCTCTTAGCTCTTCAGTCTGTATCTCATAATTCTTCTGTTAGGTCATTTGTTTAAGGATGTTCATAATATGATTAAAATGGATAACTGAATACATCAATTAGTAAAATGGAGGCATTTTCATGAATTAGTAATATGAATATGACATAAATGACCAGTTATGATTAATTTCTGTGATGGGGCAGCTCATGTTCACTGAATTAAACTGAAGTTTAGGCCTTCTGAATCTGTAACTATGTTTCTCATTTCCCACAGGATACATGGGCCATTGCTAATTTAATTGTTCTTCATTCATGAAGATCTTGGTGTCAGCTCTCTGGGTGTGGAGAACATTTTATAATGTAAGTAATAAATTTCTTGGTTCCAGTCACGAGTCCATGGGTTCCATTGTATCATTACAAAAATTAATTAAGTTTTAGGAGGCTAGGTCTATGAAACAATGTGTTATGAACTCAGTTCAATTCAATTTAGCACAAATGCACAAGGAAAAAAAATCAGTGTTTTCATTAATTTTCCCAAGTGAGTTTCTCTTTGATTATTCCAGCATCCTTCTGTCCTGATAAAGATGGTGGCTGTATCCAGGTCCCAGTGGCTCATGCCTATAATATATCCTATCTGCTGAGAATCGCTGTTCAACGCCTGTCGAGGCCAGAAAGTCCATGAGCTTCGTATTCCTAGTTAAGCACTAAAAAGCCAGCTGTCATTCAAGGGGTGTAGTGCCAGCCTGAGCACACAGTGCCCAGGCCCTGAGTTCAAGCCCCAGTACTGACATTCACAAACATTAGGTTTACACATTGCTTAGAGTTTAGCAAAGACCTTCTTCTTGTCATGTGTTTGCTTGGAGTATTACTCTTTCATTAAAAAAACAAAAAGGAGATAAGGGCCGGAATATGCCCTTGCCGTAAAGTGCTCGCCTAGCATGAACAAACCCCTGCATTCAGTTCCTTGGGACCACATACTCAGAAAAAAGACAGCTGGAATTGGTGCTGTGGCTCAAGAGGTAGAGCACTAAGCTTTGAGAAAGCTTAAGGACAGTGCCTATGCCCCAAGTTCAAGCCCCAGACTGGCAAAAAGAAAAAAGCAGATAATCAAGTAAAAGTCCTATTAGGTCCCATGTCCACTTCTGACCAATGATGAGATTATGTCAGTGAAGAAATATTTATTTAACATGGGTTTAGAATTACACTCTGCCCATAGAAAAACTCACCATTTGACTATAGACCGTTTATTGTGTACTTTATTTTTGATAATGAATTAGCCAATAAGCAAAGTTAGCCAATGAGAAAAATCCATATATACAGACAGAATTAATCTGATGATGAAATTTTTTGAACAAGAATTATAGCCAACTCAATTTAGCTTCTCTGAAATCCATTTAACCAAACTGATTTACTCTATAGCCTGTGCATATAAAGAAGTCAAAGAGACATGTTAAAATATTCATTTTTTCTTGTCTTTTTGTCGGTTCATGTAATAATCATTTTCACTACTTAGTAAGTCAATCTATGAAAAAATAAATTAGATGTTAGCAAATCACGGACCAATGATCACAATGTGTTCTGAAATAAAGATTATAAATATTAAAATTCCAAAGCCATCAATAGCCTTGAAACAAACCTTTGATCTTTTAAATCTTCATTTTTATCATATTAGACAATGGGTACTAATGAAATGTTTTGAATATTTTTATGTGGTATTCATGGATCCTTTTTTTCCCATCTTAAGCAGGCAGAGATTCTAGTGAATTTATTCATTGGTGAATCTTGATAGAAGCCCCTGTATTTTCTTTTCTTTTTCTTTTTTGCCAGTCCTAGGCTTGAGTGAGCTCAGGGCCTGAGCACTGTCCTTGGACTTTCTCAAGGTAGAGCTCTACCACTTGAGCCTCATCACCACTTCTGGCTCTTTTTTCTATGTATGTGGTACTGAGGAATCGAACCCGGGTTTTCGTGCATGCTTAGGTAACCACTACCACTAGGCCAAACTCCCAGCCCTATTTTCTTTTTCTTTTCTTTTGTTCTTTTTTTGCTGGTCCCAGGCTTGAGCTGAGGGCCTGAGCACTGTCCTTGGATTTTCTCAAGGCTAGAGCTCTACCACTTGAGCCTCAGCACCACTTCCGGCTTTTTCTATGTATGTGGTACCAAGGAATCGAGCCCGGGTCTTATAGAGAGGGTCACCACAGGTGCCAAGGAACTGTAGGTGCCAATTCAACATTCACATCCTAGGCCGGCGACACTCTGCGTAGGCTGGGAACTTCCTGAAGCTGTGGGTCCCTTGACCCTTTCAGACTCACTGCCACCACGCACATGTAATGACACATGTTAAAGGCATAGGTGAATGGATGCTTGCTAAAAGCCTGAATGAAGGAAGTCACAGTGAGTTTTCAGATAAATGATTCCCTGAGAAATGAAGGAACACGGGAATGTAGGAATGAACGCGTGAAGGGTTCTGCAGATGAACCAAGAAGGAACCAGTGGCTAACGGATCTAGTGATGGGGCCACAGAGAAGCAAACAAGTCTCTCTTGGCTAAGCCAGTGAAGGACTGACAGATAAACAGATCCATGATTCAGGGAGTGAAAAACGGATGCACAGATGTAAGAATGGACCCATGAGTGGATGACTCCTTAAATGGGTTTATGAATGAATTACGAAGCGGCGGGTAAGAAAGTGAAGAGGTGGAAGGAAAATACTGTGCGTGTTAACTGAGTAAATCAGCGTGTCAATGAATGAGATGACGGACTGATGAGTGAATGAATGAATGAATGAATGCATGCATGGTTGGATGGAAGGCTCTTTCATGAGTAATATAACTTGCTAGTGAGCAAATGAGTCACTGAGTGTGTATGTAATCGAGGGATGGACCCAGTGCTCTGAAATTGAATGAGTGAATCAGTGCATGCGCAGATAAAGGAGTGATTACGTCAGCTGTCCATGGTGAGGCCACGAACCCCTGCAGTTCTTTCCCTGAGTGGCCCGAAGCGAGGAGCCACAGCCAGCTCCACAGGGCCGAGGTGTAAATACATGAGCCTGAGCCCTCACCCATGGGTGTTGTTTACATGGCATCATTACACCATGGGCCTTGAGTCCCAGGGTCTGAGTCCAATTCTTCCCTGCCCAGTCCTGAGCCTAGCAGGCATCTAGTCAGTTATTGCTGAATGCATGAGCAAACCACGAAAACTACGTGTGCTTCTGTGGAGCCGGAGGGCTCCGGGAGCTTTTCTTTGGAGGAGCATGCTGTGTGTCAGATGGTTCGGTGGCAATCTCCCATGCAACTCTACATTCTCACTGAGAATGTCTCACAGGACACGAGCAGTTCTGACTGCCCAGAATGCAGGCCCATCCTTGGGCAATACTGGCTTGGCACGGTGGAAATGAAGCCCTGGGTCTTCCCGAAAGTTGCCCTTACTTCTGCCATGACAGGAGATCAGAATTAACTCAGCCTTGCTTTTGTGCCTCTTTGCCTTCCCATGCAAACCACGTTCCTGTCTGCCTTTAACTGTGCAGCTTGTAAAGAGAAGCACCTCCTGACCTCACCCAGTGTCCCCTGCTGTGCCCAGCCGGTGGGCTTGTTTTCATTTACTCTCACCAGGGGATTATTTGGGGGTCCTTAAATGGCCTCATGCATGCTGTGTGTGATTGGGGGCTGGTGCCAGATAGGTACCTCAGAAATGTTACATTCTTTTCTTCTCTTTCTCCTCCCACAGGGGCTCAATTTTATGGTTGTTGACATTCCCAAATAGGTGTGATACCCAAACTCTTCTGTTCTAGAAGACTGAACACATCAGTGGAGTTCTGGGAAGAATGCCTGTCTGGGCAAGCATGACCCAACCTCTTCCCTCCAGGTGAGCTCCTTGCGCTGACCCGCTCTCTCTGCCACCCTTCCCTCCTCCCTCCTTCAAACATGTGTGCAGTGCCAGCATCTGCTTCCTCTTGACCCCGGATTCCTCCTGTTCCGCCGTCATCTTTCCTCTGGGCTTGGCTCCCTCGTGCTTGGGCACTCCTTTGTGAGGACTGCATTCAAGGCCCCGCTGTTGGGCCTCCTGCTTCCTCCCTAATTTTGGAAACCCGAGAGTCTAACAGTGAATCCTCTTCCACTAGAAAGGTGGTCGATCCCCCGTGATGGGGGACCCCCGATTACTGAGGCCTGTCCTGCACTCTGTCCCTCCACCAAACCCCCAACACTGCCCATAGCACCTTGTGAACCACGAGACTCGAGTGTCTCCCCAGACTAGGAGCTTCTTGACTCGTCTTCTGACAAGCTTCAAGAAGGTGTAGGCCTCAGGAAATGCTCTGCATCGACAGCAGGGGCTCATCCTTGAGCTCACTCAAGAATGTGAGCCTGTTCTATGGGGCACAGTTGATCTGATAGCAAGAAATCACGCAGCTGCCGCGTCTGCCCTTTAAGTCTAGGAGGGGAGTTGGATTCCAAATGCCTACAGAAATAAAGATGCAACTACACTTGCAATGAGTGTTATGAAGCCATCTGTTAGGGGCCTTACCGGGGCCGAGGGCCCGGCTTGACCCCCCAGTATCCCCTCCGTCCTGATGCCTTGTCCTGAGTGAGGACTGCAAGAGAGGCAGGAGTACGTAGCCCAATCTAGCATCACCCGTGGTTCTGCTCCACGTGGTCCGATCCGCAGGCTCTTTGCACGTCCTTGGAGGACAGGGAAATGAGTGGGCTGGAAGGTTTCGTTCCCTTTCCACTGACAGCTGAGCAGCCAAACCTCACACTTCACTCAGGCCCTGTGTTTATCGAGGGAGCTCTGTGAAGGCTTTGCTCGTCCCTGGCCGGCCTTCAAGTGTTTCTCTTAGATGCTGTGCCAGGTGATAAACAAAGGGGAGATGGAACACAAGTGGACGCTACTCCTTCACTCTCCGCTCCTTACAACGGCTGCTTGGGAAACAGCTGGACTGCCGACTTGTCCTGTGGGCAGGCCCGGGGCATGGGCAGTCTGTCTGTGGGCAGTTCTGTGGGCAGTCCTCCCACTGCATCCAAATCCTGCCTCTACTCTCTTGACCATAACAAGGCTCCCATCCAGCCTCCTCAGGGTATCTTGTCAGCCTAGGAATCCATTGTGTTCATTTCCTCCTGTATCATCACCATCATCACTGCTAACACTACCACCACCACCACTGCCACATCATCATCACCACCTCCATCACCACCACATCATCATCACCACCACCTCCATCACACCATCACCACCACATCATCATCACCACCTCCATCACCACCATCACCACCACATCATCACCACCACCTCCATCACCACCATCACCACCACATCATCATCACCACCTCCATCACCACCACATCATCACCACCACCTCCATCACCACCACATCATCACCACCTCCATCACCACCACATCATCACCACCACCTCCATCACCACCACATCATCATCACCTCCATCACCACCATCACCACCACATCATCATCACCACCTCCACCACCTCCATCACCACCACATCATCATCACCACCTCCATCACCACCACATCATCACCACCACCTCCATCACCACCACATCATCATCACCTCCATCACCACCATCACCACCACATCATCATCACCACCTCCATCACCACCATCACCACCACATCATCACCACCACCTCCATCACCACCACCTCCATCACCACCACTTCATCATCACCACCTCCATCACCACCACATCATCATCACCACCACCATCACCACCACATCATCATCACCACCACCTCCATCACCACCACATCATCATCACCACCTCCATCACCTCCACCTCCATCACACCATCACCACCACTTCATCATCACCACCTCCATCACCTCCACCTCCATCACACCATCACCACCACCACATCATCATCACCTCCATTACCACCATCACCACCACCTCCATCACCACCATCACCACCACATCATCACCACCACCTCCATCACCACCATCACCAGCATATCATCATCACCACCATCACCACCACTTCATCATCACCACCACCTCCATCACCTCCATCACCACCATCACATCACCTCCATCACCACCATCACCACCACATCATCATCACCACCTCCATCACCACCATCACCACCACTTCATCATCACCACCACCTCCATCACCTCCACCTCCATCACACCATCACCACCACCACATCATCACCACCACATCATCATCACCTCCATCACCACCACATCATCACCACCACCTCCATCACCACCACCTCCATCACACCATCACCACCACTTCATCATCACCACCACCTCCATCACCTCCATCACATCATCATCATCACCTCCACCACCACCATCACCACCACATCATCATCACCAGCTCCATCGCCATCACCTCCATCACCACCATCACCACCACATCATCACCACCACCTCTATCACCACCACCTCCATCACCACCATCACCACTACATCATCACCACCTCCATCACCACCATTACCATCACATCATCATCATCATCATCATCACCACCACCTCCATCACCACCATCACCACCACATCATCATCACCAGCTCCATCGCCATCACCTCCATCACCTCCATCACCACCATCACCACCACATCACCATCATCACCACTGCCACCACCACCACCACTACCGCTGCCATCACCATCACCATCACCATCACCATCACCACCGTCACGGTTCCAGCCCATGCTTGTTTTCTACAACCTAGCCGCCCCCTAGACACGGTCGTCCTGTCCCGACTTTAGCCCGACCCCTACACTGTGGCGTAGTGAGGACGTCTCAACTGTACCAGCACTGGATGCCTCACCAGCCTTCTGCTCTGCCCGGCCCCAGGACCAAGTGCATGCAGCATGGCCTGCCCAGCAAGGCTCCTCGTGGCGCAGGCCCAGGCTCACTGCCTGCCTCCTGCTCGCTGCCCTTGGCTTCCCCCACCCACACCAGTGCTAGCGGTGAATCTCTCCCTAGCTCTTGCAGTAGCTCCCCATGCTGTGCTCCCACATGGCTCAGTAGTGGCCGACATCTCCCCCTTCCCTCCCCGAGATGCAGCACTTCACACTCTGTGCCGTCCCTTGCCCATGAACTTGACCTGTCTTCAGAGATGTGGCCATGGTGTGTTTGGGCGTCTGCCTTTCTCCGCAGACCTGGAAGTCCCTGGCTGCGGCTGGTGGTTGCTTCTGAGCACTTCTGCCTTTCCACCACCCACTGTAGAAGGCGCTGTGAAGGAGTGAGCAGGTGGATGCTTGCTAGGGAGAATGGAGGCATGAGAGATGCACAGAGGAATGACTGCCCGGGGTCCTGGACACAGGACGTCCCATCCCTGCTGGCCGCTGGGCCACCTCCTCCTTATGAGATGAGACTTCACTCCCATCAGCTGCCCTCTGCCTTCCGCCTGTGACTTGCTGGGCGATCTGTAACCATAATCCCTGGCCTGGAGCTCGTTTTCAATCAGTGGCAGGATATGGGATTTTATTCCCTGCTTAAATAAACCTCCCCCCTCCAGGAAGTTTGGACAGGATGTGGGCTTGAAAGCAAACCATTTGTAAAAGGCCTCCTTTCAACGCTGAAACCTCTGTGGCCACCTACCAGAGCCAAGCGGGGTCAGTGAAGGGGTGAGGGGCGCTCTGATGAAATGGAATGAGCATGGTCTCCTCCTCATCTCCTCTTCCAAGCCTTGGGCCAAGGCCTCACATCCTCGCTCGTTGGGTTTGAGATGGATGGGACTCATGTTCTAAGATGATCAAGAAAAACCTGGTTCTCTTTCACTTAGCATGTGCTCTGCCTACCCACTCCATGCTGGAAGGGGAGTGAGCTCCCCATTGTACAAAATAAGGGGGTGACAGCACTCTGCCCCATGTCCTATCAGTACCCCAGTCAGACCCTAGCAGCCCTGACTCCAGATCCAGTGCTCTGCAGGCATCCTGGCCTCTCACCAGTGTGCTCTCTCCACTGAGGATAAGGACCCAGCCTTGAGGCTGAGCACCTCAGAAGCAGTGAGTGGGCCAGAGGTCCCCCCACCTCTAGGACAACAAGATTCTGGTTTCTTTTTCTTCTCTTTTCTCTGCCAGGGAAGGACCCTCGTGGGCCCCTGGAGATTTGTCACCAGACCCTTCTGTAGCAGGAGGTCCGCCTCACTTGGTCTTTCTGTGAATGCATGCATGTCGTGTGATTCTCCTGTGACGTGCACACAAGGTGATTGTCAGGCATCACACCTGGGCTCTGCGGGGGGGCCTGTGCTGGGAACAGGCAGGTGTGCTGATTCTCCTTCTGTCAGCTAGGGAGTAGGTTCGTGCGGTGTCCTCTAATAGCGGCTCATTTCTCCCTGGCCAGGAGAGCCTGTTGAATCTGCTGTCAGACCAAGAGCAGTGAGGCTACGTCTGTTTTCATCGAAGGCTACAGCAGCTCCTGAATCCAGGATGAGTGAAGAGCGGACCCCAGTGCCTCAGGCCCAAGAGCCTCAAGCTGCCCCGAGAGCAGACCGTACATGTGAGTCACGGGGGGATTCTTGGGTGGCTTAGAGCGTGCGCTCCCAGGTGGGCAGTGAGTCCCACAGAAGCTCAATGAAGCAGAGAAAAGCCAGTCATGAGCCAAGGTGTTGTGAGACGCTCTCATCAGCCCACTTCCTGGGTGGATCTCATTTTTAAGAAAAATAGTAAATAATAATAATAATAACAACAACAAGTCACGTGGACTCCATTGGAGTGGACACACATCCATAGCCACTCCTATCGAAGCCTATCCTCCCGCTTCTGTGCCTCACAGGAGCCCCCAGGGTTGTCCTGAGGCTGGCTGCACCCCCTTCTCTCCTGCACCCTCCATGTGGAGTGCTCCCAGGCCCCCCAGTGCCCTGTCACGACTCCCCCTCCTCCTGTTCCCCTTTCCCTGTCTTGTGCCTGCCTCCTCCCTGGCTTTGTGGGCCAGCCTTTTCCTTGCTGCCCTTTCTCCAGCTGCATCCCACTGTGTAGAAGTATTAGATTCTGGGACCCCTCCCCTATTCCGTGGCATAAGGGTAGGCCCCAGGGCCCCCAGCCCTGGCCTGCGGCTTCCCCAGCTTCGGGTAGCCTCGCCCCTTCGGTGACCTGTGCTTCTTGTCTCGGAAGGTCCTGCGCTGATCCTGTGCCGTGCGGTCATTGGAGCCCTGCCTCCTGGGAAGATGGCTTCTGGGCGCAGCCCGGGTCTTGTGGGTAAGCTCTGCTTTTCATGGTTACTGTCTGCGATGCTGTGCGTCTGGGGAAAGGCAAGCCTGTTCTCTAGATACCCGCTCTGTCGGTGATGGAAAATGGGCTTTGAGGAGAGCTTCCCCAGAGCAGGACACACCAGAACCTGGGCCCAGTCTGGAAGTTGCTTCTCTGAGTGGACCAAGCTGGCCAGAACAGGGAGGATAGGGGACGGGCGCTGTTGGCTTTAGACTGCCCAGACACCAGCGTCCTCGGGGGAAGCTGGCATTGGGACTCAGGCTGCCATCTGTTTCTCCGCCCACAGTGTTTTTCGAAGGCCTGCAGGTACATTGAATGTGGCAGCACAGGCCTGTAATCCCAGCATGCAGGAGACCAAGGCAGGGTTGTGAATTCATGATCAGCCTGCCTTACACAGCAAAACCCCATCTCAAAGAAAAAAAAGGAAAAGAAAGAATGGATAAAGGAAAAAAAATCCCTTAACAATTACACAGAGAAATTCATTCTATGAGCTGTTTGCTGTCAAGGGGAAGGCAGTAATTATCACTGTGAGGCCACGGTAGATTTTCCTATAAAGAATCCCAAATTCAGAGAACTTATCACGCATAATAATTTTTGAAATAATGTTTTGTCTTATTTTAAATATATGTTAATTGCACACACTTGTAAAATATTGAAAAGAACAAATGGGAAAATAAGAATTTTCCTTGTCCTACCACTCAAAGAGAACAACTGCCAATTCTTGGCACCAGCCTCTGGCTTTTCTTTATGTGCGCGTGCGCGTGCGCATGGGGTGTGAGTGTGGGGGTTGTATGTGGAGGTAATGCTGCTCATCTTGCCATCTTTTTCATCGGATGGTACCTCCGGCTCCTTTTCCCATCCCATTAGGTACTTTCCTGCCACTGGTGCTTTTCATGGTTGTAGAATACTCTAGCAGAGGTCAGTAGGATAACTGACATCCTCAGTGGGGTCTTGTGGCCAGTTGGTGTAGTTAGGGGAACACCTCTACTTCCCTCTCTTTGCCTCGCGTCAGGTTTCCTGCGCTTTCTTCTGTGGGGTGTGGGAGCCTGTCTGGAGAGCCCTTCCAGCCCTAGGCCAGCCCACATTCTCTGGCTTCATCTGCCAGGGGCCCCCGCTCTCTGGCAATGAGCCTCTGCTGCAGCTTCCCAGTCCCCAGGTCGCTGGCTTCCTTTGCAATTCTTGTATCACCTGTGGCTCACCGCGCTCTGCGGGGTGGCTTATTGGTTTCAGCTCAGGCTCTTTGCACTTGCATGATTCATCCAGTTTGTTTCTTTTTGTCAGTGTCATGCATACCTCTCATCTGAAGTGTTGAATTGTTCTGGGAGATAGTTAGCAAAGCCTCAGCTCTCCACGGCCCCCAGCCCCACCCAAAATGTTCCCTCTGAGCAGAACAGCACCAGCTAAGTGCTTCAGCTGATTCTCTTGACATTTGCATCCAGATTCTAAGTGACATTCTCAGGTTGTTCTACTTCTTGATTTTCTTTGTGCTCTCTCCCTCCCTCCCTCCCTCCCTTTTTAGTTTAAGCTTAGGCATTTTCTTCTTAACTTTTACTAGTGACTATCGATAAACACTTAATTCTCGCTTCTATTTTTCTTCTGGAATTGTACTGTATGTGGTTGGTGCTTTCTTTTGTTGATAGCTGAGGTTTACCTCAGTCCTCTTCATTCATTCAAATGTATTACATGTGCTTCATTCTTTGGAAGGCGTCTCCTTCTAGACTCTTGTGTTTTACTGTATGTCCGCTGATCTGGGCCTTCCTGGGGCCCGTCCCCTTGGCCAGCTCCCCTCCAGGCATGCACATTCTGGGTCTGGTCCCCCTGGCTGGATCTCTGGGTTTTGATGTCCCTCCCTCCCTTCCCCCTCGTTCTTTCTCTCTTTCTCTCTCTCTCCCTCCCTCCCCCTTTCCTTCCTCTCTTTCTTTCTTGCTCTCTCTTTCTTTCTTTCCTTTTACCAGAGTGGGTCGTACAGCCTTGCTGAGAGGCACATGCTTGGAGTCCTTTCATGTGGGAATAGAGAAGCATCCACACTGACACGGGTAATTGGCAAGGTGTAACAGTCCATGTCGAAACCCTTTTTCCTTCTGATCTGAGAAGCAATCATCCTTGTCTTTAGCTCCTAGAGCTGTTGGTGAGACATATTAGCCTTCTGAAACTGGTAGGATTTTCCCATTATCTTTCATTACTTTGAAACTCATGAATGTCTGTCTTGGTGCCTTTTGTGTTCCCCCATTTTGCTTTGCTCTTTGGTGCCACTGTGTTCCTTCTGTGGGGCTCTTTCCTGATGCACCTCTCTCCCCTTTCTTCCTCTTCCTCCTTGCTCCTGCACTTGTGTAGTCCTAAGGGTCATAGCTCGGGCCTCAGACTTGCTTGGCAGCACCACTGCCTTGTACCATCTCAGGCCCCGCCACGGTGCTCTTTCCGTACTCTGGACATGTCATTCCAATTTCCTGTTTGCTTGTAATTCTGATCCTTACATGTGCGCTCTCCCTCTAGACCCCAGTGCCCCACATGTGCTGGGTTTGGGGCCTGGTCTCTTCTCTAAAGCACTTGCAGCTGTCATGGACGTGTGGCTCTTCCTGCCACATCCCCAGATGGGTTGATGAGGACAACGGGGCCTTCCTCTCTGAAGATTGGGGGTTCAGGTCCCTCCTCGTCTTGTCTTTGCTCATAAGAGTAAACACACGAGAAGAAGCCTCTGTTCTCTCAGGGCAGAGCAGCCAAGTGTCAGTCCTGGCCACTTCAGCTCCTGGGCACTCTCCGCCCCCCTTTGTGTTTTCCCCTCTGCTTTGAGTTTTGTTTTCTGAAGCTTCTCTCTTTCCTTCGCTAGTTCCACTCTTTCCCTACCACTGCGCTCCACTTCCATTCCACTTTGTTTGTGGAGTTTCTTATCATCTCGATTTGCAAATGGCTGTGTTACAGAAAACCTGCCTCGGGTCTTTGAGTTTCTTCATTTGCATTTTTCCCAATACAAAGGGGCCTTTCCTGGATGCAGCTCTCACAAATGTCAAATTATTTACTAGTTCTAACATCTTCACATTTGATAGTTGAATCCGTAATCCATTGATTGCGGTAAGAAATAACTGGCTTTATTTCCACACTCCCCCACCATGGATGCTTTTAGAGTTTTGCTTTCGTTCTGCTTTCCCTTGATTCCATTAGTTTGTTCGGGGCTAGCCCCGTTCTAATGGATCGCTCTCATTGTTTTCATAGACCGTATTACCTTTCCAAAGCTCTTCTTTCATCCTGATGTCCTTAAAAACATTTTCATGGATAGTCTCGTTTGTTTATTCTTTCAGACAAACTTGGTTGATGCTGTGAAGTTTAAGACGCTCTTGTCTCCCTGTGGGATTGTATAAGATTGGGAATTGAAGCCAGGCCCAGAGTCACCTATTTGTAGTCCGAATATTTGGGAGGCTGTCATGGGAAAATGTGATGTTCAATGCCAGCCTGAGCTGCCAACTGAGACATTTGTCTCCTAAAAAAAATGGTGAATTAAAAGAATTAATATTTTTTAGCTTAGGCTTTACATGATATTTTACAGATTTATGTTTATACAAAAACAATCTTTATCACATTTGACAGATACATCATGTGTGTTATTATTTCCAGGAAATAAGTATCACTTCTATGGTGCACGTGGCTCCTTTTCTTCATCCTCTCTAATGGGTTGTTACTGATCTGTAGCTTGCATTTATGTATTTATAGTTGCTGTCTGTCTCCCTGAATTATTTGCTATGTGACTTTGCAGTTGAGTGCTTTGGAATTTCTAGGTAACGACTCACTTGGAGCGTGATAATGTAAACGTTGTCTCAGTTTATCTCATCAATGTCTAGATATTATAAAATATTTAATGGATAATCACAGAAATCTGGTTTCTCCTTCCCTGTCTAACTATACAAATCACTGTCTGGGTCTTTTTTCTAAGATGCGAATGACGTTATTCCTAGATTGTGGGTGATCTTAAAACCAGGGCTGCCCATCAAAATGGAGAATTCTGTGCGCCTCCGATGTCGAAGAGACCATTGCATTATTTTCCTCAGTTGGCTTACTAATGTGATAAACTAATGCCATTTCACACCTTTAGAACGTTTTAGATCAGATCCTACCTGGTTGGTGTGCCTTGTTCTTTTCATAAGATTTGCTTTTATTGTCTCTCATTAAGGAATTTTTTAATGTATTTGCTATTGGGTTTTAGTCTCAATGTTATACTGGTAATGTGCAATAAACTAGGGAATATTCCACCATTTTCTCTATTCTGTACCATATATACATCGTTTAAGTGACCCTATTCCATGAAAATTGAAGGGAAAAAAGACCTTGTTTTCCTAACTCTCTTGGAATGTGCTTCACAATGTGTCATGTTTCTTTAGCATGTCTTTAAGATTTGCCTTTTTGCGTAGCATAGTTCAGTGTTTAAACCTGTTGGCACTTGAATCTGATAAATTCCATTTAAGTTCCTTTCCATATGAATATGATGTCTCTTCCCTCATTCCAATTTCCTCAGTTAGCTAAGTGGTTCAACTGCACCGTGCTGGGTCTGCATCAGTAGAGTATGCTCTGTGATGGCTTTCTGAGGTTAAAAAAATTTATTAGCACAGAGCTATAAATCATATTCTGTTATAGAATTTTATCTATTTCTGTGATTATGTGACTTTGTTATTCTTAATTTGGTCTACATGCGTACTTTCTCTTTTATTAGGTAAACTGCAGAACTGATTCTCTGAAAACAATTTGCATTATTTTCAGGGGGTCGGTTTGGGGTTATTTTGCCCATTCAACTTTTCTAGGTGTGTGTCTGTGTGTTCAAATATGAAAAAAAAAGAAGGTCGGATTCCTTCCTTCTGTTTTGAGTTTGTTTTGTGGCTATCTCCCCATTGTTCTTCCTCTTTAAATGCAAAAAACACGTCAGGGAATGAATTTGCCTCTTGTTGCAATTTTGACTGCATTTTCACCAAGTTTTGCTGTGTAGTCTTTTCAGTGTTTTGAAGTATTTGTAATTATATTTTCCATTTCTTTCTGTTCTCACAAGAGATGATTATACGAGTCAAACGTGAAAAAACAGAGGCTATTTTTAAATTAACTTCTACTTTATTTCAGTGTGTGTTGTCATTTGTAATTTTTTTATTCAAATGTACGTTTTTATTGTGGTTGGATGATATGTACTTATAAATTCTACTTTGGGGAACTATACTGATGTGGTTTTACGGGTATCAGACTCAAATTTTGTAAATACTTCATAGATCTTTACAGTAAGATGTGTTACAGGGTGGTGGGGCATTGGTTTTGTTGTAAAGATACCTAACTCTGTACTCTTTTCATTCAATCTTCTTGGACTTTCTTAGACATCAATTGAAATCTATAAATAACTGTGATCTATAAATATTTCATCCGCTCTGTTGCTTAAATTTAGCTTTTGAGGACATATAACCTAATATTAACAAAGCGAGCATCTTTTAAAAAATTTCTCTCACTTTCTGTTAAGTGTGATTGTTACCGTTATCCCTTTTCTCTGTTTGAGGTATGGGGTGGGACCTCGGGTTGTGGTTTGCTTCTTGCTTTCTCCCAGAGGTGATTTCCATTGGCCTGCTGAGTGACTTGTAAATTGCAGAACACATGCATGTTTTCTTTTGCCCTTTGCTTCCATGGAAGGCCCTTCCTTTCTCCACTAATTGCTCCTGGAAGCTTGCAGTTGTGGTGGATGTGCAGCATGCTTCCTGGCTTGCTGAGGCCTCCCTGGCCTCTCCCTTTCCCCGCAATATCCTTTAGCTTTGCTCTTTTCAAACACACAGTTGACTGCCCCAGAGCTCACCTGCTGAAGCTAAACATGAGCTGCTTTGGCTCTGCCAAGTGATCTCCAGGTTTCATTTCCTGCAGTATATATGAAAGCTGTGCTTTCTGCATAAGTTATCAGTGGTTTGATTTCCATTTACTTGCAAAGCACAAGTAGGAAATAGAATCAAATCCTGATTTTCAAGTCCTACTAAACCCTTTCTTAAAAAAATATTCAGACCAACTCCTACTTAGAGGTCTACTGACAAAAACTATAAATCAAATCAATGCTACTATATTTGGAGATGGCTCTGAGCAGACCCAGAGCATATCTTGGACAGAAACCCCTTTTCCTCCCAAAGAAAATGCCCTGTGGCAAGCCTCTGCTGTGAGACATGTACAAGCCTGCACCAGCAAAGTGCACACACTCGTATCTATAGACGGCGGGGGCCATGGGGAGCGTGCCCCCCGGGCAGGGCACCCCTCGGGCAGGGCAGTCAGCTGCCGTGTGCACTCCCCGGTGGGGAGGTAGCAGGGCCGAACCCTGTGTGGGCTGCCTGCCTCTCTGTTCTGCATGAAACTTGAAGGCTTCCTCTTTTCACTGCCATCCCTTGGCTTTGAAATTTTCTGCGTTAACATGTTTAAAATGCATCTCCACTTGACAATAGATAGTTAGAATCAGAGGCTTCTGACCCCAGTTGAAGAATTTTTGTTTTTAAGGGTGGATGAGCCATTTACATTTTTTTTTTGATTGGCATGTTTGAGCTTAAAAAAAGAACTGCACTTCATGCTTATTTTATTTTTTTCATCCTTTTCCCCCCCTGCTACCTTTTGTTATATCATTGAGACAAATATATATTTTTCTCTTAATTTTCTCTGGCGATTCAAAAAGCACATGACCAACCAGCTTTCAATGTGTTGGCATTTATATTTCAGCTTCTTAAAATCTATTTGTAAGAGAGAGAGGGAGGGAGACAGAGACAGAGATAGAGCGTTAGTTCTGTTACTTTGCCCTATGTGAAACAGGTCACCTTCCTCGTAGGCTTGTGTATTTATGGCTGGCTGTCTTCTCTACTAGCTTCTCAGGGTCCTCGGTCTTGGGCTTTGGGAGGGACAGGCAGTTCTCTTTGTCCCCAGTAGGGGTCAGTAGCTGGGACCCCCTTCCTGACTCTTGAGTGTGGTCCCATGTCAAGTATGGGCTGTCTAGGGCCTTCCTCTAGTCTAGAGCATGAGCTCCCACAAGGCAGGAAGACAGGGCAATGTCCACAAGGTGGGCTTCTTGACAGCGGGTCTCAGGCACCACAAAGGAGGTGGAAAAGAGGAGGTGTCACCGAGGGGCAGGGGCCTATGTGAAAGGTAGATTCTTGGGGCCCAGAGTTCCTGATGAGCAGATGGCTCTATGGGAGAAGGGCCCAGGAAGGGAGAGGCAGGTCAGCCTGTTCCAGCCCTCTGTCTCCTGGTGGGGAGGGGATGGGAATAAGTGATCCCCTAGCTCTCTACACAGCTCGGCCACAAGCCATTACCCAGGAGGGTGAGGTGCCCTTAGAGTCCACCTCTGCCTCTGGCATGGCCTCCTCCTTCCGTCCTTGCTACTGCGGGACAGGCACACCCTATGCCAGGTCCTGGGAGTGCAGAGATGAGGCCCCTCACCGCCTTGCCACCCTCCGTACTTACAGACCCCCAGAGACCCCAGGGGAGTCTCGAGGTGTCTGCTGGCCAGCAACAGGTGTCGAGCCACCCAGGGCCCCTCAACCGCCACCTCCTCTCCCGGTCCTGGGGAGTCCTGCTGTCGTCCCAATGCTGGTGAGAATGCTGCGGGGCCTGTAGACTTGAAGCTCCAGAGCTCAGGGCAGTGCCCTTCCTCTGCCGGCTGCATGTTAGCTTCTCCATGGGTCGTGGGTTTGGCTCACAACCGTTCCCCGTTCTTGTAATGGCAGCCAGTGCCCCCAGCCCATGTCTGCTCCCCAGAGCTTCAAGCTTCACACACTCATGGAGGCTCCTGGCCTCCATGTTGCCCGCCAGCTCTGCGTGACACCCCTCTGCCAGCTTCCATACCACCCACACCTTTGTGGTTGTGGAACTTTTCTTTCTGTTCATCTCCACCCCCTCATCTCATAGAGTGCCTTGCCATCTCCCTCAGACTCCTCCCTAGAGTCTCAGCTCTGCTCACTGTACCCATCTCTTTCCTACCCACCATGGTGCCATCCTGCCTTCCTCTTTTGGTTCCTAGATTCATCCCTGTCCCCACCCTTGCTTCCCAGCAGTGCTTTCTTCTTGTATCAGAAAGAGAAGGCACCAACTGTGAAACATGCCCTGCCTTCCCTGTCAACTTCGTGACTTCCCTTGGCCTAAAGACCAGAATTTGTGTCCTTTCTTCTAAGGCCTGCCACGACCTGCACCCTTCCCAGGTCCCCAGACTCATTTCTGTCTCCCTGCTCTCACCCCGGTTTCCCCATCCCCATTCCTCGCAGTGCTCTGCTTCCTGCCTGCGTTGTCTGCTGCCCCCCCATCACTTCCTCCCATCCTTCTGCTGGAAATGGAAGCGGCTTTCCCTGGCTCAGCCAGTACCCGTTCTTGCTTGGGCCTCTCGGACCATTCATCCAGTGCTTTGGACAAAGTTCCTGCATTCCAGGGCCCCATGGGAAGGCCCGAGAGCAGCGTCCGCAGTCGTGCGCTCTGGGGTGAGCAGTGGACACCGACCAGGAGCAGCGGGTTCTGCAGGACAGGGACAGGGTACCAGGGTGACCCCTCTTGCCCTGGGGGCTGTTCTGAGGGGAGCAGGCAGCAGGCATGGACATGCCTGGGCCTTCCTGGGAGAGCGCCCAGTCTTCAGGGCCCTGCACCCCTTCATGGGGTGTGGAGTGAGGTGCTGCGGGCAGTAGGTACTCAGCAGGAGATGGAGAGGCCCACTCCTGTCTTCATCCTGAGGCTTGGCTCTGTGTCCCGGGGGTAGCCTGGGCCCCTCGCCACCCCGGTGGAAGTCAGTCCATCGCTGCCCTTCATCTTGACCTAGAGATTGGCGACCGTGTCCTAGCTAACGCACGGTCTGCACAGCAGCTTGCTTTGCTCGGTCTTCCACGTCGGAGGCGCTGCTCGGGGAGAGGCCTCGCTCCCTGCCAGCACCACTGCCCCATGCCAGGGCTACTTGCTCATGGTCACCTCCTGCCCGTTCCCCAGTGCCAGATCAGCCTGAGAAAGCTCCCCGGAAAGGACGCCAGCTTCAGGGCCGAGGCCCAGGGTCTGGGCTCAGCGCCATCCGTGGTTCCTGAAGAGGTGGTAGACTATGGAACGTAGGCGTTATGATTTGTGACCTATGTAACATGGTCCACTAACTCTCGGTATCCAATCCGTCCTGGGAAGGCATCCGGAGGTGTGGCCAGCACCCGGGAGGGGAATGCTGGGTGCAGCCTCAGACCACTCTGTGATTCCCATTGCCCGTGGCGGACATCTGACCCATGCAACAGAACCCATCTCTTCTGGGCATTCAGTGTGCTCCTTCTCTTCCCCTTTGGGGAATGTTCTGGAGGCCATACTACGTGGGGACTGAGACCCCCGTGCCATCCGCAGCCATGACACTTGAAGAGGTGGTTTTCACCCATGGCAGCCGCACGAAGAGACATTTGTATCACCTTCACGTGCCGCTTCCCGGCCGGCCAGCTTTCTTGGAGGCTTCCTGGAGTCCATCTTACCTTGAAGGCGAGCCTCGGCTTTCGCCTCCACGCTGCTCCCGGCTTTACCAAGCTCACACCGCCCATCCCTTCTCAAGAGTGAATCCAGCCCCAGGGCTTTCCAGAGGCAGTGCCTAGTTTGGAATTGAACCCGAGGCTATGCTTGTAGACAGTTGTAGACCAAAATGAGACCTTCTTTGTTCACAAAGATGGCATGGCGGCCATGCAGGTTCGGCTCCTGGAAAGACCTCTGCTTTTGAGGCTTCCCTGGAGGTATATATTTCCTCCCCTTAAGGAGGTGGCAACTGTGTCTCCCATGCCTTGACAGATTTGTTTGGCCTGTGAACTCCGTGGACCAGGTGATTTTTCTGGTCCGCACGGCCATTTTGCATTCTTGATTTTTTTTTTGCTCCCCACCCTCCACTCACAGTTGTGCTCGCTACTTGCTATACCCAGCCTCCCCCATTCCTTCAGAGCTAGCGTAGTGCCAGCGCAGGGTAGGCACTGCCCCACAGTGCCTGTGGCAGAGTAGTCACTGAACCAGCAGTGATGAGGTTCCTGGCACCATCCACTTGTGCTCAGCGGGACTTTCACCCTCGGAGGGCTTCCCGGAAGAGCTGCCACTAGGACAGATGATCCGCTGGTCCCAGTGTTGGTCAGCCATGGCCATGAAGACAAGACTCCTGCCCTGTGTGTGCTTGTCGCATGGTGCATGTGTCCTGCCCGGCCTGCCCCCTGGTTCCAGCCAGTTCCGCGCCTTGCCCCGGAGGGCTTTCTGGAC
This sequence comes from Megascapheus bottae, assembly GCF_031878675.1. NCBI lineage: Eukaryota > Metazoa > Chordata > Mammalia > Rodentia > Geomyidae > Megascapheus > Megascapheus bottae. The sequence continues at coordinate 29,964,369 of NC_143522.1, forward strand.
GCGCCGCCACCGCCGCCGCCGCCGCCACCACCACCGCCGCCGGTCTCTGTCCTCGGAGTCTCTGTGTGGTACTTGGAGAGATAGTAGACCGTATAGCGTACGCTTTATCTGTGACGTATGTAACACGGTCCACTAACCCTCAGTATCAAATCCATCCCCGAGGCTCCTGGAAACCACGCTGTCTCCGGGACACGGCGTCAGGGCTTCGTCACCACACTCAGAAGAGATGGTTTTTGTATGGCATGCTTTTTTTGTTTTTCCTGCATGATGGGAAATGATATAATCTCCTTCTTCCTGTATCAAGTTCTACCTTGGGATCTTTCACCATCTTTGGGGAGGAAACTTTTAGCACTTTCTGGGACCAAATACTCTTCCGTGGCCTCCTTCTGTGACCTGGCTGACTATGCAACTCTTGGTTAATAGACAGACACCAGGACACACTCCTCCACATCAGCTGCCGCCTGGAAGAGATGCTCCACGATGCTCTGGTGGCCTTGAGCCCTTGACAGCTGTCCCGGCCGGCGTGCGGTACTTGAAGAATTGGTTTACCGTCCCACATACATTTTGAGCATGCATGTGGGACGGTAAACCGATTCTTGGTATCCAGCCCAGCCTTCTAAGTGATGGTGGCGAGAGAGCCTGAAGTTAGAGAAGAGACTCTGGGCTTGGCACCATTTCCATACCGCAGTACCCGGCATGATCCCAGATGTGGGCTTCCCCCATTAATGCTTGCCACGCAGTCTCCTCCTCAGTGTCCCTGTGAACGGTGACAGCCTCCAGGAAGGTGACTTGCTGCCATCGACGGTCCATGCCGTCCACTCAAATGGGAAGAAACAGTCGTTTCTGCAGATGTTTCAGAGAGAGAGAGGTTACAGGCAAGCTGTCACAGACAGCTTGTCATTACCGGAAGCTCTCCCCGCAGGACATCAGGGCGTCCTGCCCGCAGTGGGCACTGCGTGCCTCTCCAGGTACTTGAAGAGACAGTCGCGTTTTTTTCTTCCAATTAATGATTAGAATATGGTGTTTCCCCCATATCAAGTCTAGCCATCTGAAAGAAGACGCCCCAGCTCTGGATTCAGAGCCCCTTCGGGACGCTCTGAACGCACGCCTGCACAGGGCTCTAGATCAAGCCCCGCACTTTGACAGCCTTCTCCTCATCGCCGCCGCCGCCGATCCCAGCCTTGAGGGATGGACTTGAAGATGCTGCCAGCCTCAGAGTCGGGTTGGCTTCTGCCTCACCCATGGCCACACGGTACCTGAAGAGGGCTCATCTACTCTGCATGCATCTTATTAACAGCCTGTGTAACGAGGTCTCATTCCTTTTCACTATCAACTTCTGCCTTGAAGGCTTTGAAGTCATCACAGGAGAAGCTGAGCCGTGTTTCATACGCTTTACTTACCACGCATGCCACTGATCCATCTTGCCCTAACAGCCAGTGCACTTGGGGGCTTCCCGTAGGCACCACCGAGTCTTGGGAATAACCTTGTGTGGGTGTCATCTCTCCTTTGGGTCCTCGAGGGGCTCTTCTGGGCTGCACTCCGTGCCTTCCTGCAGACCCTGCAGAGTTGCCTCTTCTCAATACTGCATCTCACCCCCGAGGGCTTCCTGGAGGTGACACTCAGGAAAGAGAGACGCTGTCCGCCAGTTCTGACATCAGCCCTTTCTCCACGGTACCTGAAAAGATGGTTGACCATAGAACATGCGCTTTCTCTAGCTCGTATGTAATGTGGTCCACATCTTCTCAATATCAAAGTCAATCATGGAGGGCTTCCCAGAGGCAAAGCAAGCATTGTCGGAGTCGCTCCACCCCGGCCCCGCCCCCCCATATGGGGGATGCCTTGTTTAGGACGTAGGTCTTGTGGTCCTCAGCACTGGCCAGGCAGGGGCTTCCTGGGGCCATGCCAACTTGAGCACGGGACCCGTCCAGCCCAGGCGGCTGGGGGGCATCAGTCAGCTGCAGACCGTGTCCTTTTCTTTGGACGGCCCATCCCGGGGCCTCCCCGAAGCGTAGTGGTATTGGGCCTGGACGATGGCCACATTTGCCAGTTGTGATAGCTCAGCACACAGATGGCCAGGGCTGCTCTGGAGGAGAGGCGGGGCCGGCAGCCCTCCTGGTATTCGCAGATGCGGTTGACCATGCTGTGTACGCTTTATTCGTGACGTAGGACACATGGTCTACTTCTTCTCAATATCACACCTCGCCTTGGAAGACTTCCAGGAGATGGTATCAGCCTTGAGGAAGAGCCACTGTCCTGGGGTCCCTGCACTGTCCTGGGGTCCCTGCTGCCGCTTCTTGGTACTTGGAGAGAGGTGGCCCGTGGCGCGTTCGCTTCATTTATGGCGCACATTACACGGTCGACCTCTTTGCGGTATCTAATCCCGCCTTGCGAGCTTGCCTGGAGCTAACACCTGCTGTGGGGTGGGGTCGCCAGGTCTGCGCTGCACAGCCCCAGGGGGGCCTGGGCGTGCTTGGCTTGTATGTGGTTGTAACTCTTGTGTGGGGTCTTCTCCTCAGCAAACGCCCCACGTCTGGCGGGGCCGTCCCCGAGGTCAAGGCCAGCGGCAGCCACGCGTGCGTGTCTGGATACATGAGATGGTTGACCAGAGAGCACACGCTGTATTTGTGCCGTTTGTGACCTGGTCCACTAACCCTCAGTATCTAATTCCCCCTTGGAGAACTTCCGGGAAGATGGACGGCAACGCTTGGCGACGGGAGCGCGGAGCCACGGCCAGCTGTGTTCTGTTACGCTGGGAAGAGAGAGCTGCTGCGAGGCGGTCCTGACCTCTGGGACAAATGTGGCGGACCTTGGGTGTGTGTACGGGGGCAACTCTTTCTTTGGAGGGGTCTTCTTGGATGTGGTGCTCTCCAGATCCAGGGCGTGCTGTCAGCACCACCCCCAGAGAACCTGAGCCATCAGAGGGTTACTTGCAGTGTAGACCACTTGGCCCATTCCACCTCTACACTGGTTGTTGGGGGTCCTTGGGTGGAGTCCGAAGGCATCTGCGCCCCACTGGGATAATGGAAAGTGGAAGACAGTGGCCTTGGTGCTTAGCCATGGCCACCACAGGCCCTGGGGTCTTCTCCACTGTGGGTGATGCCAGCTTGAAAAAGACCACCTCGGTGCCCTTAGTGTGCATCCAGTGGGGCATCTGCAAGGCTGGCTGAGGGACGGCACGCAAGCACCAGCAGCTCCCTCTCACCACTGACTAACAGCAGGGCCTCACCGGACTTGCGGGACTGAAGGTCAAGTGCTGGGGAGCGACGAGGTGGCCCAGTCACTGTTACCTGGTGGTACCTGAAGAGAGGTTTTCTGGGTTTCTGTTTCTGTGATGAGGATGAAACACACCTGGTTAACCTCTTTCCCAGTACCAGATCCCATCTCCGAGGCCTCAACCTCAGGCAGGCCGTCGTGTCCACGCCCGGCCAGTGGACAGGAATCTCTGCTTGGCCACAAAAGCCTATGTCTTCACTGTTTTTGTCTCATGTCACCTGCTCTGCTAACCCTCGCTGTCCGCTCTGTGTTTAACAGGACTGTCAGGTTATTCTCTGGAGACTTCTGGTGCAGACCTCAGCTTCTCCTGAGGCTAGAGAGCAGACTTTCATCGTCACATCCCCTAACCTACTGTGTCGTGTTCATTTTTAGGAAGCCGCCTCACCGAGCTGAGATGCCCACCTGGGGAAGACATGGCCGCTGGACAGTCAGCACCCTGGGCCACACAGGTAGGCGCCTGTGTTCTCACAGCCAGCCTCGTTCCCGATCTTGCCCACTTAAGTGGCATAGCTGCTCTTTGCCTCTTGGTGGTGGCTTTGGGTCCTTCAGCTACATAGTTACCTGTTACCTTGTTCTGACAGCAGTGTGCATGGCTGGGCCCCTGTCCTCAACCTATTGTGAAAAAATGTTCTAGTCTACTGGCGCCTTGGCGAAGTGAAGTAGTCCTGGGATCCAGGAGAGCTGACCCCTCTTTGCTTCTGCCCTGACTGCTGGAATTGACTTGCATTCGGGTTGGAGGCACATGGGATGGCACGCCACCTCCTGAGAGAGTCGGCCCTCTCCCTCCCAGGAGATGGGATGGATGGCTGACCACAGAACTGGGCCCAGGGCACCACAGGCTCATGGTGCCCAGTCTCTAGGAGGCGATGCAGACGCTGGCATTGCCATGGTGCTTGCTGTGCAGGCGGGAGGAGGGCTTCTCTTTGTTGTTGTCGGTCCTCTTGTGATCAGCCCTGCCTGTGCCATTCCTTAGGATCAAAGAAGATTTAACCCGGAAGACTTTACAGCAGAGATGAGAGCTGCTCCGGGTCGGGGGGTGGGTGAGGTGCAGACCTGCAACTCAGCCTGTCACAGCTGGCAGCCGCGTTTTCCCCCAGCCCCTTCTCCAAGGAAGTATCCTCAGCCAGGTGAGGCGAGCATGGACACGGGTTGTGGCTGGCACGTTTCTTTGGGTAGCGGTGTCATTTCTGGGTTCTGGGCTTGTCCGTGGCTCGGGGAGGCAACGAGTCCTAGGTCCCGCTGGGGCAGAGAGGAAGCGTGGCTGCGCTGACCTGCGCACTGGGAGGAGAGCATACAGGATGGCACCCAGCTCCAGTGATGACCGCCCCACGTGGGTCCTGCCCTGCCCTGGGCGCTCAGGCCCACCGCCGTCACGTGCGGGCAGTGGCTTTGTGTCATCGTGCCTTTCCATGTCTTCTGCACAGCTCTGGGGGCCTTCTGAAGCCCGGGTGTGGCTATCTTCCCATGAGGAAACATGCTGCCGCTGCCCCACCCCTCACAGAGTGATGGCAGAGACACGAGGAAGTAAGTGGGACCCCAGAGCCCCTCTGGATGGAGCCCTGTCGAGGGGTGCACGTGGGCCTGGTGGGGGCCTGCCGGCAGATGGCAGGACCATGTGTTGCTTCCTCCTCGTGTCCTCCGCTTGCTCTGGGAGACTTCCCGGGCCGAGGCTCAGAGGTGGGGTGGCTCACTACTGAGAGGAGGTTTCGGGCTTGGAGGATGGAGACCATGAAGGCGTCCTGGACTCTGCAGAGCGGGCATTGTGCTGCTGTTGGGCTCCGGAAGAGCCTGTAGGGTGCAGCGAGTGTTTGTGTGTTCTTGTTGTTCTGTGACATTTTGTTCTTTTTTAAAACAAATCTCAAAAGATTTGTCCAAATCCTGCCCCCTCCCAAAGCGGGGTACCACGGGGCTGCCCGTGTGTTGGGGCACAGCTGTGGGGTCCCCCCACCCCCCGGAGAGAGGCCTGGGCCACGCTCCCTTCAGGCCTGGAACACTGACGGCTCTGGATATTTGCCAAAGTGCCGCCCATCCCTGAGAAGCTGTGCCGTGCCACCTCCGACTCGCGGTACTTAATGAGAAGTTGCCCGCGTGTTTTTCGCTTTATTTGTGACGAAACATTCGCGGTACACTTCTTTTTCAGTATCCTATTCAGCGTCGAAGGCGTCCTGGCTCGGCTGCCATTGTTGGGGAAGGAATATTAGCACATGTACTGGACAGTGGTCTTTACCTTTGTTCCCTTCTAATGTTTCCCTGCTCGGGTGGAGCCTGTGCCATGCGTGGGCCTCTCCTCGGCTCCACCGGCCCGTGTTGAAGATGACACTTCCCCCTTGCAGCTGGGATGCGCTCAGAGGCAGGCTCCTGGCTCCCTTGGGCCAATGAGCTGCAAGCTGTTTGCTGGGACTTTTGGAAAAGGAAATACTGCTCTTTCTCTGAGAATTGCCTGGGTAGACCTCTGCTGTCCCCTTTAGCCTCATGATGTGGTAACAGGAGCTTTGAAGGCTCTGCAGCCATTTGAAGACCAAGAAGAGACCGTGTCCAGTACTGGGAAGGGTAGACTGGAGAGGTACAGAGGAGCGTAGCTGAGGGACCCGGATCTGAATCCAACCCGGCCTGAAGCTTGCTCTGCCTCTATACCTTTCAGTCTACACATTCCCTTACTGTGGAAGCCAATTTGAGCTGGGTTTCGTGGGCAGTGGTGGGTGGCATCTGGAGGCTTGGCACTTGGTCAGCCACCTCTTCCTCTGCCATCCACCTTCCTTGCCCCACCTGTGACCAGTTCTCGGGAGAAGGTGACTTGTTTTTGTGAGCCTACTGTGTTTGTGTTTCCCTTGCGTTCCCTCGGCGTTTTCACTCCCCAGTGATAACACACAGTGAACGTGTTTTATGTCCACGCCAGGAGCCCTGCGGGATGGCAGACCCTGGAGCCCACACCACTGGAAGCAGAATCCATCTCCTCCTGAGGGGCTTCCGGCCCGGAGGTGACATGACAGGCTGCTGTCGTCCTCGCTCCTCTGGCCGTCCATGCCCTCACCACCCCGGCTGTCCACCATGAATCTGCAAATGTGGAAACACACACGGGGCCTCCAGGGAGCCAGGAAAGACCAGATTAGAGATAAGACTGAGACTCATGCTGGGAACACCGGCACTCCTCATGTGACAAAGGGGACATGCCTGTGCCCCACGAGCTCCCTGTCATTCTCCTTCCATCTAGAGCAGGAGACGCAGGGAAGAGGCTCTATCTCAGGGTCCCAGGGAGAATCTCAGAGAGTGGAAGCACAGGTATGGACCTCTTTGCCCTCATCACTGAGTGTTGTCTGTAGAGACTCCTAAGATCCTGGCATTGAGGGGTCCAGGCTAGCCGCCCACCTCTGCTCAGGAGTCTAGGATAGCCACCACCTCTGCTCAGGGCCCGCCCCGCTTCCCACTCCAGGGTTGGATGGCTGCCACTGGAGTGTGTGCTGACCACCTTGTGTCTGCCTTGCCCATACCCTGCCCATCAGTGCCCCCCGTACCCAGGAAGGCACTGGAGAGGAGCACGTGCCCTTCCCTGGTGCTTGAGAAGAAGTTGCCCATGTTCTTTTCGCGTTATATGTGTCGAAACAAACATGGTGCACTTCTTTTTCGGTATCAAATATCACCTTGAAGTGCTCCAGGCCAGCGCTGGGTGGGACCCTCTCCAGGGTGTGTATGTGGGGTACACACATACATGGGGTGTCCCCCTGTGGGGTGCACACATGGGAACATTTACCCCAGGTGTCTCATCTGAACACCTGGTACCCCGTGGGTCCAGTGTCTGCCGTGCCCACTCCTTGGAGCACAATGGCAGGACAGGGAGGGGAGAGTGCACACCCCTCCCTCAGTGACTGCGAACAGGTGGGGCAGCCACAAGAAATCACGGCCCCAAACACCAACAGTTAGATGTCCCCAGCAGCCCTCTCCAGAGAGCTGAGTGCACAGTTCTCGGCTCTGTGTGCGCGTGGGTGGGTGTGTTCCCCAGGACACATCTCCTGTGGGCTGTCACCTCCCTGCCCACGGGCGGATTGACTGGGGAACCGTGGGTCACCGTGACCGAGGGGAGGACATGGTCACTCCCTGGAGACTGACCTTCCCACCCCACTCTTCCCAGAGCCCAGCGCTCCCCCCAGGAGCTGTGCCCTCCGATGCTCCCCGTGGGAGGAGTATTACAGTGAGGTCTCAGCAAGCCCAGAGAAGAGCTGGCTGCTGGCGGGGCAGCGGCCTTGATCAGTGCCACTGACTTCTCTTCCTAGTCTCTGAGGCTGTGGGGCTCTGGCAGTGGTCAAAGGTTGACTTTCTGGGCTACATGAATAGGTTTTCCATACTGAATTTTTTTCTGCCAGGACTGAGGCTTAAACGCAAGACCTGGGTGCTACCCCATAGCCTTCTCACTCAAGGCTGGCACTCTACCATGTGAGCTACACCCCCACTTTTGGCTTTTTGGTAATTGCAGGTAAAGAGTCTCACAAGGTTTCCTGCCCGGGCTAATTTTTGTCCTTGATCCTCAGATCTCAGCCTCTTGAGTAGCTGGGATTATACGTATGAACCACCACCACCTAGTTTAATTTATTTTCTTCATAAGGCCAATTATCTCCCAGACTCCCTTTTGATTTGTCTCCGAGGGAGGTTGTTTGAGCGGGGACCTCCATGTCAGGTGAGTGTGGGTGTGTTGTCCAGAGGGAGTATGCATGAGCCCCACTGACCGCCTGTCCACTAACTCAACCTGTGTCTTGCCAGGAGTGTCTGCTGGGAATGCTGTCAGGACCACAGGCCTTGGCACTCAAGGACAGGTTAGCTGCAATCCTTTTCTTCCTCTCAGATGGAAATGTGAGATGTTCATTTATGTATGTATTGTCGCATCCCATCACCAAAGCCCAACACCAGCTTCGCAGAAGGCGCTCTCACCACAGCTCCCCAGCCAGCACTGGAATCTTGCCAATGCATTTGCTCCTCTCCTAGTCCCAGAATCTCCATCGTCCCTCCCGAAGGGGATATGTCCTGTGGGGTAGGGCACCAGAAGACTAGGTAGGTTGTAGCAGGCATGGAAGCCAGTGTTCCTCGCATGAGCACTCCTTTCCAGCTGTGCGGGCATTGAGGCCTTCATTCCCTACACCAGCCCAAGGGGCAGTAAAGGCTGGCCAGCTTCGTGTGAGTGTTCTCTGTGAAGCCCCACCAGCTGTAGCCTGTGAGAGGAAGGAGCTTGGCAGCCAGAGAAGGGGCAGATTGGGGGAGGAGGTTACAGGTGCCCAATAATGTGTTTGTTCTGTGGTAGACACTAAAGGTTAATCCTCTCTTCAGAGGGTTAAAGGCCTTGCAGGCCTTTCTGAATGTGTTGTCAAATTCAGGAGCAGGGTAGGGTGCCAGTGGGCCCTTGGCTAAGGCTGTACGGGCAGGTATCAGCTAGAGGCAGGGGTTTTAGAGAATCAAGTGCTATAACACATAGTATTTATTTTAATAAATTAACAGAGAAATGTGAACAAACCCATGCTTAACAATTTCTTCTTGCAGGATTTGAAGAATCTTGAAGAGTGTACCTTATAACCTATAGCTTTCCAAAGATATAAAAAACAGAAGATTTGAAGGTCACTGAGAAACTAACATGACAAATAATGTGCTGCATATGGTAATATTTTTAATACATGGCAGGCATATGGATTCTTTGGTTCACAAGATTTATTTCAACAAAAGGCTAAAGTCTCGTTAGCTTGGGAGAGTTAAAACGTCCAGATTCCGGATGTGAAAGGTGGTCCTTAGGTCTCTGAATAATCTTTAAATGCCCATTACCTCTCCTAACTCAGGGGTGGCTCCCCAATGTCAGGACATCTTTGATCCCCAGAGGCCATGCCCCCATCTTTAATGCAGAGGGGCTCCTTGGTGTCTCTAGAAGAGTCTGTGGTTTAGCCCAGTGGTCTTGTCAGGGGCTGTGTTCCTGGAGGAGGTAACAGCAGTGACCCCAGCAGGTGATCCAGTCAGCCACACCACGCCCTAGTCCCAGGGCTGGGATTTCAGCCCGGCAGCCCCCTAGAAGCAGCAGGTGGGTGAACACTTCCCCCAGGACCCCTAAAGAGAAATCCCTAGTTCATGAATACATCTGCCCGAGGTCTTTCTGATGACTGGCATCTAAGAACAGAGAATCCACATCAACCAACGGCCAGTCCCCATGGCACATGCCTGTCAACCTAGCCATGAGGAAAGTACAATAGGAGATCATGATTCAAGTTGACCTGTAAAAATAACCACAGAAGAGTCTGGCGGAGTGGCTTGGGGGTAGAGACCCTGCTTAGCGCACACAAACCCCTGAACAGACCCCTCCTCCCACCAAACCCCCCAGCCTCAGCAGGGGTTATTTCCCAGTCACACACTTACCTCCTTCCTGGCCGGGTTACAGGAAGCACTCACGGGGGACGGGCGATGCTTGGTTAAGGGGAATATCTACTCTGTTTGCCAGTGGACCATCCGATCCACTAACCAGCCTGTCTTCTTGATTCTTACCAGGTTCTGAGGCTCATGGGGGTGCCAGCCCGCTCCAGGGCCTTTGCTCCTGCGGAGATGTGAAGTGATATCGTTTTATTGGTGGTAAGTTGTGCCTGGGACCTTCGGGGACCCGGCCGGCTCCCTTCACCATTGCATCCTCCTGTCCTGGCCCCCTGGGAAGCGGCTGTGCTCTGTGAGCGGGTCCAGTGTAGGACTTCGGAGCCCCGCATGAGAGAGGTGCAGGAGCCCTGCGGGAAGGGAGATGGAGGACAGGCCATAGAAGGTACACTGATAATGAATGTCACCTGGCTCCTGCATCCTCTGTGCCTCAGTAGTGACGGTTTTTTGGAGGGAGACTCCCTGCAACCCTGCAGAGGGAGTCGGGGTTTAGGATTCTTGGTGTCTTGTCCTTTGCGGAAGGAGCATGTATATGCGGGCACACATGTGCATACATGTGTGCGCAAGCTGGTACTGGGACATGAATTCTTACTTGAGTTTTTCACTCAAAGCCATTAATCTACCAATTGTGTCAGAGTTCCACTTTTGGGTTTTTGGTAGTTAATTGAAGGGAAGAGTCTTATGGACTTTTCTGCCCAGGCTGGCTTCGAACCTTGATCCTCAGACCTCAGCTTTCTGCGTAGCTAGGATTACAGGCATGGGCCACCAGCACCCAGGAGATGGGCCATTTCCCCCCAAGGACCCTAAGTACCCGTTCTGGTAAGCTCTCCTCCCACTTTTCTGGAAGTTGTGCTGGGTGGCTGCAAAGCCTCAACTATTGCCATCCTCGCCATATTGGAACAGCCTGTGGTGTCAAGATGGTGACCCCTGCCTGTGGAGCTTTCTGGAAGCAAGCATTACTTTCTGGAAGATTCCTTGAGGTCCTCAGCACCCCCCCCACCCCAGGCCTGTGAATGGATGTTCCGGAATGCACTTGATGAGGTCTGTTGCTGATAGCGATTTAGGAGACCCACCGAGGTAGCGCCCCAGCCTGAGCACCTTGTAGGGGTTTTGTAATCTTGATTCCTGAAGGAAAGCATACCTGTCATGCGTGCTTTAGTCCTGGTGAACTTGTGAAGCATCCACTGTTTCAGAACAAAACGTTACTGTGGATACATTGCTGGCGTGCGCTCTCCGTGGTGGAGAGATTCCCGCGACTCTGCAGACGCCAGACACATCGTGCGCCTCGTGGTGAGCCTGTCATGTGGACTAGCGAGATAGAGCCCGGCCTGGTCACCCTGTGTGAGGCTTCGTTGCACGGGCTTGCCAACCTGTGCCAGGGCTCGTGCCCTGTGTTGAGCTGGTATCTTCCAGAGCTGCTCAATTTCTGATATTCAAAAGGTGGGTGTGCCTTCTATGCTAATGAGACTTATGGTGAATCATAGATGGAAATCCACATTTGCACGTCTAAAGTTGCTGAGACATTTCTGAAAACAATCGCTGCCCCCAGGGAAGGGGGAGAGAAGAAAGCTAGCTTCCTTCCTCCCTCCTCCCCCCACCCCAGGAAAGAGTAGAAGTTGAATCCCCCAAACCTGTGCTTTCCCAGGCAAGGTTTGTGGTTGGCTGTAAGTCCCCTGGGGGCCTGGCCTCTCCACCCCTGTGCTGAGAGGCCATGCCCGGGACACCTGTCCTGCGTGGAGCTCACTTGGATTCACACCAAGCTCGTGCTCTCCAGGACTAAACCCTCCTTTGGTATTTAAAAGGTGGATATTCCTTCTATGTTTATGTCATTTGTGGTTAAACATAGAGGAAATTCCACATTTTCAGTATCAAAACCTACTTGGAAACAGGCCTGGAACTGAAGCCACCATCAGGGAACGCAGGAAAGTTTGCCCCCAGGGTAAGTGTGCAGACAGGAGGCCCCAGAGCATGTGCCCAGTCGATGGCACGTGTCTGGGGCCCTCCCCTCCTCTCTAGGAGAGCCTCCAGTGCACTGTAGAGCAGCACTGAGGCGGGGGCTGGGCACTGGCTCTTTGGGAGAGCCAAGCCGACTGTGTGCAGTTTCTGTGGCTTCAGGTCGACTGTCTTGAGGGCTTGCTTTCCAGTATGGAGTCTTCTTTGGTATTTAAAAGGTAGATTTTCCTTCTATGATCACGTGTTTGATGGTTGATCATAGAGGAAAATCCACGTTTTCAGTATCAAATGCTACTTAGGAAGCAGTTTCCCATCACAGCCATGAGAGAGACGAGGCTGGGCTTGGCCCTTTTTGGGTAAGCGGAAAGATGGTGGGCCGCAGAACATGTGCTTGTTTGGTGTCATATGTCTGCCGACCATCACCTTTAAGAGCCCCCGTCCTGCGGAGCCCACCTGGCTGAGAGGCCTCAGCGAGCGGTGTCACCGACGCCAAGGGCAGAGGCTTTCCTGGGGCGCTTCTGCTTTTGCTGAGCTGTGCACAGCTGCGTCCTCTTCCAGAGCTCAGTCCTTCTTTGGTATTTAAAAGGTGGATATTCTTTCTATGTTTACGTGATTCCTAGTTAATCATAGAGGAAAATCCACTTTTTCAGTATCAAATGCTGCTCGGAACGTTTTCTGGAAGAGACTTGTAGGGCGCGGGTGGAAGACCCGTGTGGAGTTCGCGTCTGTTAGCCCGGGGTACGCCCCGGAGGGGGTCTTGAGACGTCGCGTGGTGAACACATACCGTGGGTCTGATGTACCTTCTCTTCTGGGCTAGCCTCCCTGCCCAATGCGACTCCTTCTTTTCTGAGAAGTCAAGCACTGGTTTTCAGTTGGGGTTTTTTGTTTGGTTCGTTTTCCCCCCGGATGAAGCTCTTCTTTGGTATTTAAAAGGTAGATTCTCCTTCTATGAGTACATTATTTATTATTAATCATAGAGGAAAATCCACATTTTCAGTATCAAATGCTGCTTTGGAAACATCGTCGCCGAGAGAGGGAGCGAGGGAGGGAAGAAACAAGGATGGGAGATGGCAGTGCCTCACCAGGGTACCCCTAGAGCTTGGTGCCTCGTGGACTCATGCCTCTGCTCCTGGCCAGGCTCAGTCCGTGGAGCTTTGCGTCCTGTTTCATTGACCCTGGATGAGGCTTGTGTGTCCACCATGTCTATAATGTGTTTTCTGGAAGTGACTTCTCCCACCACACAGGGCACCCAGGGTGGGTGTTGGGTTCGGGGAAGGGACACTGGCTAACAGTCCAGAGGACATGGAAGGAACAAATATGTGACTGTCTTGTGTGGGCACACTCTGCTTTTTGGCCACTAACCCCATTTCCAATGTGCTTATCACAGGCTCAGCTGTGGAGTCGACCCCAGCAGTGGTGGTGATAGCGGCTCTCCTCTCCGTGGTACCCATCGTTTGCTACTTGAAGAGAGGTTATCCTTTGTGTGTTTGCTTTTCTCGCGATGAATATGCAAGGGCAAGCTCTCTTCGAGGAGCAAACCCTGCCTGGGAAGGTCCTTGGAGAGCAGGCTGACTTCAAGGACTGTCTGTCGCCAGGACTGCTCTGGGGTAGGCATATGCATGGCTTTATCACACTGCTTTTCTCTTGTGCACACAGTCCCCTGACCCTCCTGATCCCTCCCAAGAAATTTCTTGAAGCGATGATACAGTGGCTTTCTTTGTAGAGGTGGGCTTGTCTTAACTAGATATGACATGAAACTCTGGGGAGGGGGCTCGTGGTCAGGAAGCTTCCTTCACAAGTCAGAGTCACTGAAATGCATGCCAGCTTTCCCTGCCTCCATAACCTCCATCCTCGGGGAGACTTCCTGTCTGCACAGGAAGTAGGTTTGGTACCTGTTCCGGCCAAGTGTGACCCGATGCCACGGCATTGGTGAGCCTTGGTTTGTCTGTGTCTTGTCTGTAGGGGTCTTGTCTTGTTGCTGAAGGGCTACTGATACCATTTTCTGTTGAAGGGGTGGAGCTGACACTAGGGATGGGGCCTCTATGCTCAGCAAGCCCCCTGGGGTGCCCCTCCGGCTTCTCCAAGGCTGACCTTGGAGCCAGGGCCCTGGTCTCAGGGCCACCCTGTGGTTTATACATGGATGGTTGGTTATGGAGGGTTGGCTCTGCTTTTATTTTCTTCTTGACTGGTGCATGTGGCTATGAGTTCTAATCCTGGTCAGGCTGTATCTATGGCAAAGACTTCCTAGCTTTTTGCACAGGCTGGCAGCTTGGTTTTCTTCAGAATAATCACGCAGGCCCTAAAGGGATATCAGCCATTTTCCATTCGCTCTGTATCAGAGATGTACAGGAGTGCTCTGCCTACCTTTGGGGAACCAGTTCTGCCCTGGGGTGAGTCTAAGAAGGAAAGACAACTTGAAGTCTGGACCCCAGCATCCAGGGTTCAGTACTTGGCTCTAGGACCAACTGGACGAGGCCCGTCACCCTCCTCGGCCCTGGGTCCCAGGCCACAGGTGGAGAAGGTTACTCTGGGGCACACAGCGTGGCCCGCCTGCTCCATGCCTGCCCTGGGGCACTCACTTTGCTGATGGCAAACAGACGGGAAGAGACTGTGTCACACTGTGGGGAGCACACGGGCGGCCCCGTCCTTGGAACACATCTCCATGGGGAGGATGGCCATCCTCAGGTATGATCTGCTTCCCGCCGCCCAGTGTGGGCTTGGGCCTAGCCCCTCTCCACCCCCACGCCAGGCTCGTCTTCCGGGGAGCGCCAGGGGGCCCGTGCACACGAGTGGGATCCGAGGAGACGGCTTGTGTGCCAGCTCCCCCTCCCTGAGTGGAACGATAGTTTGCTTTTTCAGGGACAATGACTCAGGGGCCTGCTGGTCTCTACCCTGCCATCCCAGAGGCCCTGCCCACAGCAGCTTTGCGAGGCACCTTTGCGCCTCTCAAGCTTCCCTGGGTGACCCTGAGTTGCAGAGGGCTGCCTTCTCTGCTTGGGAAGAGCTCTGCCCGAGCAGAGTCTGGAAGCTCCTCTTGTGCCTGCTGTTTGGATCTGTGCCCTGCCTTGGGCACCCACGGAAGACCAGGTACGTGGATGTTGGATGGTCAGAGGGGACCTGCTCCGTATCAGTGTTTGCGCCCGGTCCTCTGACCGCCAGCATTGCGTTCATCCCCAGAGCGAGGGCCTGACGGTGCCTGCGGTGAAAGCCTGGGGTTCTGATGGGGGTGCATGACCCCTGCTTCTCACCTCCTGCCAGCCTCCCTGCGAGAGGGGGCGTTCCTGCGACAGCTTTAGTCTAAGGAACAGGACTGTCCTGCTGAAGAGGTGAGTCCCTCGCCTGGCCACGGGTGACTCGTGACAGCTGCGGCCCGCTCCTCCCCAGGGGCTTGGGTGGGGCAACCCCGTGACAGAATGCTTTCTCCAGCACACCGGGCCATGGGATTGAACTCTTGTTGAGTAGCTCCTCTTTCCTAGCCTGGATGCACAGGTGTGCTGCCGCCCTGTGGGAGGGCTGGAGACAGGGCCTGGTCTTGAGAGGCAGAGATGTCACTGCCTCTGAGGAGGATAGGAGGGGATGGTGACCTAAGGGCCTTTGCTAGATCTGCATTGGAAATTCTATGGCTCCCTTGTCCTCTGTACCCAGGCTGTCAGTAGGAGGGCTTCTAGGAAGAGGTGCTGTGGTAGGGAAGGAGATGGTGGGTGTATCTACCCCACTCATGCTCAGCCACTGAGCTCAGTGACCCCCACCGCATGGACAGCTCCCCTGGGTCAGTCTCCCTCGTCAAGTGAGGAGGAAGGGTGACGGCAGTGTCAGTCCAGCGTCCCGGTGTCTGCTACTGCCTGGGCCCCCGGGGATGGGGCGCTGGCCCGCCCTGCACACCTGGCCTGCTGACTGGGCCTCTCCCGTCCTTCCCCAGGCCGAGTCCCGGGAGAGGCGCTCGGTGGACCCTGAGAATAATAGTGCTCGCCCCGCCCGCCCCGTCTGTTTGGTACTTAAAGCGAGGTTGCCCTTTGTATATTCGGCTTCTTACCATTGGATATACAAGGGCAAGCTCTCTGTGAGTATCAAACCTGACCCTGGATGCGGCCCACACTCAGCGAGGGATGTGGTATGTGTGTGCATGACCGTGCGTGTCCATTTCGTGCGTGGCAAGCCGCTCCTGGGCCACTGTGTTGCCGCCATGGCTTGACGTGTGCACCGTGGGTGACGTGAGGAGTGCCCTGTCCTGCGTGGGAGGGCCCCGAGCATGCACGCCTGTGTGGCCTGGGTCCCCTGCGCCCAGGCTGGTGGCCGGGCTGGCGCTCCCTCGGGCAGTGGTTTGTGCCTGGTACCCCAGTGTGCATGTTGTTGGTGGTGGGTGTGATGTGGCCCGCTAACCCTCAGCGTCTAATTCATCCCCAGGACCCCACCTGGAAGGCCTCCCGTGCACTCCAGGCAGTGGCTTTCCTTTCCGTGCCAACCTTTGGTACTTGAAGAGTGGCTAGCCCTGTCCTCTTCGCTTTGCTCATGTCGAATCGTACAGGGTCATCCACTTTTCCAGTATCAGGAACGCAGACCCTGGAGCCCGGTTTCCTGTGTTTGGATCCTGCCTCTGCCTTTTCCTAATGCCCGGCCTCGGGCACCGATGTCTCCTCCTGGGCCTCTTGTGTCACGGGGTTTGGTTGGCCTCCTGGGGGGCCGGGGCCCGCCGAGTGCAGACTCGTACCCGGTTAGAGCGAAGCCAGTGTTCTGGGTAGCTGTTAGTTAGGACTCTGTGTGCTGTGACATCTGATGCTTGTTGGTGATGCTCTTCTTAAAAATCGTCCCCTGGTGTATGGGGACAAAGATGAGACCCTGGAAGTCAACTTCTCCATCAGGTATGTGAAGGGGTCCTGGAGCCCAGCGTTTGTGCCATGTTTACCCCAGAGCCAACAAAGCTCTTGATACTCAGCAGCCAGGCCAGGTCCACCATGGCCCCGAGCGGGGCCCCCAGTGTGGTGACGGTGAGCACCAGTGCTAGTGGAGAGGGACAGTCCTTGACCCTTGACCTCAGCCACCAGCACCCTTAGAGGAAGGAATGTTGTGCAAGGCTGCCACACTTGGTGCTGAGTGTGTTCCAGGTCCATGTGCACGAGCTGTGTAAGCGCCTGTGTGTACACGCGTGAGAGCATGAGGGAGTGTGTGTCTGTGTCGGACAGGTGTGAGGAGGAGTTGCAGTCCCATCCAGCCCTGAGCCTAACCCCTGGAAGGGCTGTGTCCCGTGCGGTTGCTGTTTCATACTTGAGGAGAAATTATCCTTGGTGTGTTTGCTTTACTTAGGACGAATCATACAAGGACAATTTCTTTTTGAGTATCAAATCCTGCCTCGGCGGCAGATTTCCGGACACTATAGCAAGTTCTGTGTCAGGTGCATGTGACCAGGCCCACCGGGGGCTGGGGGGGGTGCAGGCTGAGCAGGGTACAGCTGGGGTGCAGTGAGGGGCCTGGCTTGCAAGAGGAGGGGTGGGGCCTCTGGGTGCATTAGTCATGGGTGTGGCTTCTGGGAGAAGGAGACTTCTTGGCTTGTCAGATCCCGCTTGCTGGAGGTGAAGCCAACTGGAGGGGGGAGGGGAGGCGTCATCGGGGCCAGACCCCATCGCCTGTCCCAAGCATGTGTGTGGCTCTGGGTGTGGGCCGCTGCCCTGCTAACCCTGGGGACTGCATTCCAGCATTGACAGCATTCCAGAGGAGCCCTGGTTTTGGAGAAGATGTCCAGGTGTCTCTCGATGGCACGATTCTTTGGTGCCTAAAGAATGGTTGTCCGAGGTGTGGTCTCTGTATTTACGATGATTAATATCGGACAACCATTGCTTTAGTATCCGACCTTTCTCCTGCCAGTGCTGACTTCCGCCGCCGGCGCCCGCTCCACTACACACCCTGGCTTTACTAACCATCGGGAACAGCGAATTTAGGGGTCCCAGAACGCATTGCCCACCCTGTGTGAAGTCTTTGCTGGAGGCCAGTTGGGGAGTGGCGATAGCATTTGGGGGTTTGGAGTCAGAGCGTTTGGCTCGAAAGATGTGGAGAATGTATGCATCAGGCTCTTCGTTTTGGTTGTGGATTCCTCACCACGAGGCATGTCTTGGGGAGGTGCTGGGGTCATGCATCTAGAGGCAGGGGCATTGAGCCGGGGTGTCCTGGTACATTGACCCCCTCCCCCAAGCTTTGTACCCCACGCTGAGCCTCGAGGACTTTCCCAGAGATTGTGTGAATGTTGAAAGCCTCTCCTGTCTCTGCTGCTTTCTGTTACTCCTCAGGGTGAGGGCGTGTCTTCTTGGGGTGGATTTTTACCTTAGACTTTGGACATTGTGGTCAATAGCACCTGGTGGGATTTGTGTGCGTGCACGTGCGTGCATGCGTGTGTGCGTGCGTGCGTGCGTGTGTGTGTGTGTGTGTGTGTGTGTGTATCATTGGCTAGGGTAGAGTTTCTCAAACTTTAAAACACTGCTAAGATTTTCATCACCTAGGGTTCTTGTTAAAAAGCAGATTCTGATTCAGGGAGTAAGATTCTGCATTTTTAGCAAGTTCTCAAGTGATGCCCATTCTGCGGGTCTGTGGACAACACTCATGGCCGTTCGTTTTGTGATGCTTCTTCTTCCATGTCCCCACACCCCCCCCCCATCATCTGTCAGCAGGGAGGGTCCCAGAATGCCATGCAGGTCCCAGGTGCACTTCCTGAGCTGTGACAGGACTTTGCCCAGAGTCCAATCCCTTGAGGCCCAGCGCCGGTCTGCAGAACCTTACGCACCACCCATGGAGTCGGGGACCTGACTGTGTTCCCCTCTATTTCCAGTCAGACCGACGGAAGCACGTCCGGAAGCCAGGCTGCAGTGGGAGGGATGCCGTCGGTGTGCACTTGGGATGCTGCAGTGGATGGAGGAGGTATCACAACCCAGAGCCAGGCGCCCCTCCAGCTGCAGCCCTCAGGAATGTCCCTAGGAAGGCTTCGTTGGAGGAAGGTGGTGGCCGTGGGAGGGTTGAACTTAAGGCCTTGCACTCTGTTAGCACAGAGAGGCAGGTAGGCCTCGCCTTCATGCTTCGCTTGCGTTGGGAATGTTTCACATGGCCTTGCGTTTTCCTTCTCCATCCTCCTGCCTATGGCCTCCCACACCACTGGCGTGCAGATAGGCACCATCGTGTCTGGTTTGTTTCATAAAATCTCACTCACATTTTGCCCAGGCTGGCCTCAAAGTGCAATCCTCCCCCATCTCTGCCTCTTAAGTAGCTGGAATTCTAGCCACGAGTCCCCTGCCGTATTTTATTGTTAGTTAAAATCTCAGGCCCACCTTAGAAAGCTTCTCTGATCCTGGCTCCAGCCACTGGGATTTGGCTTTGGTTTCAGGCCTGATGACCGCCCAGGGACCAGGCCGTGGCAGTGTGGCTGATCCCAGACGCATGCTTTCTCCCAGGCCACAGGTGTGTGCCTCCCAGGTGGAGACTCAGCTCCTCTTAGGAAGAATCTGTGCAGAGGCAAAGCAGACAGTGGGCAGGAGGCCATGGCATCGCCGTCAGACCTGCTCAGGGATATTGGAGGAGAGGTTATTCCTGCTATGTTCGCTCATTCATCATGAATAATACATGGATAACCTCTTTTTGAATATCAAACTCTGCCTCGAAAGGTCTCGCACACCAGACACGTGAGCGTGTGTGTTTTGTGTGAGCCAGGGCCTGAGTCTTGTTAGGACACCCCCAGGCTGTGGAGACCGTTGGGGAGGGGAGTGCTGGTGGCTTTGTCCTGTTTGCAGTGAACTTGGTGTTCTTTCTTGATGTGCACGAAGTGGCATCCTGTCCCCTTGTGATACTAGCTCGAGCCTAGGGGGTGGCGGGCCCTGGGGCTGGAGTCCTTCCTGGGATTGGCCGTGTGGACCCCACCTTTTTCAGGCTGGGCAGGACAGAGCTTCCTGTTGTGCTGTGCAGAGGGAAGGTCAGTCTCCATGAAGACGCCTGTTGGAGGGTCCTGGGCACTGCCAGGGCCCAGGCTGCCCTCCCGAGCTGGGTGAAAGGTGGGGTGACTTGGCATTCTCATCCTCTTTATCCCTCTGAGGCCACTGTTGTTCCAGGTCCACTTCCTCCTCCTTAGGTAGACATCCAAGAGGCCCTTCGGCTGTGCCCCGAGGTCTCCTGCCCTGCCTGGACCCAGCGGAAAACTGGACCCTCTCTTGGATGGAGAGCATCAACCAGGCCTCCATTGGCTCTGATGGATCACCTCAGCCATCCTTCAGCCAGGGAAGCTTGGGAAGCGGGCCAGGCCTGAGTGTCCCTTGGGTGTGGGGGAGGGGGCTGGGCCCCCCCACCCTCAGAATATCCTCCCTAGAGCAGCTGCCGCCTCGTGCCCACTGCGTGCCTGTTTTACCTGCAGGGCTCAGCATGGCAGGGCCCTGGGAAGGACCTAGCTCAGGATCAAACACCTGTGGATGGTGTCACCTGCACCGTAAAGGCAATGCCCATGTTTGCCTAAGGGACCTGCAGAGAGTTGATACGCGTGTCTTCTGGCCTGCTGCTGTAGACAGGTTTGTTTTTGCCTCAGGAGAAACCCTAGAAGTGAGGCAAGCTTTAGGACAGACAGACAGACAGGGCATTGAGGTGTGAGTGGGACCCCGTGGGGGGGGGCACTGGAGAGGTGACACACAGCCAGCCCCACACAGGGCTTGCTACTTCCCCAGACCCTCCCTCGGCGTCCATGGGAGTTGTACTCGGGTTTCCCCACAGCAGAAGCATGGAGCGTGGCAGGGGGCATGGAGGGGTGGGAGATGGGCCTCTGCTTGAGCTTGGGGAGGAGGGGCAGGATCAGGATCTGAGGGCCGCCAGCTACCAGTGGCAGGTGCTCTGGAACTTGGGATGTGGCCTCCTGGTCTCTCTGGCCCAGGGCCCCTGGGTGGAGGGGTCCTTGGGTAGTTCTTGGGGAGGGTGGTGATGGAGCAGTGGAGGTGGGAGGGAGAGGGGTCTTCCAGGGCAACAAAAAGCCTGGTGATTCTCCTCTCGTGACCTCTTGAGGACCCTGGTGTTCCGGCTTGCCAGTGGTGCCGCAGGGCATTGATGGATAAGCAGGGAGTCCACGCCCAGTTCACACCCGGTGCAGGGCCGCATACCAGGTACGCGTGGCTCCTTCTCACTTCAGACCTCGACTGTGTGGACTGGACAATCCCGTTCATCTCCAGGAGGGAACTGGGTGAGGCCCTCTCAGAGGAGGTAAGTGGAAGCCCCACCTGACTCCCAGACGTTCCCAAGACACAGGACTGCCACCTTACCAATGCCTACTGTCTGATCTGCCCTAGGTCCAAGCGCTGAGGCATGGAGGGGCCCCTCGCCGTCCGAAGAGAAGTGCTCTTACGACGAATCCTTCACACACGGAACCTTTCTCCTCCGCAGGCTTCCCAGAGAGGGTGACAAGTGGTAAGGATGCATGGTTGTCTGCAGATGGTTGTGCCTGCCCTGGTGGTAAACCCCCTGGCCAGGCAGCCTGGCCTCGCCAGCCTTGTGAAGGCGGCTGTGCTTCCACCACCAGCGTCACCTAAAAGACTTTGGAAAGAGGCCAACTTCTAGGAGAGATGCTGGCGCCAGTACCAGCCAGGGTGCATGGCAGGGGACCACGGGCATCTGCTCTGTTCCCCTGGGGCTGCCTGCTCACCAGCACTCAGCGTCAGTCCATCCCCAGGAAGACCTTCTGCAGACCCTGCTGCCCGGGCGACGACTCCGTGCATGTGCTGGCTGACCACTGCGGGGAAAGGGCAACCACACGCTCTGCCAGCCCTGCCACCGCCGCCTCGACTTTCCATGAGGCCCTGAAGCAGGTCGGCTCCTTTCCTGGGTATGTGTCTGAATCGAGTCTTTCTTCAAAGATGCCATGCTGTCCTTCTTGGACGCAGCACCGTCAGTCTAACTCTCAGCATCTCGTGTCTCTAGGGAAACTCATGAAGGGATGCCAGCTTTGAGAAGCAGGTATGGTGGTCAGGCCAATGCCTCCCTGCCATGGCCTGCAGCGGCTCCCCCGGGAGCCCGGAGGACTGAGCTCCGCTTCAGGTAAGTGCGCCTCGGGTGAGCATGCACTTAATGCGGGTGTATGTCACTCGGCTCGGCCCACTACCCCCCTCCCTTCTTCCCTTCTTTCCCAGGACACCCGCAAGCAGCCGCCTTTGGAGGATGAGGCACGCGTGGCACTTGGAGAGAGGTTGGCTGTGGTCGGGCCCATGCACTGCAGTGGACTCCACCAGGCTCTCCTCTGCTCCAGTGCCAGACTCGGCCTCAGAGGATCGTCCTGAGCCGGTGCTGCTGGCAAAGGTAGGCTTCTGCTGGGAGGGCTAAGCCTGTGGGCACAGTGAACAGCCCCCTGAGCCCCAGCATGTGCCAGCCGCCCTGCCAATCTGCAAAAAAGCTAGAGATGCTGCTACCATTCCCTGCATTAAAAAATAAAAAAGAACAGCCAATAATGAAGTATACTGGCTCACTTCCTTCTTTTTTAACTTTCCCTCCAGTTCTACCATGAACGGGCATCGAGAAGCGGCTTCTCCTGCTCACCCTTCAAGATAGAGAAGATCTGCAGGCAACCCGCAGTAGCCCCACAGCCTACAGGAGCTCTTTCTTTCTTGTTGTTTTCATTGGTGGTAGTGGTGGGGCTTGAACTGAGGGCATGGGTGCTGTCCTTGAGCATTTTTACTCAAGGCTGACATTTGATGTTGGAGGCACCAATGAATGGGCAGTGATCATATCTCACTGAGCACGTCAGGGCTGAGCTGCGAGGCGGAGGTGAGCACTGTGCCGGGGCGATCCTAGTTTGTATTCCGTGCTTCTTTCTTTAGGACCAGTCCTCTAACGCTGGTCTCTCTGTTATGCTCCAGCCTTGGAGGCTTCTGGTTACAGGGCCTCCTGTGTGGAAAGGACTGCTGCAGTCAACCCTGGTGCTGTGTGAAATGAGGTATTACTCTCAGCACCATCGACATGGTGCCTTCCTGGGCATTTGGCCTTTCCACCATCAGCACCCCTGGGACTGCTTCGAGGACACAGGCCACCGGGCAGTGGAGTCCATGTCTAGACTGCTCCAGGTGCCAGAGGTCAGCATGAAGCCTGTACTGGACTCTTGGCCCTCTTGTAGTCAGTCTGCTCACTTTCTCTACTCCCTCTGTCCTCAGGAGACCTTCCCGGAGGAAGCTCACTTTGGAGATGAGTGTTGACACCCAGCCCATGTGCACATGTGGTACTTGAAGATAGGTTATCCGTGTTGCCTTCGCTGTATTGGTGACGAATCATACACGGTTGACCTATTTTTCGGTATCAGATCCCACCGTGGAGAGGCTCCAGTTGCAGTTTCATTCAGGGAGGGGCCCTGGTAAGGCTCCTTTTTAGGGTGCACATAGGAATCATTACCCATAGTGAACACCAGAGTTGGTTGTTAGTTTGCTTGTTTATTTAGTACCTGTCCTGGGGCTTGCACTCAGGGCCTGGGCACTGTCCCTGAGCTTTTGTTTTTGTTTTTGTTTTTTGCTAGTCCTGGGCTTGAGCTCAGGGCCTGAGCACTGTCCTTGGACTTTCTCAAGGCTAGAGCTCTACCACTTGAGCCACAGCACCACTTCCGGCTTCTTTCTATGTATGTGGTACCGAGGAATCGAACCCAGGTCTTCGTGCATGCTAGGCAAGCACTCTACCACTAGGCCAAACTCCCGGGCCCTCCCTGAGCTTTTTTATTCAAGGATGAGGCTCCATGGCTCGTAGCACAGCTCCAGTTTTGGCTCGGTACTGGTTCATTAAAGACTCACAGACTCCCCTGCTCGGGCTGGCTTGGACTTTTGCTCCTCAGCTCTTAGCTTCCCGAGTAGCTAGGATCATAGGTGCTTGGCCTGGCCGGGGGTCTTAGTTAGCCGGCATGTGAGCCGTTCTTGGGAGGATTCCGGAAGGCAGGGCCTCCTCATCGGGCTGAATTTCCCGGCGAGCCGTGCAGAGCGGACAGCGTGGGAGGGATGGGACGTGACCCCTGGGCACCCTCGGGGTGGGCAGAGGCGGGCGCCGCAGGTGATTCTCGCACAGCTGAGCAGAGGACACGCTGTGCACATTCACCTGTCTCCAGGGGTGCTGAGCCTGCGTGTCCCCCTCAGCGCGTCGTCTCAGCTTCACTTCCACCTGCTCCGTGGAGCCACCCTCATCTGCCTGGGCCCTGTGGCCGCCACCCCATGGGGCATGGGCGGTCTGTTGCCAACAGCAAGTGAGGGACTGGAAGTGGCCGACGCGTAAGTGGGCTGCTACCGTCACGCTGTGTCCTGTGGGCAGCCTGTGCCTCTGGTTTGCTGACCCTTCGTGTTCTCCTTTCTGCCTGCAGGCCTGCCGCCCGGGAGACTCCACGGTGATCGCCTAGTCAGGTGCGCGAATGGAGGTTGTCCATGGTGTGTTCATTTTATTTATGATGAGTATTACATGGCCAATCTCCTTTCGGTACTAAATTCGTCTTGGGAAGCAGTCACGGGCGCTCCCAAGAGTAAGAAAGATGAAGCGTCCTTGCTGGCCTGTGTCACTCAGCGGCCCCTGGAAGCTTCCCCACAACCCCTGCTGCCTTTGAAGGAGAAACCACGGTGTCTGTCTTCCTTGAAGACCCAGCAGTCAACCGAGGGCATTGGCACGGCGCCTTGAGTGGTGAGACCGCACCTCGGATGAAGGTGTGCGCTCGGGAAGGGACGCTGGTCGTGGCTGACCAGACACCACGCATGCGCTTTGTGTGTTCTTCTTCTGCCTAGAGCATTGGACTCTTGCGAGGGAGCAGAGCCACCCAGGGTAGGGATCGGGCTCCTCACAGTGGGAGCCGCTGGTCTTTGAACACAGGTGTCTTTGGTGTGACTCGATTGCCCCTGGTATAAGGTAAGGGTCCTCAGGACCTAGATTTTGCTAGTGGTGTGACCTTGAGTCACCTAACGTGTCTGCTTCCTGTGACTCAGTTTCTTCATCTTGCAGTCGGCCGAATACCTGCAAGGAAGGGTCACTTAGAAATGCAAGACGTATGAAGACTGAGACTGCGCCTGGCACATAGGAAGGCTGAGTCGCCGTTGGCACCTGGAGTGCTGGTGATTGTGTGTTAGATCGAGAGCTTGGGGTTCACTCGCCCGCTCATTTGAGTCCATGCTCCCTGGGGAGAGGCCCCTCATCCACTCCTCCCATAGTCTATCCTTAGGTGTCTGTGGTTCTGTGGTAAGGAACAGGTGGTACACTGATGTGTTTTCTTTGTTGAACCCTGTTGGAGACCTCCAGGAAGTTGGCACACATGGCTGGCGGGCTCCAGGCTCTGCCACCCTCCCTGCCCACCACGGCCCATCCATCCTCAGCATCCAAGAATGCTGCCTTGAAAGAAACACCGCTGGCCGCAGGGCGTCCCTCATTACCCACCATGGCCTGCGGTCCCCTCTGAGAAGCAGCAGCTCCTGCCTGTGTCCAGCCGGAGGAGCCGGCGTGGGGAGCGGGACTCTGGGTAAGTGGCCCATCTCAGGGGTGAGCACAGCCCCTGTGTGGTGCACCTGCTGAGGTCTTGCTGTGGTCATGGCAGAGGTCGCTCTGTACCTGTCAGCTGGCCATGGTAAGCCAGCCTCAGCCGTGGTCAGGGCCTTCTGGAGGCAGAGAGGGAGGCGCGGGGCGGGCCAGCCGTGTTGGGGGGAGCAATGTCTGGCCGGTGCTGTAGCCCGTGCTGACGTTTGATCCTTGAGCAGAAGTTGCCCTTGGTGAATTCGCTTTACTTATGTTGAATCACACAAAGACAACTTTTGTTTGAGTGTCAAATCCTGCTGGGGATGGTTCCTGGGACCTTGTGTCAGATCCTGTCCCCTAGATAAGAGCAGGAATGGAGGGCTTGGGTGTGGACAAGAATGGAGGCTCAGAGAACAAGAGTGCGGTGTGGCTCAGATGGAATCCCAGAGGCAGGGGTTATCAGTGTTGGCTTGCATACAAGCTCACCTCTGACCCTCTGCCTTGACGATAACACCTGACGACATTGGTCCCAGACACATTTGGACTTGGGCATAATCAACATCAGTCACAACGGCCGCTTTCTTCTCGTGCTTTTCCCCTGCGTTTCACTCTGAGTGAGCACTCATATTCTCCTTTTTCCTCTGCCTCCTCCTTCCTTGTCTCTGTTTCTCTCCCCTTCCTCCTCCTCCTCCTCCTCACCAAACATTGTTTCAATTTTCTGATGGGTTATGAAATGAAGAAAGACACTCAGTATTTCCCCCTGTTTACATTAAATAATAGTGATAAAAATAATCAACACCGAACAACAGAACACACTGAAATAGCTCGGAGGAAAATGGATTCAATTGACTGCAAATTAGGAGAAGAATCCAATTTTCTCGATAACATTTCAGCTGTGACATTTGACCTGGGGAAATAGAATGCTGCAGACATGGCGGCCACCAGAGGAAGTGCGTGGTGGTGGCTGCCACAAGCGGGTAATATTTGTGGTAGATGAACGTTCACAGGAATCAAAGCTTCATTCTGATTTTTAAATGGAAAAGAATTGATCCTAATGAAAATGATTTGGGAGAAATAACAAGGGAAATAAAAGAAATGAAAATGGCTCAACAGTGCAGTCAAAGAAGCTAAACAGGGAATTGCATTCGTTTAATGGAATTCTCTGTGAAAAAAAAAACAAACGAAAAACAAAACCTGTTTTTATGAAAATCAGCCTCTGGCGCTGCCATTTCAGGTGGGAATTGGGGTGCGTTCCAGGCTGGAACAGCTGGGGTCAAGTCAGAAACCATTTGAGCGAGCGACCTCGGCTTTGTGACTCAACCTTTCCCAGAGCGAATTCTTGGGCGGTGGTTCTGGCTTCCAGCATGGCTGGTAAGGTGGTGTCCTGGGCTTTGTGGGTGCCCTCTGTGGTCAGGCTTGTGAGAGAGATGGGTTCCCTGGCCCGGCCCTTGCTGGCCCCTCCTGCCCCGGGGTGCCTCCCCAGTAAGGGGTGGAGGCAGCAGAGCAGCTGCCTTCAGTGCAGCCACTTGGCCTGGGGACCATCTGGGGGCCACCTGGAGGCAGCGCCTTCTGGGGAGCTGGAGCTGACATTTCCCGGGTTGAAGCCATTCCTGGGAGGTGGCAAGTACTTTACTGATGGCCGGTGTTGCATGGTGGACTCTTTGCAGCTTGGCCCTGCCTGGGTGGGGCTGGGGGACATTCAGAGGCGGTCAGCAGCTTGAGCCCCAGCCCCTACCCCAGGGAAGCTGCAGCACTGACGTGTCCGAGGGCATCGGTGACCTGTGCCCGACTGACCTCAGGATCACTTCCCAGAGGTGATGCCAGCCCCAGGACAGCCTTCATCTGTGACAGGTCAGTGCGCAGGCTCCCACCATCAGGTGTCTCTCTCTCTAGGTGCCAGCCTCACACTCCAGTCCTGACGAGAGGGTATTCTGAACTCATGCCAAAGTCAGGGAAAGGATTCTGCTGTCGGTCCCACTCCAAAGTTCACAAAATGGGTGGTGGGCACAGAATCCAGACTCTGCTTATGGCTACATCGTCGGTTCCACCCTCGCTGACCAGCGGTTCCTCCACAAGGCGCATCCTTCCTGTGCTGCAGGGGGTGGGGGCGGGGCGGTGCACCAGGGGCTCTGCCTTTTGAGAACTCATTTGTGATTCATTTGTGACTTCATATCTTTCCCTCTTCTCTCTCATTTCTTTGGTGTTCATCCCCTTTGTCCATGGGGCCATTCAGGTGGGCAAGCCCTTGCTATTGTTCCATGTCGAGCCATCTTGGAAGGCTGTGGGAGGCGATGGTGGTGTTGGGGAGACAGACAAAGGGCCATTTCCTCACCCAGCTCTCTCTGAGGGTCACCCCCAGCCCCGGAGTCATGCTGTCTCCGGGGGTAAGGAAGCAGAGCTGTGTGTGGCAGTGGTGCACACACCCGTGCCAGGTCTCCCTTCCTCTGTGCCAGATGCTCCTGGCATCAGGGTTCACTGAGTCCCCGCAGAGCATGGGGCGAGGATCTCTGAAGCATGCTCCCTTGAGCTGCCTTTGGTGGGGGAGCTCAAAGAGGAGCTCAGGGATCTTCTGGAAGCTTCTACTTTGGTCTAAGCTTCCGAGCCTCTCTGTGGTACTTGGATGGTTTATGGGTACTTGATGGTTGTGGTACTTGGTACGTTGATGGGTGAACCCCATTTCAGTTCCCCAGGGAGGCTGGTTGGGGAAGAATGTACCCACCAAGTCAACTCAGGGCATGCGACGGATGGTCGACCAGTTGGAAAGTAATTGTTTCTAATGTACTTCACCTGGTCCACTAGCTGTCGGTGCCCACCGCAGCCCGGTGGGGAGGGGGGAAGTGGTCGTCTGGCTGACAGTGCCCACCGCAGCCTGGCAGGGAGCGGGATGGTCATCGCTGCAGCCCGCACCTCGGCTGGTACTTGAAGGGAGATCGACTGTGTTATATTCGCAGTGCAGACTTCGAATAATACATGGTTGATCTTTTCTCAGTACCAACGCTCACCTTGGAGGAGGGCCTCTTAGCGATGCAGCCCCTTCGGGGCGTGAGCGGGCCGGGTCCTGAGGCCCTACCACAGTGGAGGTTGGAGCTGGGCTGAGCAGGCTGTGTGAGGCCCCTCACCACCCCCGATCCTCTCACCTGTCACCTGTGATCCATCCTCAGGGCAGTGGCGGGAGGTGACGCCAGGGCCACAGAGGCTGCCACCCTTGGCAGGCGTCACTCTGGGTACCTGAGGAGAGGTTGTCTGTGATGAGTTCGCTTTATTAATGACGAATATAACACAGATGGCCTGTTTTCAGTACCGCCTATCGCCCGGTGGGTGCCAGTGCACCCAGTGCAAGGTATGTGACTGCATGGACAGACCGTGTGTGTGGCCTTTGTCACCCTCCCCATTGACTGGCCTTGGAGAGCTTCCTGAGTCCACACTGCGTTGGGAGAGAGGCTGGAGTTTTGTGCTGCTGGTCATGCAGGGATGGTTAGACGTGTGATGGTGGACCAGGCGTGTTCTGCATTCTCCCAGGGCACATGTGCCTTGCTGGAGCTGGCTAGGGTTTTGCACTGAGGGTGGACCACAGCCTGTCCTGCACCTGAGCTGCCTCCACGTCTCTCATCCCAACCCCCGAGGGGTCAAGGAGGAGCCCCAGTCCGCATGCGCGTGCTGTGTCCGTGGTGCTGAGGGAGGTCGCCTGCGCGCTCTGGTGTTGGTGGTGATGCACCGTGGATGGCTGGCTGCTCTTCCATATCAAACTGCCTGGCATGCCGCCCGTGTGATTTGGGGAGCATGGCTGACTCTGGGCATGCACCCCTGTCTCCCATGGGCCAGTGGGGGGGGTGGAGTCCACGCTGCTCCTGCTCCATGATGCCTAGACTAGTTTGCCTGGGAGGTGATTGCTGGGTAAACCATGACTAGTACCCAGTCAGCCTCTTCCAGATCACTTCCAGCCCAAGATGCTGATGTCAGACCACGCCAGGCCTGGTGAGTGC
Organism: Megascapheus bottae; assembly: GCF_031878675.1. Lineage (NCBI taxonomy): Eukaryota > Metazoa > Chordata > Mammalia > Rodentia > Geomyidae > Megascapheus > Megascapheus bottae. The sequence continues at coordinate 29,993,423 of NC_143522.1, forward strand.
CGCAGCTGACCCATGGTGTGAGCGCCGTAGAAGACCTGCCAGCTCCCAGCTCCGTCGCAGCTGCACAACCTGTCTAAACATGCGCTGGCCCTCACACCTGCCTGTCCCTTGTCCATGCTAGTACCCTGGCCCTGCCCCGCCACGGGAAGATGGCCACTGAGACACCAGAGAATGGCAGCCCTGCTTCTGCGGGCCAGGCCTTGACCCAGGACTGGGTCTAGGCTGCAGGGGGTAACCACCTCAGGTAGGCCAGGATGGAGGGCAGGGAGCAGGGGAGGGAGGGCTGTTTCTTGATTGAGTCACAGCAACCTCATGGGGAGAGATGGTGAGTTAATTCCTGGGAAGTGCTGGGACCAAGCAGTGGCTGAGTTACACAAACTTGGGAATCAGTTTTTAGAAATTCCTCCCGTTTGTTACAAAGCTGTCTGGCTTTCCAGCTCATTGCTTATTTATTTATTATTTCCCTCTAGGACGTCACTTAAAATGAGGAGATTTTCTGTGGTGGGGACAAGTTGATGGAACCGGGTGCCTTTCCTCCACTTTGTAAACCAAGGGTCTGGCTGGCTGCCTTCCCCTGCCCCATCCCTCCCTCCCCCTGCCCGCCCCGGCCTCTCCAGCTAATGCTGCTGCGCCACCAGCCAGGCTCTGGGGACCTCCATCTGCAACAGGCCGAAGCCGGGTGTCAGAGCTGATATTTTATGCATGAAACCAACTAAATGGGAACATTTGGATGAAAATTGCTGTTAATGTACTGCCGCAGCTTTGGAATATATTAACGTGTGTTGGGGGAGATGGGTGTCAGCCTGGTTTAATTGCTCCAGTGAAACCACGGCCACACCCCAGCTTCCGCAGCACGGTCACCCCTCTGCCTCGGGGGGACTGTTGGGAGAACACCAGCTATCTCATCTGCCACTTGAGAATGATGCGGGTGGCAAATGTCAGCCCGGGGTATCAGGCAATCGGCACCATGCGTGTTCCAAATTCATTGTAGACCCAAAGATGGTGACCCGGTGCCTCTGCTACAGGATTTCATTAAAAGCAAAATTGCTGATTTATCTATTGTTTGAGGAGAAGGGAAAATAAACAAAGGGCCTTTTTCATCCACCAAGTCAAACGAAAACCCAGCCCTGCAGGTCAGCGGCAGCCACGCCACCTACAAGATGGTGTGGGCTGAGCCGGCTGCTCCTGTTCACAGGCACACACTGTGGTCTGGTGCTTGCCATGAGCAAGGCCTTTTCGTCCCCTTTGTATTTCCTGGGCCGATGGGTACCTGGAGTCCAAACGCCTTACTTTATTCAAAAGCCAGTAGCTGTCCTGAATGGGCCTTCAGTGCCGGCTGGTTGTGTTCTGAGCACAGAGAGATGGAGCAGCCCACCCAGCCAGAGGCAGACCAGCGTGGATCCGACTTCCGGCTCCATGTTCTCAATGTCCCTGCCTGTGGTGAGACGCCCAAGTCCAGGAGGGGTCCCCTCTACCCTCCATGGCAGATGGCTTGTGGACCTGGCCTTCAGATTCCTGTTGCATGCTGAGGCAGGCCTCTTTTTCCAAGACTTAACTGTGCCAGGATTTTCAGACTTGTTATTATTGTTGTTGTTTTTCATGTGTATGCTCCTGCTTGCTTCATGTGAAGACCCGCCCCCAAGTGTCCAGCTGCTACGGTGCATACCTGTGCCGCTAACTCCTCTGGAGACAGACAGGGGGACCGAAAGTTTGAGGCCAGCCCCAAGTTCTTTATCGTTTTTGAGATGATAAGCTAAAGCTGCTTATATCCTATCTCAAATACAGACTACAAATAAAAGACTGACGTCCCAGCTCAAGGGATATAAGGCCCTGGATTCAATCTCCAGTGCTAAAGAATAATAGTAATAAAACAGTAAGCAAATAGATAAGGAACAAATAAGTAGATGAATTATAAGTACATTTTTCTGTGTCATAAATAAATAAGTAAATAAATGATACACTGTTCTGTGTCATTTGTGTGTGTTTGCACGCGCGTGTGTGCATGTGGGCACCTATTGCACGTGTGCCAGTCCTGGGGCTTGAACTCGGGGTCTAGGCACTGTCTCTGACCTTTTTTGCTCAAGGTTAGTGCTCTACCACTTGAGCCATAACTCCACTTCTGGCTTGCTGGCAGTTAAGTGGACTTCCCTGGCTTTGAACTGCAGTTCTCCATCTCCTGAATGGCTAGGATTATAGATGCGAGCCACTGGTGTCCAGCCTTGACTTGTGTCTGTTGTTTCCCCTTGGGGGTGTTTGGGGCCCTGAGTTTGTCAATCTACTATCAGGCAGACTTGGGCTCCCAAGGGGTGACCCAAGCGGGCAGGCAAGGAGCCCCTGCCCCTCTTGGCCCTTCCCTTTGGTCACTAGGAGGGGATGAGGCAAGAGCCCATGGGCCCAGAGCCTGTGGTGGGGAGTCTGAGGGCAGCCTGTCCGGCCAGTTGGCAGTGACCTATGGTTGCAATGGGAAGCTGTGGGCACAGAGCCCCACGGCTGGTGCTGCCGCCCCGTGGCAGGGCTGCCAGCTAGCGCCGCCTGGCAGGCACTCAGCACGCAGCATGTATGTACCGATCCGAGCTCTTTCTTGCCAGAAGGGAGCACACAGAATGTTGGTGGAGTAAATAAATAAAAGTGTGCCCTTTGAGGGAATAAAGAAGCCGGGAAGCAAAGAAAAATCTCCGGGAGACAGACATAAATCTCCACCAGGGCTGCCAACACGGCGCAGCCGCAGAGCCTGAAAAGACCCTGCGGACGCTGCGGGGCCATTTGTCACTGGCGAGGAGGACTCAAGGGCTGGGAGAGGGGGCCAGGGGAGCTCCTTCATCATTTTCCCATTATCCCCGCAACGGGACATGCCAGCACACTGGCAGACCACCTGTAACACGTGCAGCCACACTGTCAGCTGGAGGTGCCAGGCCCTGGGCTGAGGGTGGGCTGCCTGGAAATGGGCAGAGGGCTAGGATTGGTTGCCTCCAGGAAGCCTTCCAGATTCATCCCCGCCTGCAATCCCAGTCGATGCCTTTCTGACGTTTGACCCTGTGGCATAGGCAGTCAGGACCAGGAGCTGGGCAGGTCCCCGGAAGCAGATGTCCTGGGAGCAGTGCCACCTTTTTCCTTAGCACAGACCCATGGGGGAGCCGGGCCTGGATCCCGAGGCCAGCTGGGGGGCTTCTGGGTACTCACAGGACTACCACTTGCCTCCTGTGGCTTGGATGGGGCCCCGGGGTTGGAATGGAGGTCCAGGCCTGGGTGTTAGGGATGCTTAAGAAGGTAGCAGTCATGCCGCCTTCCAGGAAGCACCGCCCACCCCTGGACACACTCTAGAGCGAGGCACAGGGTCTCGGGCCTTTCCAGCCAAGGCTGTGGCACCCCAGGTAGACTTCACCCAATCCGAACTGGCCTCAGGTCCTGTGTATGCGTGTACATGTGTGTACATGCGTGTATGTGTGTGTACACGTGAGCACATGTGTATAGGTCTTTCCCAGAGCAAGAATCAGGGAGGATATGCTGAGGCTGAGCCAGCAGCACACCGAGGCAGGGGGAGGGGCACCAGCCTGCTGGGGGGGCACCTGTGTTAACTTGAAATCAGGCCCCCTGCCCCCCGCCCCCCGCAGTACATGTAAAGTGCAATTAACTCAGGCTGGAGAATTTCTCATTCAGAGTGTGGTGGTGTCAGTGGGGGGTTTCAGCCAGGAAAGTGAGACGCAGGGGCCCTGTGGAGGGGAGCCAGTTAGGGGGAGAGAGAAGGGGCTGGGGACCCTCTGGAGGCCCCAGTACCCCAGGGACTTCATTGATTTTCTGTCCTGGGAGTAGATGGCTGCCAGAAAGACTGGGATAACTAAGGCAGAGGACAGTGGCTGGGCCACTTGGAGGGCGGGGGGCACAGACCCAGTGCCAACTGTCCAAGTGGCTTAGAGGGGCACAGAGAGTGACCCCGAGGAAATTTGGGACTCCCTCTCTACCCCTTGGTCCTGCAGCGCCCAGCCCAGCTCCACCCTCCCTGCTGTCTCCTCCCTCTCCTCTGCTGTAAGCCAGCAAGATATTCCTGTCCCTTAGAAGTGGGGTCCCCTGGTGACCCCTCAGGTGCACAAGTTCCCAACAGATGCATTTTCTCCACCTCTGCCTGGACGAAGGACCCCAAAGCCCTCCACATTTTAAGGGTCCCTGAATGAGATCCTGGGAGCAAAGCCCCAGTAGACCCAGGGGTTGAGGGGGGAGGGGGTTGTTCCTGGGGTCTGGAGGCCTGGGTGGAAGGATGGAGTCTGCTCCCATGGCAAACTGGGAAGGGAGGAAGGGCCCGCCTGGACCTTCAGACACTCAGTGTGGCAGAGCCATTTGAATAATAAACACATTATAAAATGTAAATATGTCCACACGTCTATGTTGTAAGTGCGCCACTGCAAAGTATGAGAAATAACAGGCCCGACCCAGCCTTGGGTGGGGGGTGGAGGGGAGCAAGTCTGCACAATGCCACTTCCCAACTTGGGGGGGCTCACATCTGCACCCCTTCATCTTTGTGTACAATCTCACTTTTTTGAGGCAGGAGCCAGGGCCATGAAAAGACACACATTCCTATGAATCTGGGGTCTCGGGGCCCCCCTTCCATCCCACCCACCCTCTGCCAAGGCCCGGCCCCCGGGACAGAGGCCTCCGCCCGCGCCCACGCTCGGCGCCGCCGCTGGCCTCGGCTGGTCACGACGCAGGCGGCTGACTCAGACTCAGCCCCAGCGGCAGCCTCATAAATTACATAATTACCGATGAGACCGGCGCGGCCAGCCGGCAGCGTGACTCACCAGCTCCCCAGAGCCCGGCCGCCCGCGCACTGCCACCTCATCCAGACAGCGGGAGGGGGCAGCCAGCGTCCTGCTGAGCGCCCCGGTGGGGGCGGCCGCCCACCGTCTTCCGGTGGGCCTGCCGAGGACAGAGGGAAACTGAGGCTCCACAGATGGCCCTGCCTGGGGCTGGTGGCCAGCAGCCGTGGGAGACCCCCCCCCCCAGCACAGTGGTCTGATGGTTTCTCCATGCCAGCATCGGAGGACCTGGGTACAGATCGTGCCTTTCTCATTGGCACGGTGGCATCCTCACCTCTGGGCCTCAGTTTCTCTGTCTACTGTATCCCCAACGTCCCCCAGCAGGATGGAGCCTCACAGGGGTCTTTCTGAGTTGGGGCCCCTCCCTCTGTGGCCCTCCACGGCCCCTGTGACGAATCAGCGCTCACCATTCACCCGCCCGATGCTGCCTGGGCCTGCCAAGAGCCCCGGGCCACACTCCTCGGCCCCACGGCAGGGAGAGACCCCGGGGGACCCTGAGCCAGCGGCCAGCGTGCTCTTCCTTCTGCTACCTTACTCCTGCCCCCCCCACGAGGCTGGGCTGCTGCCCCTGCCCTGCCAGCCGTCCTGGCTCAGCCTGTGTGCCACAAACCGCTGCCTCTGCCCAGAACCCCAGGGTCCTGGAGAGAGGGTCAAGGGGAGGGTTCTGGAGAGGGTCCTGGGGAGGGTGGGGGAGGGTCCTGGAGAGGGTCCTGGGGAGGGTCCTGGAGAGGGTCCTGGGGAGGGTCCTGGGGAGGGTCCTGGAGAGGGTCCTGGAGAGGATCCTGGAGAGGGTGGGGGGGTCCTGGAGAGGATCCTGGAGAGGGTCCTGGAGAGGGTCCTGGAGAGGGTCCTGGAGAGGGTCCTGGGGAGGGTCCTGGAGAGGGTCCTGGAGAGGGTCCTGGAGAGGGTCCTGGAGAGGGTCCTGGGGAGGGTCCTGGAGAGGGTCCTGGAGAGGGTCCTGGGGAGGGTCCTGGAGAGGGTCCTGGAGAGGATCCTGGAGAGGGTGGGGGGGTCCTGGAGAGGATCCTGGAGAGGGTCCTGGAGAGGGTCCTGGAGAGGGTCCTGGAGAGGGTCCTGGGGAGGGTCCTGGGGAGGTCCTGGAGAGGGTCCTGGGGAGGGTGGGGGGGGTCCTGGGGAGGGTCCTGGAGAGGGTCCTGGGGAGGGTGGTGGGGGGTCCTGGGGAGGGTCCTGGAGAGGGTCCTGGGGAGGGTCCTGGGGAGGGTCCTGGAGAGGGTCCTGGAGAGGGTCCTGGGGAGGGTCCTGGGGAGGGTCCTGGAGAGGGTCCTGGAGAGGGTCCTGGAGAGGGTCCTGGGGAGGGTGGGGGGGGTCCTGGGGAGGGTCCTGGAGAGGGTGGGGGGGTCCTGGAGAGGGTCCTGGAGAGGGTCCTGGGGAGGGTGGGGGAGGGTCCTGGGGAGGGTCCTGGAGAGGGTCCTGGGGAGGGTCCTGGAGAGGGTCCTGGAGAGGGTCCTGGAGAGGGTCCTGGGGAGGGTCCTGGAGAGGGTCCTGGAGAGGGTCCTGGGGAGGGTCCTGGGGAGGGTCCTGGAGAGGGTCCTGGAGAGGGTCCTGGAGAGGGTCCTGGGGAGGGTGGGGGGGGTCCTGGGGAGGGTCCTGGAGAGGGTGGGGGGGTCCTGGAGAGGGTCCTGGAGAGGGTCCTGGGGAGGGTGGGGGAGGGTCCTGGGGAGGGTCCTGGAGAGGGTCCTGGGGAGGGTCCTGGAGAGGGTCCTGGAGAGGGTCCTGGAGAGGGTCCTGGGGAGGGCGGGGGAGGGTCCTGGGGAGGGTCCTGGAGAGGGTCCTGGAGAGGGTCCTGGGGAGGGTGGGGGAGGGTCCTGGGGAGGGTCCTGGAGAGGGTCCTGGGGAGGGTCCTGGGGAGGGTGGGGGAGGGTCCTGGGGAGGGTCCTGGAGAGGGTGGGGGGGTCCTGGAGAGGGTCCTGGGGAGGGTCCTGGAGAGGGTCCTGGAGAGGGTCCTGGAGAGGGTCCTGGGGAGGGCGGGGGAGGGTCCTGGGGAGGGTCCTGGAGAGGGTCCTGGAGAGGGTCCTGGGGAGGGTGGGGGAGGGTCCTGGGGAGGGTCCTGGAGAGGGTCCTGGGGAGGGTGGGGGGGTCCTGGGGAGGGTCCTGGAGAGGGTCCTGGGGAGGGTGGGGGGGTCCTGGAGAGGGTCCTGGAGAGGGTGGGGGGGTCCTGGAGAGGGTCCTGGAGAGGGTCCTGGGGAGGGTGGGGGAGTCCTGGGGAGGGTCCTGGAGAGGGTCCTGGGGAGGGTGGGGGGGGGGTCCTGGGGAGGGTCCTGGAGAGGGTCCTGGAGAGGGTCCTGGGGAGGGTCCTGGAGAGGGTCCTGGGGAGGGTGGGGGGGTCCTGGAGAGGGTCCTGGAGAGGGTGGGGGGGTCCTGGAGAGGGTCCTGGAGAGGGTCCTGGGGAGGGTGGGGGAGTCCTGGGGAGGGTCCTGGAGAGGGTCCTGGGGAGGGTGGGGGGGGGGTCCTGGGGAGGGTCCTGGAGAGGGTGGGGGGGTCCTGGAGAGGGTCCTGGAGAGGGTCCTGGGGAGGGTGGGGGAGGGTCCTGGGGAGGGTCCTGGAGAGGGTCCTGGGGAGGGTCCTGGGGAGGGTCCTGGAGAGGGTCCTGGGGAGGGTGGGGGAGGGTCCTGGGGAGGGTCCTGGAGAGGGTCCTGGAGAGGGTCCTGGGGAGGGTCCTGGAGAGGGTCCTGGGGAGGGTGGGGGGGGTCCTGGGGAGGGTCCTGGAGAGGGTGGGTGGGTCCTGGAGAGGGTCCTGGAGAGGGTCCTGGAGAGGGTCCTGGGGAGGGTCCTGGAGAGGGTCCTGGGGAGGGTCCTGGGGAGGGTGGGGGGGGTCCTGGGGAGGGTCCTGGAGAGGGTGGGGGGGTCCTGGAGAGGGTCCTGGGGAGGGTCCTGGGGAGGGTCCTGGGGAGGGTCCTGGAGAGGGTCCTGGGGAGGGTGGGGGAGGGTCCTGGGGAGAGTCCTGGAGAGGGTCCTGGAGAGGGTCCTGGGGAGGGTCCTGGAGAGGGTCCTGGAGAGGGTCCTGGGGAGGGTCCTGGAGAGGGTCCTGGAGAGGGTCCTGGGGAGGGTCCTGAAGAGGGTCCTGGGGAGGGTCCTGGAGAGGGTCCTGGGGAGGGTGGGGGAGGGTCCTGGGGAGGGTCCTGGAGAGGGTCCTGGAGAGGGTCCTGGGGAGGGTCCTGGAGAGGGTCCTGGGGAGGGTCCTGGAGAGGGTCCTGGGGAGGGTGGGGGAGGGTCCTGGGGAGGGTCCTGGAGAGGGTCCTGGAGAGGGTCCTGGGGAGGGTGGGGGAGGGTCCTGGGGAGGGTCCTGGGGAGGGTGGGGGAGGGTCCTGGGGAGGGTCCTGGAGAGGGTCCTGGGGAGGGTGGGGGAGGGTCCTGGGGAGGGTCCTGGAGAGGGTCCTGGGGAGGGTCCTGGAGAGGGTCCTGGAGAGGGTCCTGGGGAGGGTCCTGGAGAGGGTCCTGGGGAGGGTGGGGGAGGGTCCTGGGGAGGGTCCTGGAGAGGGTCCTGGAGAGGGTCCTGGGGAGGGTGGGGGAGGGTCCTGGGGAGGGTCCTGGGGAGGGTGGGGGAGGGTCCTGGGGAGGGTCCTGGAGAGGGTCCTGGAGAGGGTCCTGGGGAGGGTCCTGGGGAGGGTCCTGGAGAGGATCCTGGGGAGGGTCCTGGGGAGGGTCCTGGAGAGGGTCCTGGAGAGGGTCCTGGAGAGGGTCCTGGGGAGGGTCCTGGGGAGGTCCTGGGGAGGGTGGGGGGGGGTCCTGGGGAGGGTCCTGGAGAGGGTCCTGGAGAGGGTCCTGGAGAGGGTCCTGGGGAGGGTCCTGGGGAGGTCCTGGGGAGGGTGGGGGGGGGTCCTGGGGAGGGTCCTGGAGAGGGTCCTGGGGAGGGTCCTGGGGAGGTCCTGGAGAGGGTCCTGGGGAGGGTGGGGGGGGTCCTGGGGAGGGTCCTGGAGAGGGTGGGGGGGTCCTGGAGAGGGTCCTGGAGAGGGTCCTGGGGAGGGTGGGGGAGGGTCCTGGGGAGGGTCCTGGAGAGGGTCCTGGGGAGGGTCCTGGGGAGTGTGGGGGGGGTCCTGGGGAGGGTCCTGGAGAGGATCCTGGGGAGGGTCCTGGGGAGGGTCCTGGAGAGGGTCCTGGAGAGGGTCCTGGGGAGGGTCCTGGAGAGGGTCCTGGGGAGGTCCTGGGGAGGGTCCTGGGGAGGTCCTGGAGAGGATCCTGGGGAGGGTGGGGGGTCCTGGGGAGGGTCCTGGAGAGGGTGGGGGGGTCCTGGAGAGGGTCCTGGAGAGGGTGGGGGGGTCCTGGAGAGGGTCCTGGAGAGGGTGGGGGGGGTCCTGGAGAGGGTCCTGGAGAGGGTGGGGGGGTCCTGGAGAGGGTCCTGGAGAGGGTGGGGGGCGTCCTGGGGAGGACCTTGTCCCACAGTGTGGCCAGCCTCTCCTCCCTGTGCACATCACTAACCTTGACTGCACAACTCCAGGCTCTCAGCGCATGGTAATGCGCTGAGAAGGAACCTACTATGTGCCAGGAAGGACGGTTCCCCTGCTGTGTGGCGCGGGGGCGGGGGTGATAAGAACAACTCGGGGTGCCGATCACGCCAGGGCCCTGGCTCCAGATCAGGAGTCACCTGAGTGTGTGTGTGCACACACGCGCCGCGGTCATCGGGGAGGGCAGGCCCCTGGCTGGGGTGGGCAGAGCTTCGGCCCTGGGGGGGCGGCATCTGCCACAGGCTGGGGTGGGGTGTCAGCGGGGCCGGCGGGGCAGCGGAGGACGCGGCTGCCCCGGAGGCCTGGCTGGAGGTCGGGTTCGGGGTCGACTTGTGGTTTTTTTTTTACTCTTTCTGAGATGGAAGCATCTGGCCGTGTGGAGGCAGGCGGGGCCCGGGGCCCTGCGCCCTCCTCGTCCTGCCTGGCTCCGGCGTCCCGCGCAGCCGTGGCCGGGGGCGCCCCCTGGTGGCGACGAGCGGCGGCGGGCGCGGCGGGGCGGCGGGGCGGCGGGGCGGCGGGGCGGGCCGGGGCCTTCCTCCCCGTGCAGCAGGAGGACCCACCCCGCGGGCCTCGGGCGGGGGCTGGGGAAGCCTGCGAGGGGCAGGGCGGGCGGGCTGGGGCCTGCACGCCACAGCCACGGGCACCGGGGCAGCGGTCCCGGGTCCGAGGAATCGCACCACGCCGCTCCGCGGCCCTCGGCCTCGGCCCACCCACAGGGTTCACCTTCGCTGGGCCCGGCTCAGAGCCTGCCGGGCGGGCCGGAAAGCCCGGGGAGTAGCCAGCAGAGTGGGGTAGAGCCGAGGGCAAAGCCCGGGGAGGGAGGGGGGGAGGGAGGTCCCGAGTCCAGGCCCAGTCCCCGCGCACAGGCGCGCACACATATGTGCACACGCACACACAGGCGCGCATGCACAGGCACGCGCGTGCGCACATGCACACACGCAGACACGCACGCCCGTACATGCACACGCACGCACACACATGTGCACACTGTGCACGCACATGCATACGCGCAGATGCACACACACATGCACGTACACGCACACACACGTGCACACGTGTGCACGCACATGCACACGCACACATGCACGCACACATGCACGTGCACGCGCATGCACTCATGCAGACGCACACGCACACGCACGCACGGGGACGCGCACACGTACGCGCACACGCACGCACAGACTCAGGAGAAGTCTGACAGTCACGGAGAGCGGATGGTGTAGAGAATTCCTTTGTGCGCCCGCCAGCCGCCCAGAGCCCCCGCCCCGGCCCCGGCCCGGGCTGCGTCCCGTGGAAGGCACCCGGGTCGTGGCGTGGCACAGTGACCGTGTCTCTTCCAGGGCCTGGCCGAGGGTGGACGGGAGCTCAGCCACCGAGCCGCCCCTCCCTCCGGCTCCCCCCGCACGGCCAGATGCGCAGTCGGACAGCTTTCCTGGGTACCGTGCGATGCGACTGCCGACATCTCCGACTTGACAAACGCATCCTAGATCTTCTCTCCCTGCTCTTCTGGTGACCCAGCCTGGCCCCTGGCTTCCCCGCGCCACTCGGGCTTCCCCGCCCCGCCCCTGGGGTCACTGATGACCCAGTGCATTCCGCAGGTGTGTCTAGGCCCCACTTTGGCAGGCACTCGGGGTGACTGCGTTTCTTGGCTGTGACGCAGCCCCTCTGCCCCGGGCTGGGCGCTTTTCCTCTGGAGAGACACCGGGAATGAGATGGCGGGGTCATCACTTCTCCGGAGCCTTGCATGGCCTTTCCGTGAGGGCTGCACTGGTTTATCTTCTTAACCACACGCTGTTGTCCTTTTCACAGACAGGCTCGGGTCTGCATTTGAGTTCTCAGATGAGGAGTACATGGGAGCTTCTTTCTTCTTGTACCCGTTGGCCTTTCGTGTGTCATCTTTGGTGAAACGTCTGTTAAGATCTTATGCACTTTTTTAATTGTCTAGATTTTTTTCCCTAAGGAGTTACTTGAGTTCCTTCGATGGTGTGAATCTTATCAGGCCCCTGTCACATGTAGAGTTCGCAAATTCCTTTACTTCCCTGTTGGTTTCTTTTCACAGCGCAGTGCAGAAGCTCTGTGGTGGGGTGCCATGTCCTTGCCATGTCTTTGCCCCTGCTGGCTCTGGTATCTTCACCATACTGCCATGAGGCATTTCCTCTGGGTTTCCTTCTGGTATCATCACAGTTTGGGTCTTCTATTCCAGTTTTAATTCATTTGCAATCCAATACTTTAAATCTGCTGTACAGCTGAGGAACTAACTTCATTTTTCTGTCTTTCAATATCCAGTTTTCCCAGCATCAGTCACTGAAGGGATTTTTCTATTTCCTAGTAAGCATTCTTCCTGTCTTTGTTGAAAATGAGCTGGCTGTGAATGTGTGAGTTTTTATTTCAGGGCTGTCTGTTGTGTCCTACCGGTCTGTGTGTTTGCTTTCACTCTGGTACCATGCTGTTTTGTTTATGATGACTTTGTAGTATCATTTGAAGTCATAATATGATGCTCCCAACTTTACTCCTGTTACTCAAGATTGCCTGGGCAATTTAGTCTGTCCTTTCTGGTATACTGGAGTTTGAACTCAGGGCCTTACCCTTACTAAATGGGCACTTTTCTACTTCATGTACACCTTCACCTCGCTCTCTTCTGAGTATTTTTCAAGAGTCTCACATTTTTGCCTGGGGCCAGCCTTAGAACGTGATCCCCCCCCCCGCCCCACTTATACCCTGTAGTATTATACGTCCTTAGGCTTGTGCTACAATGGCTGGCTTATTTGTTGAGATGCCAGTGTTTGTTTGGGCCAGCCTCTGACTATACTTCTGCTGACCTATGCCTCCTGAGCAGCTGAGATTACAGGAGTGAACCACTGCACCAGACCCCATACACATTTTTCAGTTGTTTCTTTTTGCCAATCCTGGAGCTTGAACTCCGGGCTTGAGCACTGTCCTTGGGCTTTCTCAAGACTAGAGCTCTACCACTTGAACTACAGCACCACTTCCAGATTTTTCCATGTATGTGAACCTGGCTCTTCATACATGCTAGGCAAGCACTCTACCATGAGGCCACACTCCCAGCCCCGTTTCTACCATTTCTGTGAAGCTTGTGCTTGGTATTTTGTTAGGGATTTCATTGATCTTGTAGGTTGCCTTGTTATTGTGAGCACTTGAGCAATAATTCTCATCTATGGACATGAGACGTCATATGTGAAACCACAGCTCTCCTTGACGACAGCCTTCACTTGCTTGGTTACATGGGGTCCTCCTTTTGGGAGCTGTCACCGTGGGATTCTTGGTATCTTCTTTTTTGGAGAGTTCACGAGTACTCTCAGAAAACCAAGTGGAATGGGTTTTTCATCCTGCAACTTTCCTGAACTTGCTTATTACTTGGAACAACATTTTGGTGTGTCTCACGTTTTCTTTATAGAAAGTATGCCGTCTGTAAACAGAGAGACGCTGGCTAGGCCTTTCAAATGTGGGGCCCCTTTTCCTATTTTTCCTGCCTAATTGCTTTGGCCAGGACCAGGTGGTGAGCAGAGGCTCTCACTACGGCTCACTGTGGGTCTCTTCTCCTCCAGATCTTGGCGGAAACCAAGGTTTAGCAAAGTCACTGTGGGCATCTCGGGTGCTGTGGGCCCTGGGTGTGTGTGCCCCTGAGGGCTTAAGCTGGCTGCCGGGACGCCTCCAGTGCCTGGGGCAGGGAGCTCGAGGCTTCATTTGTTCCCCTCCTCCCCTTGCTTTAGGGGCACTATTGGCTTTTCCAGGGGAAAAGTCTCACAGGATGGAGGGCGGTGGAGGGCCCAGGGTCCCTGCCGCCGAGCCGACCGAAAGCTGCTCTGCTCCAACCAAACTCTGTCAGGTTGCCCTGGATTTGAACAGGTTTGCGTTTGCAGATTCTTTTTTTTTAAATAAAATTATTTTCCGACTATCCATACTGCAGTCATGTGTCCAGGCCTGTACTCGCCTTTTTCTTCTTCTTTTTTTTTTTTTGCATGTCTATGAGCATTCAGTAGCTGTGCAGGGGAATTCGTCGCAATGCTTCTGCACCCAAGCAGCCTGTGCTCCAATCCTCCTTCCCACCACCGCTTCCACACGCCACCGTTGGGCACAGAGCCGTGTGTACTTTTCGCCATGCGCAGGGGCCTTCCTCTTCCCCCGCCACGCCGCCCACCCACGGGTGCTCACCCACACACGACCGGTTTTGCTCTCCTGCCATTCATTCTGTGGCAGATAATAATCGTGCGAAGGGTTTTCATCGTAGTGCCTCACCCCGCACGTGTTACACTTTAATCACACTGACTACCTCTGGGGGTCTCTTCCCTGGTCCCCGGCCTCATTATTGACAGCTTTCAGTGCCCCCCCTTGTGCCAGCTGTGAGAATCCGCACTGCATGCATCCCAGCCAGGCGCTCTCCACCTTCCCTCACTCTGCTAAGAAATCATGTTCTCTCTCTCTCTCTCTCTCTCTCTCTCTCTCTCTCTCTCTCTCTCTCTCTCTCTCTCTCACACACACACACACACACACACACACACACACACATCTATGTGTATGGACTTATTTTAGGTCTAGCTTCTGCACAGGAGAGAGAGAAGGCAGCTTCGACCTTCTGACCCTGGCTTCCCTTCACTGAACTAGCTTCTTCCGTGTCTGTGCACGACATTCTTTCACTCCTCATTAAGTTGATTCATACTCCATTGTGTCTATACTACATTTTAAAATCCATTCTTTAGTGGTAGGGTACCTGGATGGTTTCGATGGCTCCACAGGTGCAAATAACAATACAATAAATGTTTTTTTTTTCTTTTTTGCCAATCCTGGGCTTGAGCTCAGGGCCTGAGCACTGTCCTTGGACTTTCTCAAGGCTAGAGCTCTACCACTTGAGCCTCAGCACCACTTCCAGCTTTTTTCTAGGCCAAACTCCCGGCCCAGACAATACAGTAAGTGTGAATGTCATGCCTTTATTGATTCCTGAATTACGTTTCTTCAGACACATGCCTGGAGTGATATCACCAGATCATATGGCAGTTCTATTGTTAATTGTTTTTGTTTCATGTTTTGTTTTTGTTCTTTGCTGGTCCTGGACCTTGAAGTCAGGGCCTGAGCACTGTCCTTGAGTTTTCTCAAGGCTAGCACTCTACCGCTTGAGCCATAGCACCATTCCAGTCTTTTCTGAGTAGGTTATTGGCGATAAGAGTATCACGGACTTTCCTGCTGGTCTGCCTTAACTTCGTCCTCAGATCTCAGCCTCCTGAGTAGCTAGGAGAATAGGTGTGAGCCACCAGCACTCGGCTAATTATTTTTGTTTGCTTTAGCTTTTAAGAATCTCCATCGGCTGGGAGTTTGGTCTAGTGGTGGAGTGCTTCCCTAGCATGCACAAAGACCGGAGTTCGATTCCTAGATATCACATAAAGAGAAAAACCCAGAAGTGGTGCTGTGGCTCAAGTGGTAGAGCTGTAGCCTTGAGAAAGCCCAAGGACAGTGCTCAGGCCCTGAGTTCAAGCCCCAGGACTGGCAAATAAAAAGAATCCCCACATATTAAAAATATGTTTTCCGACCAAATATGCTTTCCTTTTGCCCTGAGTCCTTTCTAGTTTCATTTTGCTATTGTTTGTGGCAGTCCTGCCTGGGGCTTGAGCTCAGGGCCTGAGCACTGTCCTTGGGCTTTCTCAAGGCTAGAGCTCTACCACTCGAGCCGCAGTGCCATTTCTGGGTTTTTCTCTGTATGTGGTACTGAGGAATCGAACCCAGGGCTTTGTGCATGGAGGGCCGCACTCTACCACTAGGCCCTGCTCCTGGTCTGCCAGTATTGTATTTCTGATAGTTGTTATTCTGACTAGAGTGAGATGAAATCTCAATGTGACAGAACAACAACAAAAAATTTCCTTGGTGAACATAGATGAAATAACTCTCAGTAAGATTCTTGCACACTGAACCCACAACACATGAAATGACCATGTTAATTCCATGCCCGGGATGCAAGAATGACTAGACATATGCAAATCAACAACAGAAACAAGGTTCATCTCAATAGATGCGGAAAACGTGTATGACAAAATTCAGTATCCTTTTGTGATAAAAGCTCTAAAGAAACTACATTGAGTGTTATGCAAGTGTATGCAAATATAGTCACTAAAATCCAATAGATTCAAGAGAGAATTCCAATGGTATGCAACTCCCTAGGAAGGCAATGATAAAGTTCAGCAAAATAAAACACTCAAAAGCAGATATTTAAAAGGGGTGGGTGGGGTCAAGGGGAAAGGAATGGCCATAGGGAGAGAAGGTGGGGAGAATGCAGTCAAGAATCCAATGTGTTGACCTGGAAATTAAGAAGCAAGAGTGCAGGGGTGTGTAGGGAAGGGGTGGGTGAGAACGTTGAAAGCGGTGGCATTGTTCAAGATGCACTGTAGTCACAAACTTAAATGGCAACTCCTTGAACAGCTACTCAAACACAGTATAAATAGATAAGTAAGTAAATAAATAAAATAGAAGGCATGTGCTTCAGCATAATAAAACCACCTTTCTCTGTAGTGAGAGACTGAGAACCCAGCCTCTCTACTCCTGTTCAACAGAGTTCTAGAATTCCCCGCAGAGTAATAAGACAAGAGGGAGAAATAAGAGATTCAAATAGGGAAGGTATGTGTTTTCTATGCTTCATATGTTGAAAGCTTTGATCAGGAAGGATGTGTGATTTTGTCAGTTGCCTGTTTTGTATCTACTGAAGCAATCTTATGGTCACTGGGTTTTCCCTGTGTGTGATGTATCCCTTGTACTGGTTTTCATATTTGATCATCTCTGCATCCGTGGGGTACATCACAGTGAATGATCTTTCGAAATGTGCTGCTGAATTTGCTTGGGCAGATCTTTGTTGAGAACATTCGCCTATATGATCACCAGAGACATTAGTCTATAGTTTCTTCCTGTTTTGTTCTCTCCTTCTTCCTTCCCTAATTCTTGCTTCTCTCTCCCATCTGGTTTGGTTTTATTTTCAGAATAAGTTCTGACCTTATAGAAGGAAATGGCAATTCTCTTCTCAGTTTTCTGGGATAGTTTGAGAAGAATGGGTTACTAGTTCTGTAGTACATGTTTGCCAGTGTTTGCTAGAATTCCCCAGTGAAACCATTATACCTTAGGCCTTTTCTTATGATTGACATTTTATTTCTGATTTATCTCCTTACATACCACTGGTCAGTTCAGGTTTTCTGTCACTTAAACTTCATTCTTGGTAGGTGTTATGTGTCTTTATCCATTCTTCTAGGCTTCCGAATGGTCTCATGATCGTTTGCTGTGACAAATGCTGGAGAGAATCGATTCTGAAGAGAAAGGTTTCTTTGGGTGGATGCCCTTGCTTTCAAATCTATGGAAAAGCAGGGAGACAGGCATGGCAGGGGAAAGAGGTACCTACCTCAGGGTGGCCCAGAAGCAGGTAGAGTAAGCCTGCCCTCTCCAGACTTCCAGAACCTTCCCCTCCGTTCCCTCTGGGGCCCCAGCCCACTGGATGGCCATGTGGAGGATGGGTCTTCCCTGCTCAGTGCTGTCAGGAGACACTCTTGCCTCACCAGTCTATCTGTCCCTCGGCCCAGGGGCCATCATGGCCGCCTCCCACCAGTGGAGTCACTCTCTCCTAAGCAGCACAGACTCACTGTTGTTTGCATTTCAACCTACCTGAACTTCAGGTTATGACCTTAGGTAGACAGGAACTCATTCCCACTTCTTTCTTCATTGCTCTGCAGGGTAAGATCCTGTGTCCCTTTCTTCCTCTGGAGAAAGGGGGTGTCTGAGGTGCTGAGCTTTGATTCTTCCCCTCCTGTTCTGGTGCCTGAGGTAGCTTTCTTGGTGATCACCATGGGGCTGACATAAGGATTCTTTATCACCATGGGCAGTTTTCAGCTGGTAACAGCTCATATCTCATTGTATATTAAAAACCCGAGTCTTTCTGCCTCCTCTCCTTAATTGACTATTTTTTTCACCTTGACTTACCTCCTTTTATGTTGTGTATTCTTAGTAACTATTATTCACAATAATGATTATAATAATAACAGTAATTATAATGGTAAAAATAACAATTTGTTTGGATAGTGATGGGGCTTAAACTTGGAGCCTGCGTGCTGTCCCTGAGCAATTTTTTGCTCAGGGCCAGCACTCTACCACTTTGAGCCACATCACCACTTCCGGTTTTCTGGTGGTTAATTGGAGATAGGAGTCTCATGTACTTGCCTGGCTTTGAACCTTGATCTTCAGATCTCAGCCTCCTGAGTAGCTAGGATTACAGGTGTGAGCCACTGCACCTGACCCCCATAATTATTTTTAATCATTTTGACTTTTCTCCTTTTAGAAAATAAACATGTTTTTTGTGCATATTAACTATACAAAGGACCACTTTGACTTTTAACCGGCACGTTAGAGATTTGAAATAGTTGCCTATCATGGAATACTCTGAATTTAGTTGTAAGTTTAGCCTGATTAAGTGTTTTATTCTTTGAATTGTTATTCTGGTGGCAATAATTTTTCTTTCATGTCTGGGTAAAGGACTTCCCTCAAACATTTTCTGTCAGGCCTGCCCAGTAGAAATGAGTTCCCTTCACTTTAGTTTCTTAGCTTCTGAAAGATAACTTGGCTAGGTATAATAATAATAATGGCTGGTACACTTTTCTTTCATCACTTTGAATATATTATCTCATTCTTCCCTGAATTTCTACTGAGAAAGCTGTTTTCTACAGACACTTACCGTACACATGACTGAAAATATTTATCTTATTGACTTTTGAATTCACCCTTTGATTTTCACAGTTGGATTAGAATGCACCTTGAGAAGAGAGTTCAGATTAATTCTATTTTGGGTCCCTTTGAGTTTCATGGATTTGGATCTCCATCTGTCCCAAGACCTGGGAAGGTCTCAGCCACTAGTTTATTAAATCATCCTTCTTTGCCAGTGTCCTTCTTTTCTCTTTCTCCAAAAGTTCCTTTAATGTTAATATTTGTGTTTACTTATTAGTACCCCATCATTCCTATATTCATCACTTTTCCTCTTTTTTTCCTATTTTACTTCCCTGATCAGTTAATTTTAAAAATCCTTGTCTTTAGACTCATGCATTGTTTCTTCTGCTTCCCCTAGGATCTTGTTACAGTTCTCAGCTGCATTTTTAAAGTCTGATCATTGAATTCTTTGGCCCTAAGATATTCTCTCTCTCTCTCTCTCTCTCTCTCTCTCTCTCTCTCTCTCTCTCTCTCTCTCATCTCTCTCTCTCTCTCTCCTCTCTCTCTGTTGGATTTCTCATTGAGATCACAGGTTGTCCTGATTTCATTAAATTACCGATCAGTTTTTTTTTCCTGGGTCTTGTTATATTTCCTTAAGATCATTATTTTGAATTCTTCCTGAAACATTTTGCTAAACAGCAATCTCTCCTTCTTTAGAGGACTTAACCTATGAGGGCCAGAAGACTCCTCATGTTTCTCCGGAAGCATTAGGTTTCTTGGCTTCCATCTCGTTAGCCATCCCTACACCTGATGGAAAAGTCACTTCCCCCAACTTACTTCATGATATGGCTCCCGCTAGGCCAGACTTCCTCCTAGAGAAATTGGCCGGAGTGGTGACTGGGTCAGCATTGGCTTTGGCTCTGGCTGTGGGTGAGTGCAGCCTCGAGATCTCTGCTCGGTGCAGCCCTTTGCCTGAGAGTACCACCCACCTGGCCTGTGGGTGATTGGTGGCCTCAAACTGTGGGGGTCTGTGGGTGTGTGGTACCACCAGGCTGTTTCTCAAGCTGCCATGAGCTGGCTGGCTTGCGACAGGGAAAGGCTCTGGTTTCAAGGTGAGGTGGCAGCCTCACTGCCTCCTGGCAGCCGTGGCGGCCTGTATTTGTGGGGGTGTGGACACAACACGAAGCCTGGTCTGGGGCAGTCCAGCCATGTGGACCACAGGCCTCTCCCTGAGCCGGGCTTGGGGCTCGATGTCGTTTACATTGTAGCTTCCTGATTCAAATGAAGTCAAGCTTCTGTTTTCAGCTGCCAGTTGGTCATTGGTCTGTGTTTCTTTTGAAGAACATATATTTATGTCCTTTTGCCCATTTCATAATTGGACTCTTTGTTTTCTTCCTTTTGAGCCCTGTGTCTATCTGTTGGAAGCCTACCTCTTGTGTATGGTTTTCAAGTATTCACTCCTCTGGGGAGAAGCTTTTCAACTGGATACAATCCCATGTGTGCATTTTTTCCCTTCATTGGTGGTATTTTCAGGGAGTCAGAGACCAAGAGCCATCGAGAACACTGACCTGGAGCTTCCCCTCCAATTGTCTTCTAGAAATTCTGCAGTTTGGGGACTTACACTCTGGTGTCCGTGAGATGAAGAGGAATCTCATATTTCCCCATGTGGTTATCCACTTTTCCCAAACACCTCCTCTCTCTATGTAGGTTAGTTTTTATTTCATGGAAATCAGTTCACCCTGAATGAATTGGCTTCTGTCTACCCCATTCTGAGGTCCTATCTGCCAAGTTGCTGCAGGACACAGCACCGCTAGGGCAGGAAGCCTGCTCTCCTTTGCTGGGGCCCTCCTTGGTGACACCTTGGGCTATGGAAGGCCAGGGTAGCTACTGGATAGCCTGGGATTGGTGTGTGCCCACCAGGCAGTCTGGAAGCCTGAGGGTCTAGAGGAGGACATCCGGGGACAAGGAAGTCGAGTGTATGGCAGATGTGGCTGGAGAGGTGGGCTGGGCTGAGAGATCTCAGAGCCCACGGGCCGGGTCTGACCTGCCCCAGGCTTTCTGCCAGGATTCTCTTTGGAATGTGCTTGTTGGACATGAGTATTGAGGTGACCATGAGAAGGGAGATAGCAAGGAGTCCAGGAGGGGACAGTGCGGCAGTGGCCAGGCTGGGCTCATGCAGAGGCAGAGGACATTCCTTTTCCAGGATAGGGAAAAGCTCAGAAGCCTGGGGAACCGCGGTGCAGGAAGAAGGGTCTCCCTCTCTTCAGAAACTGAAGGGGCCAAGAGGGAGGATCAAGCCAATCCCGCCCGGGACTTCAGGGGAGGAGCGCAGGGCAGACTGCTGGTGCCTGGCTGGCCCCTCGGTGCTGCCTGAAGTTAAGGAGTTGGGGAACCCAGAGTTAGGAGCCCATGGGGTGGTGGCTACGCTTGGAGTTTGGTTCCCTCCTTGTGCTGAAAGAAGGCTCCTTTTTAGAGATGTGTCTCTGCGAATCTTCCTCATTTCCTTGGAGTGAGGCTTTCAGGATGGAGACTGCGGGTCACACAGCTGGCTCAGCTGAACAGCACTGCAGAGGCCTGGCCAGGCAGGGTGGGAGCCGCAGAGTCTGCCGTCTGTGGCTTCCACCCTTGACTGAAGCCCCAGCACGCAGTTTGGACAAGTTCTACTTAAGGTTCGACCCTGAAGGTAAGAGCCGCAGCCCCAGATGCCCCCTGCGAGTTTCCAGAACTCCAGCCTTTGGAGACTGGTTTGGCACCCACAGAAAACCACGAGCAAATCGCCAGTGGTAAAACATCCTATAAACATTACTTCTTGCAAAACACTGGAAATAACCATCACCAATTACCCAACAGTGAAGCAAGGCCTGAGCCTGGGGCCCCTGGACAGTGTGTCCTGCCAGCTTGGGGGTTCTCCCACTCCGTGGCCAGATTCCTCAATGGCCACTTGGAGCCACGGAGGAGAGCAGAGACGGGGAGGGGGAGGACCCAGGGGACCCAAAGTCTCTTTGCCCTCCTGCCAGTAGGAAGTGTTGACTGCCCAAAGTCAGCCCGAGTCTGGCAAGTTCACGGCGGTATGGCTAGCAGGCTGCCACTTTGGGGCTGGAAGCCACCTCTCCATTCGCTGGGTGAGCAGGGCCAGGCTCAAGGAAAGCAGGAGACTGGCCAGGCCTGACAGGGCCCAGCAAGGCAGGCGCTGCCTCCTGCCTGCATTCCTCGGGGCCTTTGAGCTGGACAGGACTCTGTGGCCAGAGGGGCAGAGTAGCAGGGGGGGAGTGGGGGGGGAATGGGGAGATGGGGACAACATCCGTTCAGCTGTCCTCAGCCAGGCCTCCTAGCACTACCCATGCTGCCTTCTGCCTCACAGTAGGTGTGACCAGGAGTTCCGGGAAGCAGGACTCCGCAGACAGACATTCTCCACCACGAGACAGAGCCAGACCCTGAGTGTTCCTTGAGGAGAAATTTGGGAATCTTGGGCAAGGAAAACACACCGGAGACTTACGCCATTTTGTCTGTCCTTCCCCTCACACTTAGCAACATTCTCGGTTAACATAGTGTGTTTCCCAAATGGACAAATCTCCCATTAACAAATGATTGTATGAGTTTATGGAGCATAAATTTTTTTGGTGGTACTGTGGTTTGAACTCAGAGTTTCCCATGAGTCAGTAGGCACTCTACCACTTGAGCCACACCCCAGCACACTCTCTCTCTTCATTATTCCTTCCTCCCTTCCTTCCTTCCTTCCTTCCTTCCTTCTCTTTCTCTTTCTTTCTATTTTCTTGCTTTTCTGAGATGGGGTCACCCATTTGCACTCAGGCCAGCCTAGACCACAATGTTCCTATCTGTGCTTTGCACTTAGCTTGGATGACAGAAGTGCATCACTGGGCCTAGTTTTTCTTTTTGGTTGAGATGGGGTCTTGCAAAGTTTTGCCCAACCTGGCCTTGAACCATGATTCTCCTGATCTCTGTTTTCCAAGTAGCTAGGGATTGCAGACAAGAGCCTCCACGCCCAGCTAACGTGTTACCTTTAAACAACACATACACCTACTTTAAGAGCAAAGAGCATTTAAAATGCATTCTTTCAGAAACGTGGAAGTACGCATTTTGACTACCAGGCAATAGATCTCTTCAACTTGCTGCTGACCTGGAGGTGGTGACGTCACAGGCCATCACTGGTCCTCTCCCCACGACCCCTCAGACTCCGCCCCTCCTCCGACTCCCACAGCTGCCCAAACCCTGGAAGCTCTGTCTCCCTTGTTTCTCCTGACCATCTTGGAAGAGCCCGCAGCCCAGGTGTGGCCGGCCTGCCCCCCAGGCTGTCTGTCCCCACCTCCAGCAGCCCCACGCCTCCATCTCCTTTATGCTGGGGAGAGTCAGGTGCACACACATGGCCCAGATTGTTGGAAAGCGTCTCTATGGGACCTTTGACTGCGAAGAAGAAAGGCGGAAGCTGTAGGCATTGGTCAGGTGTCAGGACAACATGGCGTCCAGTAGCTCGGTCGACAGGAGACACTGTCGCCTTCAGACACCCCTCCTCCTTCCTGCATGTTTTGCAAGCAGATCGCCATGTACCGTGCCCTGCTATGAGCAGTGGATGGCTGGCGGTCATCCCAGCGTCGCCATTAAGCTCACCCCACGCCAAGTGTCTGGGGAAGTTCTTCAACAACCACAGAGGCCAGTCATTTAGGACCCCACAGCCAGGGCCTCAGCCTTCCACACCGTCCTCTGGCCTCATCTCCGTGGCACCTCCATGGAGTTTCTTCATCAGCCACTACCACTGCGAGTGTCCCTGAAAGCTGGACGCAGTGCCCGGAGGTGGCCCTACTCCCTGCTGCCTTTGTGAAGAAAAGAGCGAGCGAGACGGAGAGATGGTTAGGGCTGCCTTAGCAGCTGTCAGCCCAGAAAACTCCACCGGCCTGCTCACCACCACCACAGATGCCCCCAAAATGGGTTCTGGGGGGGCACCATCCTCACCAATCCCAGCCTCACATACAGGGTACAGGGCTGCACGCTCACAACTGCGAGATCTACTGCACCCACCCCTGGCAGAGGCCTTTCTGAGTCAGAAGCATCCCAGTAAACAACAGGAGGAGTGGTAGCTCTGACAAGTGTGTTGGTATCAATGTCAAACAAGCAGTTCCAGGGAGACTTCACCACGCAAGGATGCGAAAGCTCCCCGGAGCTGACCTCCAGAAATGAAGAGCTACTCAGTTCTTGGTAAAGAATCCCAAACTATGATTTCACAGACGCTCAGCAAACTCCCGAAGCTGGGGGAAGGGCGTGGGAAGAGAAACAAGTCAAGAGCCAAAGAGAACCATCCACTAAGGAGAAATGTATCCGTGGTTACAATAAAATTAAAACAAATAAACAGGACCTCTAAAGTAGAAGAGTACAAAGACCGAAATGAAAAATGTAATAAAAGTTTCAGCAAAACTAAGCAAGAAAAATAATCTATGAACTCCAAGATTAATTAAGAAACCAACAAAGGAGCTATGTGCAGGCGGTTCACACTTCCACGCCAACAATCCTCACAACTCAGGAGATCAGAGGATCACAGCGTGGAGTCAGTCTGGGCAGGGAAGCCTGTGAGACTCTTGTCTCCAATTAACCACTGAAAAGCCAGAAGTGGAGCTCTGGCTCAAGTGGTAGAGCATCAGTCTTGAGTGCAGAAGCTCAGGGATAGTGGCCCGGCCCTGAGTTCACACCCTAGGACTGGCATAAAACCAACAACAAGCATGGGGGGGAAGGATGAAAAGGAATGAAATCAACAACAGCATTTATGGGGTGGCATCAAGAAAGTCTTTTCATGGTAGATGTTAAGTAAGATAGCAGGGGAAGGGGTAGGAAGATTATTTAACAAAACCTTAACTCAAAACTCTTCAAATCTGGGGCAACGCATAAGCTTTCAGGTGTAGGAAGATCAAAGGACACCCACCAAATTCAGTGTGAGCAAGCCCACACCAAAGCTTGTCAAAACCAAACAGGATGGAAGAAATAGGGAGCCACAGACCAAAAAATAAATAACATAATAAACAGAGCTCCCAACGCAGGAGGGAAATGAAGTAGATAGCATGTAAGAGAATCGAGTAAGGGGAGCACGAGATTTCTCCACTGAAATCTTCCCAGCCAGTAGAGAGGGGGATAATCTATTTAAAGTGCTGAAGAAATGTAACTGCCAGACAACCATGTTCTACCCACTAAATCTGCATTTTGTAAGTAAAGAGGCGATCTTAGCAATAAGCTGCCTTCCCAAGAAAACAAAAATTGGCCAATAAGCCTACCCTAAAGAGTGTTAAGGTGATTTGTTAAGTGAAAGGAAAAAAGAACACACAAATTAATTGCACAAAATATATAACAATAGCAAGCTTAATGATAAAAGAACTTACACAGGCCAGTCCGGTGGCTCGTGACTGTAATCCTAGTTTCTCAGGATGTTGAGATCTGAGGATCAAAGTTCAAAGCCAGGCCAGGCACAGAAGGACCTGAGACTCTTCTCTCCAGTTAACCTCTAGAAAATGGGAAGTGGGACTTGGTTCAAGGATAGGGCAGTAGCCTCGAGCAGAAGAGCTCAGAGACAACGTCCAGGCCCAGGGGTAGGGCGGTAGCCTTGAACTGAAGAGCTTAGAGACAGCACCCAGACCCAGAGTTCAAGCCCCAGGACCCACCAAAAAAAAAAGAAAAAAGAAGAAAGAACTTACACAATCTCAAACTCAGAAAACTATTACTATGTCAGTGATGTATAAATCATGTATGTTTTGTATGAAAATGAAAAGATGAAATATTCAATTAATAGCTATAATGTTTTAAGGGGTATGCAATATATAAAGATGTGAATATTGGACACCAAATATTAAAAAAGTGTGATGGGGGCAGAATAACTATATAGCACGCCATAGTTATTTATTTATTTATTTTAATCAAAACAAAGTTCTAGCTTTAAACTGCCTATTATCGCTATGTTATATGATCACAAGACAAAAATTTTTAGTAGATATACCAAAACTTTAAAAAGTGCCAGGCGCCTGTGTCTCCCACTTATAATCCTAGCTCCATAAGAGGCTGAGCTATGGTAATTGTGGTTCAAAACCAGCCTGAGCAGGAGTGTCTGTAAGACTGTTCTCATCAATTAATCACCAGAAAGCCAAAAGTGGAGCTATGGCTCAAAGTAGAGCACAAGACTTGAGCCAAAAAGCTCAGCGACAGAGCCGAGGCCCTGAATTCAAGTCCCAGGAATGTCACACAGGAAAAAGACTAAAGAAGTATGGACTGAGTGCAGTGGTATGTGGTACCTGGCTGGAGGGGAATGCAGGGGGATTTCTGGCTGAGGCTGGCCTAGGCACACCCCGAGACTCTATCTGAATAGTAACCAAAGCAAAAGAAGCTGGAGAATTGGCTCAAGTGGTTAAAAAAAAAAAAGAAGAAGCCCTGAACTGAAACCAGGGACTATGAGAAGAGATAAGGAATCAAATACACCACTAGAGAAAACAATCGAATCACAAAGCAAGACAACAGGAGAGAAAGTAAGGATCTGCAAAGTAGCTAGAAAGTACTCTCAATGTCAAGCACCAGCGATAATGACCTTGAATGTAAATTGATTCAATTCCCCAGTGACATGCAGTGGCTGAAGGGGTTGAAAAACAAAACTCAACTTTATGTATTCTACAAGAGACTCTCCATCTTTAAGGACACACAGGGAGTAAAATGGAAGGAATAAAAAGTATCTTCCACGTAAAACCAAAAGACAGTAGGAGTGGCAGACTTTTGTCACACACACACACACACACACACACACACACGGCTTTAAACCTAAACCTGAAGAAGAGAGTAGTTCTAACAGGGCAATGGTGGCCCACGCCTGTCATCCTAGCTACTCAGGAGGCTGAGACCTGAGGGTTAGGGCTCAAAGCCAGCCCGGGAAAGAAAGTCTGTGAGACTCATAGCTCCAACTTACCACCAGAAACCTGTGAAGTGGTATTGTGGCTCAAAGTGGTAGAGCAGTAGCCTTGAGTGAAAAAGCTTAATAATGAACATATTCTCAAATGATAAAGACATCAATTAAAAAGATGTAATAATTATAAACATTTGTACTTGACATTATAGCACCTATATTAATAGACAGACAGAGAGCGAGAGAGAGAGAGAGAGAGACTGCAGTGAAACAATGACATAAAGCTCAATAACCTAATTTCAGAAGTGGGACGTTCATACAAGCAGAAAGCCCATGCCCAATACTGGTAGTACTTGCACAATGCTTTAGGCCAGACAGATGCAGTAGACACAAGACAGAACACTTCCACCCCACAGCGGCTGAGTGGACATTCTTCTGAGGCATATCTGTCACATTCCTCAGCACTTCTCATCGGGTAGGCCACAAAACAAGTCATAACACATTTAAGAAGATTTAAATTATATCAAGTATTTTTTCCTGACCACAATGGCTTGAAACTAGGAATCAAGAAAAGGAGGAATTTGAGAAACCGATGCATATTTGAAAACTAAATAACATACTTCTGAATAAACCATGAGGTTCTAATCTCCAATTCACCACCAAGAGCTATGATAGAGTTCTAGCCTTGTGGAGAAGACTCAAGAGACGTGTGTGTGTGTGTGTGTGTGTGTGTGTGTGTGTGTGTGTGTGTGTGTAGATAGCAAAATAAGACCAAACACTGTTTGAAAAGAGGGCTGAGAAGATGGAAATATAAAGCAGAGGATGAACTCATGTCCTCATGTCACACTACATACAAAAATCAACTCAAAAGAGATCAAGCATTTAAATTGAAGATCTGAAATTATAAAACTACCAGATGGAAACAGAGAATTCTCCCAACATTGTTCTGAAGAAGGATTTTCTTGAGGGGGGGAAAATGACTCCACAAAGAAAAGCAACAAAAGCAAAAAGAAACATCGTCAATGGAGTGACAGGGCAACCTAAAACCCGGAAGAAAAGATCTGCAAGCTGTGCATTGATCACCAAGACTTTCATATCATACAAATACACCATTAAAAAGTGAAGAAAGATTCCGAATAGACCTCAAAGGAGACATGCAAATAGCCAGCAGGTACAGAAAACCATGGCGCTCAATCTCACGAAGCACAAACCATAAAAAGCTAGATAGAGAGTGCCATCCATAAATCCAAGGGGAAGAAATCAAGCGTGTCAGAAAGACATCTTCACCTGCACGCTCAGCCCAGACAATTCGCAGGAGACCCAATACAGAACAGTTTGTCCACACATGAATGGAGAAAGTAAGAGTGACCCTCAGAGACAGCCACCGCTGTGAAACCTGGCAAAGGAAGGGAATGCCCATTATCTGCAACAAGACAGCAGAAGCTGGGGGATAACCGAAGAAGGCTGCTTACAGAAAGAAACACTACGATACCTGTCCTATGCGAAATCTCAAAAAATGTCCCACGCACAGAGGCCGAGTGGAGAGGGCAGTTTCCAGAGGCTGAGTGCAGGGACATGCCGCGACGTGTTGGGTAAAGGACGCATTTCGACTAGAATATGTTTGTGTGCTTGTTTTGGGTTTTGCCTGTTGTAGGGCTTGAACTCAGGGCCTGGGCGCTGTCCCTGAGCTATTTTGCCCAAGGCTGGTGCTCTACACTTTGAGCCACAACGCCACTCCTGGGTTGCTGCTGGTTAATTGGAGATGAGAGTCTCATGGTGGACTTCCCTGCCTGGGCTGGCTTTTGAACCGTGATCCTCAGATCTCAGCCTCCTCAGTAGCTAGGATGACAGGGAGAAAGAAGCCACGGTACCCAGCTGGCTATGAGAGACTGCTTCAGTGTTCTTCCTCTCATGCACACTAAGAGAGTGTGTGAGGCAATGCGTGTGCTAATTAACTCCATTTAGGCATTCCGTCATGTGAACATATTTCAAAACATCATGTGGTATGCCATAAATACGTACACGGTTTATTTGTCAATTAAAATAGGAGACTGTGCCAGGTGCCAGTGGCTCATGCCTGTAATCCTAGCTGCTTCGATAACTGCAAATGGGGGGCGGTTTGAAGCCAGCCTGGGCAGAAGAGTTCAGGACACCCCTTCACAGCTCACAGCCAGACGAGGTGGTGAGTACCTGCCATCCCAGCCATGACAGAAAGCCAGAAATAGGTACACGGCAGTCAGACACATGCCCGGGTGAGAAGCAACATCCCCTCCCCAAAACAGCCAGGCAAGTGCCAGCCCTGAGTTCAAACCTCAGGACTGCCGAAAGCACAAACCCTAAAGGAAATGCAGAGAAGACCGTGAAGCAAAAGGGAAAAGAATGAGACGGAAGGACACTTGTGGCCGGGAGAGGAGGTTGGAAGCATCTGCGTCAGGCCTCCAGTCCTCTGGAGCTAAAGCAAGCCCTCTCTCCTTCACCGATGGGCTGGTAAAGCCACATATGGGGTCAAGAGCCTCGAGCCAGACAGAGATGGGTCCCAGGTGAGCCTCCAGCCTGGACTGGCAGACTCCCTGCTGGCAGGTGCAGACCTGTTCCACTGTTTCAGTGCAGGGATTTCCAGAACCTTCTCGGGAAGGCGGTGCGGCCTCTCTGAAGAAGCAGGCCAGCACAAGCGTTCCAGGAAGTTCCTAGGAGCGTTGACAGAGACAGAGGCAGAAGAGGAGCCATGAGCAGAAACAGAGAGGGAGTCAGTGGAGAGGCGGAACACAGGGTGAGAGGGTGAAGTAGATGGAAAGAGACAAGGAGGAAACTGAGAGATGTGGAGGTGGAGCCAGAGAGAGACTATGAGAGAGGAGGTAGAAACAGAGAGCGAGAGAGAGCGAGAGTGAAAGACAGCGAGAGAGAGCGAGAGAGAGAGGAAGAACGACTAGAGAGGGAATGGATGGGGTCTTCAATGAGCCGCGCCTGGCAGGTGCCTTGCTGGCAGCCGGTGGCTTTCTTTTGGTTGCAGCTGAGACTGGGGAAGAAGTGGTGGGGAGCAGGAAGTCGTGCGACACCAGGGGGCAGCCACAGCAGAGGCTGGGACTGGTGTGCAAGAACCGGCACCCTCTAGTGCACAGGGAGCGCTCTTTCCCGACCCGGGTCAGCCGAGTGCACGCCCTGCCTGGCTGTAGGCACAGGAATGGGGGTGGATGGGCATGCTTTGGGCCACCTGCAGTCTGGCTGGGTGGTCGCAGACAGGACGCTGGGGACCCTGAAAGGACTTTTGTGGCGGAAGGCTTGCTTTGCCGGTACTTAGAGGCACAGCTGGGCTGTGTGGCTGGAAGCCATGGTGTATGGGGGTCTGCGAGGAGAGGCCAGCCCCCCGTCTACTCTTCCTTCAGCCCCCCAGGCTCGAAGCAGATGCATCTCCAAGTGGAGCAGGGCGAGCTGGGCCCCAGAGCTTCCTGGACCCCAGCCTGAGACCACTTTCCCAGGCTGACCGGCGGCTCAGGGCTCTGTGGGCTGGCTGCAGTGACCCCAGCTCACCCCAGGGAGCCGGCAGTCACGTCTCCTGTCTGGCCCAGTGGCCCTCCTTGGTGACTATAATTGGCAGGACCACAAGGAGAGTTTTGTTGACCCCTGGGCAAGGGCAGGCCCTCATGGGAGGGGCTGCCCCTTTCATCTCCCAGGCCCCCAATTACTCCTTTCTTTGGCCTGGATCAGGATATTTTAAAGTAGCAACAGTCAAGGGGCCTGACGGGTGGGGGCGAAGGGACATGGGGCCTCTGAGGTTGTGCACAAAGGCGCGAACATTTGCTCCTGGACATGGGAAGAAAAGGAGTTTCAAAATAGATGCCAGCTAGAAGACTCCCCAGCCGTGCCCCATGGCCTGGGATACTGAGTGTCCTCTCAGCCCCTCTGGCCTTGCCTGCAGGAGTCTACCTGAGTATGTACTGGAAAAGCCCAGCCAAAGGGGGTGGGGCCGCTGGGGGGATGGGCCTTGGCTGGCCAGCCTCCCACCTCCCTTTGCTCGCCTTGCTTGTTCCCAGGCCGGCGCTGGCTCTGCTCCCCTCTGCTCCTGCCCCAGAGAGGCCAGGCTTTACCTTCAGGCAGCTCAGCGCCAGGTTGGGTGGTGTCAACCTTGGCCAGTGTATGGGGTAGATCACAGGGCACCCTGTTTCCCCCTCCCCCCCAGGATGCTCAGTGGAGAAAACATGGCTGCTGAATTGGAGGAGGGGCTCAGACAGACTGAACTGTGAGTCCCCGGTAACCCCAGAGCTCTGGGAACTCACTCATCTCTTTCTCCAAACTCCAATATAGGGCAGGCATCCTGACCCTTCAGGGCGCCGCCTTGCTGGCCACTCCTCAGCCCACGTCACCAGTCTCCAAACGGTCCTGTGTTCCTGTGATCAGGCTGCTGCCCTCACACCGTGGTCAGCGTAGCTACTCTGTCCCCACTCATCTCAGGGCTGGGGTCCTTCTACACTGAGAATCAATGATCCCCCAGTCCAAGCCCAGGCTGCACAACCTGCCAAAGCGATGCTCATCCACCACCATCTTTCGGCATCTCTGGGCGTGGGCTCCCAGGCCTCCTGCCGCAGTCAGGCGTCTTTCTGTGAGCTGCCTCATGGTCCCATCTGCCCCTGGGCCCTGAAACATGGTGGCTCACAGCTCTGGTTGTAAGTACAGTCCCAGGACCTTCGGCTACTGAAGACCCCTGTGACTCCAGCCCAGCGCCCAGGGCTGCGGCAGGGACGCACGTGGAGCAGGTGCCCAGGCAGAATTCACGGGGGGACTAATTAGGTGGAGAGGGAGGTGGGGCTGGAGAACAGCTGGACAGAGACCCCCCCAGGGCTAGATTGTCCTCAGAGAACAATGGCAGCCAGGCCTCAGCGGGGGGGCTGGTCTTTCAGCAAATGAAAATAATTCCCTGAATTAGCTGAAGCCTCGGAGAGGAGAGAATTGGGGTAATCTGGGGTGCCCATGGAGACAGTGGGGCGGTTTTCTGGGTGGGGAGAAAGGGCTGTTTCCATGTTGAGTCTCTGAGAGGACCAGACTTCGGTCCTCCAGCATGGGAGGAGGGGACAAGGATGGTGGTGCCCTCCTGGCCCCCAGTCCCCGCCAGTCCCTCAGGCACAGGCCACTGCAGCCCTCTGGGGGATGGGGTTGGAGGCCCTGGAAGCACGGGCCGTGCTTGGAGGCCTGTGGGCTGATGTAGACACATGGGTCAGACCTGACCCGACCCTGGGGACTGAATGATCCCTCACACTTGGACGCCCCGAGGATCTGTGCAGACAGTTCCAGCACCCCATCTCTTCCCCTGAGAGTGCACCCTCCACGTCCCTCGGTGGCCAGCTTCCTTTCTGCACCTGAGGTCCATCTGACCTCCCAGAGGTAGAGTCAAGGACCCACAGAACTGGCCAGCAGCCTCTGGGGCCTGGGGGACCGAAGAGCCCCCAATCTCCTGGGCAGTCCCCTTTCACCCCAGCTCCTCCCCCCAGAGTCTAAGCCGTGGCTTGCCCCTTGCCTCCCACCTCCGGCCCCAGCGTCAGCTCCCTGTGCCCTGGCTGGGCCTTTGGGGAGACTCCACGCTCCGTCCCTCCCCCAGGGATGGTGTACGAATCAGGCGAGAGCGAGCTGTGCAGGGTTAAAAGCTGACTCTTACGGTTTTCCATCTTGCAGGTGACTGATTCTCAGTGGCACACAAAAGACAGCTCAAGAGATTGACTTTGCTTTCATTTTGTTTCTGACTTTTGGAGGTTATTAAGCCTGGGAAAATGCCTTAAAAGGGCATAGCAATTGATTTGCCAGCCAGTACAAAGATTGAAACTCTTGCCCTCCTCATTTCTCATTTTTCTTTTTCTCCTTCTTCCTTCTTTCCTACATTCATCCATACATTCATCCATCATCTATCCGTCTGTCCACCCATCCATCCTTCCATCCACATCCACCTGTCCTTTCACTCACCAATCCCTACTTTCGCCAGCTATTGAAAAACCAAACCATCATAACTGCAGCCAGATGCACAATAGCCATGTCATCTTCCGTCCATCTCCTTCCTTGAACCCCTCTCACTTTTTTTTTTTTTTTTTTTTGCCAGTCCTGGGCTTGAGCTCAGGGCCTGAGCACTGTCCTTGGACTTTCTCAAGGCTAGAGCTCTACCACTTGAGCCTCAGCACCACTTCCGGCTTTTTTCTATGTATGTGGTACCGAGGAATCGAACCTGGGTCTTCGTGTATGCTAGGCAAACACTTTAACCACTAGGCCAAACTCCCGGCCCCCCCCCCCTCTCACTTTTGTGTGTATACCTCTCTACCTCTCCATCCAGCTAGCTCTCATTCTATCCTTTTATCCACTCATCCACTCATCGTGTCATCCTGCATCCATCTGCTTCCCTTCCTCTCTCCACTCTTCAGTCCATACATCCATCTAATTATTTGTCCATCCATCCATCCATCTTCGCCTTTTCTTCTATTACCTACAGATGATTCTGTGTTAGGCCCCGGTTTCTCAGCTTGCGCCAATCCCACAATCTTTAGGGTCACCTCTGCTCCACCATATTAATCTCAATTAAAGACAGAATATGAGAATGAGGGTGGGTATTGGGGAGCCCCAGTGGAGGGATGGATTCCAGACTAGTCCTAGGGGGGTCGTGGTCCCAGAGGAAACTTCCTGGAGCATTGCAGGGCCGCTTCCTGTGGCTCTCACAGGGCTAAAGAGTCTGTGACCTCTGTTGCATGCCCACCATGACCTCTTCTTGCTCCTGGGAGCCCAAGGCCTTTGCACTGAGATTTAATCCCTACTCCCAGCATGCCACCGGGCTCCCAGGCTCCAAGTCAAAGATAAAAACATCACATCACGGTGTCTGCAACAAGACCAAATATAATAACAATACCCAGTGCTGAGAGGGGGAAAAAAAAAGATGAGCCGATGTAGCTTCCGTCTGGGTGAATTGTAAGATTTATCTACTTGTGCCGCTCAGCCTTCCTCTATTTCATTACAGTAGATTTTTTAATAAAAAAAGTTGATAAAGATCAAAGCAACATAATCAAAATAGAAAAGTTTGACATTTATTGATGTTGTTTATTGCTTTAGTGTTTTAAAGGATTAAAAAAACAACCAAATTAGTTTTATATCAGATGTCAAATTTTCATCCTTCTTTTTTGTGTTTGTTTTGTGTTGCCCGTAAACTTTTTAGACTTTGTTCTCTGGAATGAAGTTAAGTGTCTTGATGAGAAGATGAGATGCAGGACTTCCTTAATGTTCTCTTGCATCACTGCTCAGCTAGGCCGGGAGCTTGCCTAGCCTGAATGAAGACCTGGGTTCGATTCCTCGGTACCACATATGTAGGAAAAAGCTGGAAGTGGTGCTAAGGCTCAAGTGGTAGAGCTCTAACCTTGGAAAAAGTCCAAGAACAGTGCTCAGGCCATGAGTTTAAGCCCCACGACTGGCAAAAAAAAAAAAAACAACCAACAATGAACAGGTCACGTTATGTCTCCCCTTGGGTAGGAACTGGCTCCAGCATGGTTTGCTCTCAGCTCTACAGCTAGATCTAGAGGCTTTTATTTTATTTTATTTTGGGTGCATCTTGGAAAACATACACAGGATGACAACTCATGGTAGAAAGGCCTGCTGACCTTGGCTTAGGCCAGGTTTCTTCCAGCTGACTCAACCTTGGCCTTGAATGGCCTTGAGTGGCCAATCCCTTCCAAGGTACAGCTGTGTGAGGAAAGACTCGGGGCAGGAATCCCCGGGGCAGGCATCAGACTGCAGTGTGGGGCCTGTGGTGGAAATCAGCTCAAACCCGTGTGGGCCAGGGGTGGGGTATGCCCGTGGGGTGTGCCCGTGGCTCTTTCTGTGTAGGCTCTCAGCGCCGGGGCCCGGGCCTGGCAGAGAGGAGACAGTCCATGGGGTCTGTGTTCCGTTTTGGATGTGGTTTCTGCTTCTCCCTTCTTCAACTCCCCCTCAATGGTGCAGCCCCAAGGAAAAGCAACATTCTACATTCTAGCACCTTCCAGAGGGGTCATGTCCTCTGCAGAGCCGGCTCTGCAGCTGTACCTCAAAGAGGTGGCAGGCAGGGGAGGCAGCTGTGCCAGGAGACTCGGTGTTTACAGATGCTCAGATGCTTGGCGGCGGGAGAGGAGCAGAGGGTGTTACTTGTCTCAGAAAAGTCTGTGTTGACAGCCACCAGGGACATTCCTTCCCCTGACAGCCACATGAGAGAGGGAGAGAGAGGGGAGGGAAGGTGGGGAGAGGAAGAAGAAGAGGGAGAGAGCGAAGCCAAGCCTCCCTTGCCCCGGGGCAGTCAGTGGAGGACTGATGAGACCTGTCCCTTTGTAGGTAGCCACTTCCTGGGCTTTTGTAATGGGCCAGGGCATTCCCAGTTCTGGAGCTCCACAGATGGAGGCAGGCCAGGCCAGTGGAGTCATTTGAATAGGTAGGCCACACGCCATGGAGAGTACAAGGAGGCAGGAAGAAGCCCTTAGAGTTCAGGTTTGGAAAAATGTATTCTGTGGTCACTTAGGAGGCAAAGATGGGAGGACTGTGGTTTGAAAGAAAAACTACACAGAAGGCATACCGAGGGGGTGTCACTGTTTGAGGCGAGCCCGGGCTGTAAAAAGCACGAGTCCCTCTCGGGAGAATACGCTGGAAGCCGAAAGGACTGGCGTGTGAGCCTAGTGGGGGAGCACCTGCCCTGGAAGCCGGAGGTCCTGAGTTCAATCCCAGGAACCTCCAAATGAAAAGACTGCACTGTGGTCAGGAGAAGCTGGTCACAAGGGACCAGGCCAGGCCTCCCAGGGACAGATCCGAAGGAGCAGGGCTCACACACAATCCCTCGGTTTCTGGCTTGGTGGTGTGTGTCCAGCGGGGGCCCAGGCCCCATCCATGTGGTGGCCCCGTGTCACCTGGAGACAGGTGACGCTGGCTGACGGCATTCTAGATGCCCCCTCACCGTGAGAAGCATCGCTGGTTGGTCTAGCCCAGTCTCAGGGACCTTACCTGTAGGCAAGGAAGGATGGAAATGGCACACTGGGAAATCTGCTCCAAGGCTGGGCTCACTCACCCCCCAGCTTGGCCACCCATGTCCCATGCCACTCTGAGATAGCTCGCTGCGCGACACATTAACCGTTCTGAGAACGGTGACCAGAGCCAGCCGTGCCCCCATTGCATGGGACACTAGAGCTTTGGAGATGCTTGGGGCAAACAACGAGGAGCTGGGCAGAGTTGAAGCATCATGGGGACTCTTTCAGAAGAAGGGAGCCAAGGAAGCGACCATGCTGTGTCCAGCTAGGAGCTCAGCATCCCCTTCCCTGCTGTCCTCTCCCTGGATGGCTCTGGGCTAAGCCAACTGACGCAGGGAGCCGAACAGTGACAAGGACGCCTTCCTTGACACTCCCCTCAAGCCTCTCTGAGCTGTCCTGTCAGCCCTGTTTCCAGCTTGGTGTGCTCAGCCCAGTGTTTGTAAAGAACTGTGGAGAACCTCAGCCCCTCCCAACTGACCAGATTCCTCGAGGCCTCCGTGTTACTCCAGCTTATGCCTCTATAATAAAGTCCAGGGCAGTCCCACCACAGCTGCCTCTTGGGTCCTCAGTTCTGGGGACGCAAGGCCGACCGAGGCCACGGTGAATGCTGTGGCTTCATTCTGAGCTTTGTTTATTTCTTGTCTCTTTTGCGATGGGCTGAAACACAGTCTTCTTCGCTGTTTGGAACTGGTCTGGTTCATTCAGGCTCTGGTGGCTCACGGCTGGATCCTCACCATGCAGGAGGCCGAGATCTGAAGACTGCAGTGGGAAGACAAATTTACGAGACCCTCTTTTCTCTAATTATCCAGCAAAAAGCCAGGAATAGAGCTGTGGTTCAAGTGGGAGAGCTTCGACTTCTAGTTTAAAAAAAAAAAAGCAGCCAAGCAAAAGCATGAGGTTCTGAGTTCAAGCCCCAGTAAGTATTGGTATATAAGACAATGCTACAAGAAGAGCAACAAGTCTGGTAACCATTACTCTTTAATACCACCCTGAGTAGAGATCATTCTAATCCCCTCTAGAACATTCAGGCTCAGGCCCAGTTTGGAGTGAGGAACTATCAAGAGGCCTTTTCCCCTCGTGGGTGGTCTTGTGGGTGTTGTGTGGGAGCTGGCAGGGGTGGGGGGGCAGGGAGGCAACGGGGAGGGCCCTGGTGGGAGGGAAGGGCACTGGGGGGATGATCTGGGGAGGGGGGAAGCAGGGGAGGGCACTCCTGGGAGAGGAGCATGCTCACGGGAGCTGTGGGCTTCGTCCTGAGAGCCTCCTCCCCGCTCCCGCCACTGCCCGCCCGCCTGCCTGGCTGGCCTTTGTCAGGTCAGAGTTGGCAACCAGTTCCTGGCTCCAGTGAACGTTCTTCAGGCTGCCACCTGGGCGTCCTTCTTGAAGACTGTTTCTGTTTCTAAATCTGTGCCCCAAGTGCCTGCTGAAGCTATTTTGAGGATCCCCCATTCACCCCAGTGCCGCTAGGCCCCTGTGAAAGCTGCATTGTAGCTTCACCCATAGAAACGCAGGGCTCCACGTGGGCTCCCCCATGCAGGCCTCTTTGTAAGGCCACCTGGGGGGCCTGCCTGAGAAGCCTGCCACCTGGCAAGACACTGGGGCCCCTTTCCAGACGTCTCAATCTGTCTTCCCAGGCACTGCCCCTCCCCTAGCCCCCCAGTGGCCTCTGTGAGCACCCCTGCCCAAGCACTGGGGAGGGCCGGCTCTGATCAGGCCGGGGTCAAGGGCAGGGCATGACCTTCATTGTCCTGCACTGGAGGCTCCAGGGCTGGGGAGCTTAGGTGCCATTCCTGCCTGCTCAGGACTCCAATATTGTCCCAAGAGCCCTGGGATAGGACAGTCTCAAGTCCTTCGCCGGGCTTTAGTTTCTGGCCTATCTTGGTGGGGAAGGTCCCCATATGACACGTGCCTGGAATCTGCCCCATGGCGCGCGACCCCAGCGCCTGGGAGATGCTGACAGGAGGGTCTCAAAGTCGAGGCCTGTCTGGGCTACCTGTGGTGCAGACTTCCTTCAAATGCCACAGAACAACGGCCGAGCAGCAGAGGTGTCCAGGGCCTCTGTGGACGTGGATGCCGGCCAGCTGTGGGCTCCGGGCCTGCATTTTCTGTCGTGGGCCTCAGTTTTCACAAGTCTTCGTAAGTACCCCATGCACTAGCGTTTCCTTGTCATCCAATCCTCGGGTGCGGGGTGGGGGTGGCTGCCTAGGGAGGGAGGACCCCCATCTAAAGGGACGGGGTGTGGGACAGGCGGGCATGGCTGCCGGACCACCATGTCCCTGTGTCGTCTTCCTGTGCCCCACCCACACAGAGACGCTGCAGAGACCCGGGCAGAGATGGAGCGAGCAGGCCACGCGCCACAAGAAGCTGAGGAAGGCAAGGGAGGCGTCACCCTGGAGCCCCTGGAGAATGCTCAGGGCAGCCATAGGAAACAGACCCAGAAGTTGCGCTGGCCTCCTCCACACTTGGGGTCCAGAGATGACCTCGCCTCCAGGGGGTCTTCCTGCCAGCCTGTGACCAGGAGCCACAGCATGATGGACAGCTAGAAGTCAGGTCTCCAGACGGCTGCAGGAATGTTGATGGAACACAAGCCCTAAATGCCAGCCCTGTGGTCAGTCAGCTACCCGGCTGCACAGAGAATGCGGGGCAGGAGGCCTCCTGGGCTCCAGCCTGGCCCCCGGCCTCAGGGAGCTTTGCTCTCGGAAGCAAGGACCGGCCCAGCTCCTCTTCATGGGGGTTTGGAGCCCACGGCTTCTGCATGCGTGTTTCAAGGCTCAGTGGATTCCGTCAAAGCCGCTCTCCTGCTTCCCCCTGGCTGGAGCTCTTGCGTTGGCAAAGGGAGTCTCCATGCCCTGAACTGGCAGGTAGGGCTGAGCCCAGCCTCGGGCCGCCCTGAGCCCCAGAGGGGCTTGAGGCTCCCTCTGCCTCACTCTGTTCTGAAGGCAGCTGCCCTCTCTCCACAGGGGTGGACACCCAGGGACTTGAGGCTCCCTCTGCCTCACTCTGTTCAGAAGGCAGCTGCCCTCTCTCCACAGGGGTGGACACCCACGCCATCTGGACGCCTTGCAAGCCATCTGGAATTTTTTAAATTACCACCATCACTACTACCGACTGTTATTATTATTGTTGATGGTGGTGGTGGTGGTGTGTGTGAGTGCACTGGGGTGCTGGTCCCGAGACTTGAACGCATGGCTTAGACACTGTCCTTGAGCTTTTGTGCTCAAGACTAGCACTCTTCCACTGAGCCACAGCTCCACTTCTGACTTTTTTGCTGGTTCCTTGGAGATAAAAGTCTTACGGACTCTCCTGACCATGTTGGCTTTGAACTGTGACCTTCAGATCTCAGCCTCCTGAGAAGTGAGGAACGCAGGCGGGAGCCATTGGCTCCTGGCTGGACAAAAGAAGTCTAACAAGGTCTGCAATGGCTTGGCCTGCGAGACCAAACCTGCGTGCCGAAGGCAAGACATGGGTCTAGGGTTTATAGATGCCACTGCAGCTCCAACTTCTCCCCTAGCCTTCCACAGCCTTTTAAACCAAGTTAGAACTTCTGGGCTCCAAATATATCCAGTAACATCAACCAGAGAAGGTGTTTGCATCCTGGCAGACCATATCTGAATATCTCAGTGCTGAGAAAATAAAACAAACAAACAAAAACCCTCAGTAGAAAAGAAATGAGTGTGTCAAGGGGCTTGGGTGTGTCTACAGGAGGCTGCTGTGGGGTCTAGAGTACAACTCTCGTTCCTCTACAAAATCCCCTAACGTTCAAGTAACCTTTACAGCAGGAGGAATGTGTTAATTTATACTTTCAACTCACCAGATTGAAGTCATGGGAGTGAATCAAACGGGAGAGTAATTAATTAGAAGGGAGTATTAAAAATAAAAGTCCATAAGTCATCTTCCCTTGGAAAAAGGATCTATCAGGAAAATTGGTGTCTAAGAGATAATGAAATCTCATCTTGTGTCCAATCTGAGTGTTGGGCCCCTGAGCAGATCAAATGGTATTAAAAAAAATAGAAATTGGCAATGAGTCTAAAATTGCTTATTGATGAAACCACTGAATTACGTGATAGAA
Organism: Megascapheus bottae; assembly: GCF_031878675.1. Taxonomy (NCBI): domain Eukaryota; kingdom Metazoa; phylum Chordata; class Mammalia; order Rodentia; family Geomyidae; genus Megascapheus; species Megascapheus bottae. Next base: position 30,032,329 of record NC_143522.1, read on the forward strand.
GAAATCAATTAAGCACCATGAGGTGAGGCCCCTGTGGGAGGGAGCGGCTTAGAAATTAACGAAGGAAATTGACTTGGGTGGTGAGAAAAGACTTAGAAATTATCTTGCCACAGGAAAAGCAAAAATAGAAGGCCACTTTGAAAGATTGTATTATTAAAAAAAAAGTAAGTATGATGGGAGAAAGAGACTTGAAAATTGCATTCACCAAGGGGAAAGAAGGCATCTCAAAATAGAAAGAAAGCTGGGGACTTGGCACTGACCCAATCCAATCAAAAGCCAAACTCACTAACTTCATGGAAAATAACAGCCTGAGGGACACATCAGGGGCAGGCTGTCTTTCGAGTGGGGAAACTGAGGTACGGGGAGTTAGATTCTGTGGAGGAGATGATTCTCAGTCATCCTTTAATCTTTTCTTGCACTAAGAGGCAGAGGAGGAGACACACACACACACACACACACACACACACACACACACACACACAGAGACAGACAGACAGACAGAGACAGAGACAGAGAGAGGGATGGAGAGTGTGAGTGTGCAGTCTACTGTGGCCACAAGCAGACTACCAAATCCAGCCCAAAGGGAAGATCAAATGTCACTTTCAAAGGGTGGTGGGGAAAGTGAACCCCCAAATCCTTATCATTGCATTCAATGGACAAAACTGGAAACTCCTCTCCTCCAGGCCCCCAAATCCTATTCTCCTTTCCCCATCATAGCAAACCACTCCACTCTTCACACTTGGCTCCGACCCTGGACCTCAAGGTCAGCTGTGTGAACACTGCCCCCTCCCCACCATGGTCCACCCTTCCCCCCACCAGCCAGTCCAGCCACCCTGATTCTGAAGAGCAGCCAGGAGCCCGGCCCTTTCCCCTATGCACCCCTGCAGTCCGCTCCTCAGAGGCCCCTCCATGACTCCCCCAGGAAAGACCCCTCCCTTCCAGCCGAGGCCTTGTCCCAGTCATTCTGGAAGGACAGAGCCCTTAGAGACGGCTGTTTTCTGCTGGTCTTGTCCTTGAGCTCCAAATCCTCAGATTCAACCCAACAATGGTTGAAAATATCAAAAGAAGAAAACCTTGCATCTGGACAGAACAGGTATGGAATCTCTCCTGTCATTATTCCCTAAACAATGGCGCCACACCACTCTTTGTGCTGTGTTGCATTGCCATAGGTACTTGAAGTCATCCAGAGATATTCTACAAGGCCCATGAGGAGGCTCTTTGCACACGTAACCACTTTTTTATACACCATCTCCAGCACCTGGGGAGCTGGGTGTCCTTGGGGGTCCTGCAGCCTGCCCCACCCCCACAAGCTCAGCTCTGATTGCATAGATAAGTGATTGCCTCTAGTCTCAGCCATGCTCTCTTCTCTGAACACCTGCTGTCACTGGAACGTGCACTCCCTGAAGGTCCTGTGGGCCACTCAGAGGGGTCAGGCCTCAGGGCAGCCTCCTTCTCAGATCTGAGCTGCCCTGGTCCTCTGCGCAGGGGTGATGTCCTGGCAATTGGCTGAGTGGCTGAGCCCCGAGAGGGAAGAGATCCCAGTGAGGCTCTCAGGACGGGAAGACGCAAGCAGTTCCTTCATTGTTAGAGAGGACCTGACGTGCCCTCCCCAGGGACACCAGCCCAGCCCCTGTCTCCGACACAGGCCGGAGGTGGCGGCCTCCTTCCTGCCTCCTGGCCAGGGCCTGCAGGTACTTCCTCCTCCTCCCACCCAGGTGTAAATTGGATCTGCCCGCCAGGAGGTGTCATCAATTTCCAGCCCTGGCGGGGTGCTACTCCGCGAGCAGAGGAGCGGTAGCCAGGCACAGGCCTGGAAGCAGTGCCCTGAGCCCGGGCCCAAGGGACCCTCACGTTGAGTCCAGAGCTCTGGGGTCACCAACAGGGGGAGCTGTGGTTTGGGGTGCATTGGAGTCAGGACCCCGAGGATCTCCCATGCTCCCCTCTGCCACCTGGGAGCTGGCCCCCCTCACCTTCACCTCCAAGGACCCAGCAGGGTGGCAGGAAGTTGAGAACAATCCCGTTTGAAGAGCTTCCTGGGAGGCAGAGAGACTCACAGCGTGAGCATTCCATAGAGTGGAAACCATTTGTGTGGATGCAGTTCCTCCATTTCCCCCGTTCCACAGGAAACCAAGAAGCAAGCGGGCCTCAAGCCCTCTTGTCCCCCTAGATGGCCTCTAGGGCACCGGCCTGTCTGCTGGTTCTACCTCGGGCACAGCCCCCGTGAGCCTTCAAAGCCACCAAGGCCTGGATCCAACTCCAGTGACCTTGTGAGGTGAGCAGAAGGTGGACGGGATGAGAGAGGCCTCACTGCGGATGAGCTTCTGGCAGAAAGCATCTCTCCATTCACGTTGGCAAGTCTCCAGGCTGGCTACCAACTCAGCTCCTCCGGCCACAGCCCCACCTCGTCCCATAGATGGCCTCGTTTGGGTGCTGCTCTGCATTCAAGACTGGAAACCAGTGACCTTTTACAAGCCATTCCAGCTCCAGATGGACTGGCTGGAAGAGCAAAGCAAAGGGCAGCCTGGTAGGAAGTAGCATAGTTTAAGTCTGCCTGCTCCTTAACCCAGCGACAGCACGGCTAAGAATGTGTTCTATAACGCAACGACACGAGCTGGGCTCCGGGGGCTGGCACCTGCATTCTAACTACGTGGGTGAAAAATCCCACAAGGCTCCATCTCAACAAAAGAAACAGGGCATGGTGGCAGATGTCACTCATTCAACAAGAAGCCTGAAACAGGTGGGTCGTGATCCAGTTGCATTCCTGGACAGAAAACAAGACCCGATCTCAGAAATAATCACTGCAAGCCTGGATGCCAGAAGTGGCCTAGCTACTCAGAAGGCTGAGAGCTGAGGATTGGGATTTGAAGCCCAGGCAGGAAAGTCCATGGAAGTCATGAGAATCTGCTCTCCAATTAACAACGCCCCCCCCCCAAAGGCCAGAAGCAGGGATGGGGCTCAAGTGTCGGAGCACTAACCTTGAGCAAACGATCCTGACCCTGAATTCAGGCCTAGGACAGGCACATGTACACGTACACACACACACACACACACACACACACACACACACACACCATCATCATCATCATCATCATCCTCATCATCATCAGAACAAAAATGGGCTGAGGTTTGGTCCAGTGGTAGAGCTCTGTCTAGTGAATGAAAGGTCCTGAGTTCAAACCACACTACCACAAAAAAGACAGTCACATGAATGCGCACGAATGATCTAAGCACAAGAATGCCTGCGGCGTTCTTTGTAAAACTAACTTAACACAAAGTTCTTCAAAAGAAATCACTCCATAAAATACCTTTGTGCAATGGACTGGCCTATGGCCAATAAAAACGGGGCGCATCTATGTGCACTGACACGAAGTGATGTCCGTGGAGGAAAACAAAGTCACCCCCTGGCCTCCCTCCCTGAGCCATCCCTGTGGGAAATGAGTCTGAACGCTGGTAATGCCAAGATGGCCTACATGCACGCAGACTGCCGTGTGTGTGTGTGTGTGTGTGTAGGAGCTGTTTTTGCAGCAGCAAAGGAAACAGAAAAGAAGAGAGAGCAGGATCTTCTTCCAGGCCGGCGGCGCCCCTCACCTCTGTGGTAGGGCCTTGTGCTGGGAAAGCTTGACGGCTCTGCATCTGTGTGTTTCCATAATGTTCCTGCCCTGGCCGCCATTACCCCTGAGAGGAATCTCACTGGGTTGCCGCAGCCTTGAACACGCGAGCTCAAAGACCACAGGAGCCCTGGGGGAGGAAGGCAAGCCCCATAAGGCAGGAGAGTCAGGCTGCGTGGCTGGGCCGGGCCTTGAGAAGGAGCCCCGCTCACGGCCGTCCGGGCCGCGTCCGTCCGGGCCGTGGGTAGGGCGCAGTAGCAGCAGGTGTGGGCGAATGTTTACCGTGTGCTGGGACGGAGCCCCGGAGGACGGGAAGCTCAGCTGGTTGGCAATGGTCTGGGAGCTGTCAGCTGACAGGCCTTGCCTTGTTTTCACAGGTGTTGACTTAAAAAATAAATCCAACCACCAACATGGGCTCACATGGGAAAGCAGGGATGGTGGGGTGGGCAGGGTGGGCAGCGAGGGAGGGAGGGGAGAGGGTGGAAGGAAGGGAATTCCAGGGGGAGGCCACCCCTGCTCTGCTGCACTCCAGGGCCAGAGCCCACTGCGGGGGGGGGCCCTGCGGGAGGCAAGACCCAACCACGGGACCAGGTGACACTGCAACAGAAGCTGCACCCGTGACACGGGGAAACAGACAGGATGAGTGAACCACACAAGCAGAGGAGAGAGAGACGGTGACAGAGCAGAGAGGGAGCAAGGGAGGGGGAGCTGGTAGGAAGTTGAAAAGAATGGCTGTCAATCTCAAGCTGGAACAAATAAGGGAGGAAGAGAAGGAGGAGGAGAAGGGGGAGGAGGAGGGGAGGAGGAGGAGGGGGAAGAGGGGAGGAGGAGGAGGAGGAGAGGAGGAGGAGGAGGAGGAGGGGGAAGGGGAGGAGGGGGAGGAAAATGAGCACCCAGAGGGAAGGATCACAGTGAGCGCAGGGAGGGGAGGAGGACCGCAGTGAGCACAGAGAGGGGAGGAGGACCGCAGTGAGCCCTGGCTGGGGAGGATCATGGGGAAGCTTTGCAGGGGGTTGAAGGGATCTGGGAGCGCCCGCTCTGGAACACGAGTGTGCTCCCCTCTCTCCAGCAGTGTGGTGTGGCTTTCCTGTTCTGTTCTGTCCCGGGTCTGTCCTGTTCTGGTCTTTTCCGGGTCTGTTCTGTTCTGTTCTGTTCTGTTCTGTTCTATTCCGGGTCTGTTGTGTCCTGTCCTGTTCTGGTCTTTTCCGGGTCTGTTCTGTTCTTGGTCTGTTCTATTCTGCTTGGGTCTGTTCTGGTCTGGTCTCTTCTGTTTCGAATCTGTTCAGTTCTGTTGTGCTCTGCGTCTGTTCTGGTCTGTTCTAGGTCTGATCTGTTCTGTATCCGTTCTGTTCTGGGTCTGTTCTACTCGGTTCTGGTCTGTTCTGTTCTGTTCTGTGTCTGTTCTGTTTTGGACTGTTCTGTTCTGGGTCTGTTCTGTTCTGTTCTGTTCTGGGTCTGTTCTGTTCTGGGTTTGTTCTGTTTGGTCTTAGGTCTATTCTGTTCTGTTCTGGGCCTGTTCTGGGTCTATTCTATGCTGTTCTCTTCTGTTTTGTTCTATTCTGGCCTCTTCTGTTCGGGTGTGTTCTGATCTGGTCCAGTCTGTTCTGGGTCTGTTCTGTTCTGTTCTGGTTCTGGTCTGGTCTGTTCTGTTCTGTTCTGGGATGCTCTGGTCTGTTCTGTTCTTGGTCTGTTCTCTTCTGGATCTGTTCTCTTCTGGGTCTGTTCTATTCTGTTCTGGGTTTGCTCTGTTCTGTTCTGAGTCTTTTGTGTTGGTCTGTTCTGTTCTGGTCTGTGCTCTTCTAGGTCTTTTCTGGGCTGTTTTAGTCTGTTCTGTTCTAGATCTTTTCTGGGCTGTTCTGATCTGTTCTCTTCTGGGTCTGTTCTGTTCTGGTCTGTTCTAGGTCTTTTCTGGCCTGTTCAGTTCTGTTCTGGGTCTGTTCTGTTCTGGGTCTGTTCTATTCTGTTCTGAGTCTGTTCTGTTCTGTTGTTTGTGTTCTAGGTCTTTTCTGATCTGTTTTGTTCCAGTCTGTTCTGTTCTGTTCTGGGCTGTTTTCTTCTAGGTCTTTTCTTGTCTGTTCTGTTCTGTTCTGGGTCTGTTCTAGTATGTTCTGGGCTGTTCTGTTCTGGGTCTGTTCTGGGTTTTGGGGGCTGTTCTGGGCCTCTTCCAGGCTGTTTTGGGCTGTTCTGGGTCTGTCCTGTTCTAGGTTTGTTCTGGGCTCTTCTAGTGTGTTTTGGATCTGTCCTGGGTCTGTTCTAGTATGTTCTGGGCTGTTCTGTGTCTGCTCTGGGTCTGTTCTGGATCTGTTCTTGGTCTGTTCTGGTCTGTTCTAGTATGTTCTGGGTCTTTCATGGGTCTATTCTGCGTCTGTTCTGGCCTGTTCTGGGTCTGTTCTGTCCTGGGTCTATTCTGTTCTGGTCTGTTCTGTTCTGTTCTGTTCTGAGTCTTTCATGGGTCTATTCTGCGTCTGTTCTGGGTCTGTTCTGGGTCTGTTCTGTTCTGGGTCTATTCTGTTCTGGGTCTGTTCTGGGTCTGTTCTGTTCTGGGTCTATTCTGTTCTGGGTCTGTTCTGTTCTATTCTGTTCTGGGTCTGTTCTGTTCTGGGTCTATTCTGTTCTGGGTCTGTTCTGGGTCTGTTCTGTTCTGGGTCTATTCTGTTCTGGGTCTGTTCTGGGTCTGTTCTGTTCTGGGTCTATTCTGTTCTGGGTCTGTTCTGTTCTATTCTGTTCTGGGTCTGTTCTGTTCTGGGTCTATTCTGTTCTGGGTCTGTTCTGGGTCTGTTCTGTTCTGGGTCTATTCTGTTCTGGGTCTGTTCTGGGTCTGTTCTGTTCTGGGTCTATTCTGTTCTGGGTCTGTTCTGTTCTATTCTGTTCTGGGTCTTTCACAGGTCTATTCTGCATCTGTTCTGGTCTGTTCTGGGTCTGTTCTGTCCTGGGTCTATTCTGTTTTGGGTCTGTTCTGTTCTGGGTCTGTTCTGTTCTGTTCTGGGTCTTTCATGCGTCTATTCTGCGTCTGTTCTGGTCTGTTCTGGGTCTGTTCTGTTCTAGGTCTTTCATGGGTCTGTTTTGGGTCTGACATTTCCTCAGCAGCTTTGACATCCGCTCCCAACCTCTGGGGAGATCTTCCCTGGGCTGTGTGGGGACTGTGCATCATCTGGAGACTGATTTGAGGGAGATGGGCCTCTTCACTGATCCTGAGTCCCTGAACATGGGCAGAACTCCAGTGAAGTGTAATTTTCATCTGCAGCGTTTATCAGCTTGCCTTGTATTTCTTTGCTTTGTTTCACTACCAACTCTTCTGTGTTTCTGGTGATCTTGTGAAAGGGCACTAACATTTTTTTTTAAATTTTTCAGATTACCCATCGTCAATATACAGAAACACAAATGACTCCCTTGCCGAGCCTCTCATGTGGTTGATTTTTTAAAGTTACTTGCAGTCTTGAATTTCTGGGGATTTTTTTAGGGTCAGAAATACATACGCTGTTGTTAGCAAATAGAGTTACACTTCTTCCTTTCCAAACTGGATGCCTTTTGTGTCCTTTTCTTGCGTGTTTCCTCTGGCTGGGTCTTCAGGTACACTGTTTAGAAGGAGGAAAAGCAGACAGCCCGTCCTGCTTTTGATCCTGGGGTTGTCACCAACTTGTGGGATCTAGACTTTCACCTTGAGGTCTCATGTCAGCTGTGGAATTTTCTACTCTTTATCAGGTTGGAGAACTCCCCTATCCCTCAAGTTTATTGAAATAAAAAACTTATGCAATGTATGCACACTGGCATTTGCCATATGTTTTTTCAGCATCATTGAGAAAACCATCATGTGATTTGTAACCTTCATTCTATTAATATAGCATGCTCCCTTAATTCATTTTGCTCACTTAATCAGTATTGTTCTCCTGGGACAAATCCCTCTCAGCCATGGTTTATTTATACATTGGCTAGATTCAGTGCTAATGGTTTGTGGATGATTTCTGCATCTAGGCTCCCAAGAGAAGATGGCTTCCTTTTCTATGATGTCTGTCTGTTTTGAGCATCAAGAATAGTATTGATGAACTGGGAAGGCTCCCCTTTCCTGACCTTCTCCTCTTTCTTGCTCTTCCTCCTCCTCCTTCATCTCCTCCTCCTTGAAGTTGTTGTTTTGATCTCACTTGGACTGGTAATGTTTATTTTTAAATTATTAGAATTCATCAGTGAGACAGATGGACGGCCCTTGGCTTTTCCTTTTGTAATTACTGAGTCAGTCTCCTTATTTATTGCAGGTCTATTCACTTACTGAATTTCTTCCAGTTTTTGTGGTAGATACCTTTATAGAAACTAAAGCTTCATTTAGGTTATCTGATTTGTTTATGATATGCCTGCTATCATACTTTTCAAGTCTACAAGACTGGTTCTTTAAAAAAAATCCTGATTGCAGTAATTTGAATTTTCTCTCTTTTTGGTCAATCCAGCAAAATGTTTGTGAATCTTGTTAATATTTCCAAAGAACCAAATTTTTATTCTATGACCTTCTTTTTTTTAACTTTTGTTCATTAATTGACACTTTGAACTTTATTTCTTTTGTTGTTCTTGTTTTTTTTTTTGACAGTCCTGGGCCTTGAACTCAGGGCCTAAGCACTGTCCTTGGGTTTTCTCAAGGTTAGAGCTCTACCACTTGAGCCACAGCACCATATTTGGCTTTTTCTATGAAGTATTTGTGGTACCAAGGAATCAAACCCGAGTCTTTGTGCATACTAGGCAAGCACTCTACCACTAGGCCAAATTCCCGGCCCCTGGTTTGGTTTTTGTTTGCTTTTCTCTTTCTAGTTTTTTAGGGTTGAAGATTAGACTATAAATTTGACATCTCTCTTCCTTTGCAATGTGGTATTGACATCTGTACATTTACCTCTGAGTGTTGCTTTCTAGAAATCCCAATTGGTGTTTGTGTTGTTTCTGTTTAAATTCACCTCAACATACCTACTTCCTAACTTATTTTATATTTTGATCTACTGTTTTGAAGGAACATGTGGTTTGAGTTCTATGTATGTGTAAATTTCTCAAATTTCCTCACACAATTAATTTATAATCGTATTTCATGTGGTCAGAGCTCACACTCTATTGAGTGATCTTGGATCCTTGTCAAAAACCAGCTCTCTTTGGAGGCATGAGTTTATTCTGGACTGTCAATTCTACGCCACTAATCTGTATTTTACCCTTGAGTTAATAACAGGTGGCTATGATTATCTGTGGTAAGATTTATAATATGGGGCCTCGCACTTCACAGATGGGTGTTCTACCACTGATCCTTGCCTCCAGCCCTTTCTTATCTGGTTATTTTTGAGATATGGTCTTTCCCCCCCCCCCCTTGGGTGTTATGAGGCTGTGTTCTGCCTATTTCAGGCTTCCTGCCATAGCTAGGATGTCAACTGTGCCACTGCCCCCAGCTCTCAGTTGAGAAGAAGCCTGGCAAACTTTTCTGTTTGGGATGATTTAAAATCCCATGTGGCTGAGATTATAGGCCTGAGCCACTGGGCCTGGTTGTAGAAGTTGTCAAATTAAAATACAAAGCATTTTCATTGTATATTGTTTATTATGTACTACTTACTATTGTTATTATACTTTATTATTTTTTTTGCCAGTCCCTGGCTTGAGCTCAGGGCCTGAGCACTGTCCTTGGGCTTTCTCAAGGCTGGAGCTCTACCCCTTGAGTCTCAGCACCATTTCTGGCTTTTTTTCTATGTATGCGGTGCCGAGGAATCGAACCCGGGTCTTTGTGCATGCTAGGCAAGCACTCTACCACTAGGCCAAACTCCCAGCCCTGTTATTATACTTTATTAAGTAAAAATCAGTTTTTAGAAGATGATTCTGGCATTCCAGGTTTGTCCCTTGGATGGCAACTGTTTTAGAACCTGCTGGCGATGAAGAACTTGCTGAGTCTGTAGGTCAGCTTGGGGAGCGACGGCGCCTCCGCAGTGTCCAGTCCAATCCAGACAGACGCCTTCTGTGTGCATCGGCTGAGATCTGGTCCAGTGTTCTTCCACTGCGCTTGGTACCAATCTTGAGAGTACAGGTTTTACAGGTCTTTGGTTCAGTTTATTCTTAGGCATGGTGTTCTTTCCTGTGCGGTTGTGAGAATGAAAGGGTTGACACTGATTAAGACGCATTGTTCTCATGAACTGACCCGTTGAACTGAAATTCTTAAAGATAATTTCTTAAAAAGATGAAAAAATAAATGTAGCAGTTAATTCCACATTTGTTTTATTCATTGCCATTGTACAGGGGTATCACTGAATTTTGCATGTTGATCTTGTATCCTGCCTCTTCACCAGACTCATTTATAAGTTCTAATAGAACTGGAAGTGGTTCTTTAGACTCTTACACTTAGAAAATCATAACACAGGCCAATAGTAGTCATTTTCCTTCTTTTGTTCCAATCTAGGTCCTGTTCATTTATTTTCCTTGATAAGCGCTTGTCTAAAAACTCCAATAGTGTGTTTAATAGAAATGGTAAGAATATCTTCTTGGTCTTTTTTGATCTTTTAAGAAAAGCTTTCTTAAAAAGTTTTCTTGCCAGGCACGGTGGCTCAGGCCTGTAATCCTATCTACGCAGGAGGCTGAGATCTGAGGACTGAGGTTCAAAGCCAGCCTGGGCACTAAAGTCCTTGAGACTCTTATCTCCAATTAACCACCAGAAAACCAGAAGTGGAGCTGTGATTCAAGGGTAGGGCAGTAGCTGAAGAGCTCAGGGACAATGCCCAGGCCCAAAGTTCAATTTCCATGGCTGATTAAAATTTTAAAACGTTTCATTTTTGTCAGTTTTGGGAAATTTTCTTCCAAGTTAGTCTGTAGGGTATTGTTATCACCATGAGTGTGGGCTTTTTTTATTGTATTTTTTCCTGAATATACTGAGATGATCGTGTGATTTTTATCTTCTTATTCTATTGATATGGTTTATGAATGGGTTTGGGTATTAAACCAACTTTGCATTCTTTGGATAAATTTTACTTGATCATGGTACACACTTGTTTTTCTTTGTTTCTGGATATGGTTTGGTTTTGTATTTTGAACTTCCACTCTTGTATATTGCTTTATGCTATTCTCTGTTGAAAAAATAGTTGTTATGCTGCTTTTCCTTCCTTACCTACTTTGTGAGGGTGAGGATGGAACCCAGGGCTTCAGATATGCCAGGTCAATGCCCTGTCACTGAGCCTCTCCTCCAGCCTTCCTGTAGTTCTTAAACACAGCTTAATGAATTCTCCAAACGTATCCCGCATCCATTTATAAATTCTTTGTCTCCCAAACCTACACCTGAAACTCCCTCAGAAATAACTCCTTTTGGTTCCTCTTTTTCTTACATATGAAGAGCATTTTCCTGTTGAATCTCTGTTGAAAATTGGACATTTTACATAGCGTATTGTGACAACTCTATCACTAGCTCTTCCCTTCCAGAATCTGTGCTGGGTTTGTCTGTTAGCTCGGTGGCTTTCCTGAATTGAGTGTTTTGCCCTTATGTCCAGCCTCTGAGCTCTCTTCTGCTTCTTTTTAATTTCTCAAGTTGGCTTTAAGTTTTAGTCTGGCTTCCTAGGGTTTAGTCCTGTGTCAGGAAAAGCCCCTAGCTAGTGATCGATCAGATTTCCATAATTGCCTGGAGTACAGGCTTCCCATCCTCGGTCAGGGTGGCAGGTCAGACGAGAAGCAGGCTCTCCCTCGTGCTGAGCAGGGTCTCCAGGTCACCGCCGATGGCAGAACCCCCTGCTTGGCTCCTCGCTGTCTTTGCTGTGCTGCAGCTAGCCCTGCACATGCCTCATTTTCTAGAGCCTTGGGAATATGGTGGAGCTCCTCTGAGTTCTGCGTGGCTCAGTGGTTCTGCAGGACTTGCCCTCGCCATTGTTCACCAAGTTCCCCTTAACGGGAGTGAAAGCACAGCCTGGGGCAGCTGGGACTGCCAGAGGATTTCAGCAACACCAGAGGATTTCAGCACCACCCCGAGCATATGGCTTTATTCACAGACTTGAGCTCCCTGTCAAATCTAACAGTGGCTCCCCTCTAAAAACTGAGAACCCTTCCTCCCCCTTCCATAACTTCTGCTTAGGTCAAATCCCTGAACTGTTCTCTGGGCATAAGTCTTTAAAATTTATTTTTAATTGACAGATCAAATTCTACATACGGTTTTATGTGTAGCGTGATGTGTTGATGTACATCTGCCCCGTGGAACTAACTGAGCTCAGAAAAAGATCAGTCTTTGTTCCTGCACAGCTACTGGCTCCTCATCCCCAGAGGCTGACCTGAGCAGGGAGGAAGAGGGCACGGCAACACACCAAGTTCAAAATGCCACAGGCTCCCTGGTACCATTGAGCCCAGGAGGGTTTTTCCTCTTCTGAATCGATGTCTTTCCATGTTGATTCCATGCCTGTAGCTGGCATTTCTTTTCTCTCATGTGCAACCCATCTCTCCTCCTGTCTTCACGGGTCCTCTTCTCACAGTCCAAGCCTGAGTGCCAAGGATGGGTATAGCAGCCCTGGGGCCTGGCAGGACTTCCTCGTGACAGCAGCTCGGAGGGGGCGCCCTGTTTTCTGTCTTAGACCATAAGGAGGCTGCGTGCTGGTCATGATCCTGCCTCAGAGACCTTGGCCAGGGTACCAGATGAAGGGGAGGCTGGATGAGCCAGGAAGGAAGTGGTGTGGATCTCTAGGAGGGAAGCCCCACCTCCAGGCAGGCCCCCAGTCTTGAGGGACACCCCCAGGCTTGCTGCCATGGCTGGCAGCTGGGGGATGTGAGAGCCTGGGACCACATGGCATCTTCACCCCTCTTCAGTTACTTCCCCCTGTGGCTTCCCTCCTCCTCCTCGGCCCCTTCTCTGCTGGCAGCACCTTCTCTAGAGCCACAGACAAGGAGCCATAGCCCCCCACCCACCCCTGTTCTGAGGCCGCACTGCAGTTTCCATGTTGAACAGCACAAGGAGAGGGGAAGGGGCCACCGGGAGGGTGGGCTGTATTTAAATTGTGGCTGGCGTGAGGCCTGGCCAGCCGGGGTGGATGCCATGGCCAGTGAGCCAGTCTAGTGGCCGTGCCAGCTCCCCAGCAAAATAGGGTGTTTTTTTTTTAAGCCATTTGGAAAATGGAAATCTCCGCCCTCTCATAGCAGCACCACGCCATGCTCGTCTCAGCACTCCTCGGCAAGGCTGTTTTCTATAGCTGGGTGCCAGTGCCAGTGGGGAGGCTCAGTCCTCTTGGCCTTAGGTGACCCTGGCTGCCAGCAGCCATCTAGGCTCTTGATTGGGGAAGAAGGGCAGGGCTCACTGTCCCCCTCCGCCCACATGAGGAGACCTTGTGGGCAGCGGTGAGGGTGCCATCTTCAAGGGGTGGCCTCTGACACCAAGTTTGGGGTTTTTTTTGCCAGTCTTGGACTTGAGCTCAGGGCCTGAGCACTGTCCTTGGACTTTCTCAAGGCTGGAGCTCTACCACTTGAGCCTCAGCACCACTTCTGGCTTTTTTCTATGTATGTGGTATCAAGGGTGAACTCGGGTCTTCGTACCACTAGGCCAAACTCCCGGCCCCATTGGCACCAAGTTTTAGAATGTCCCAAACAGTCCATAGGAAGAAGGTGGGTGCTTTGGCCAGGTGGCAGGTGCAGGCCGCCATTCTCACACGTCTCCCTGGGGCCCAGGCAGGTCTCCGGGACCTGATTGCTGGACAGGCCCTGCCACCCTCGGAACCCATCACGACAACACGATGTATCCCAGAGACCTGGCCTGCAGGGGTGCCCTTTCCCTCTCCAAGTGGAGAGCGGGTTCTCGCCCTTCCCACAGCCCATCTGGAATGTGGCTTATGATTCTGGAATGTTCTGTAGGTCAGACAAGTCATCCCTCTCATTTCCCACACTATGCAATTATGGGCTTTCTTTTTTCTTTCTTTCTTTCAAGCTGGAAGGGATCGTGCACGCTATCCAGCTGATCCTTCTCAGTTTAAAGATGGAGAAACTCAGGCAATGATTTGCCCATGGGTGCAGAGGTGGGACGCTAAGGCGGGAGCCTTGACCTCAGCCCTCAGCCCCTGCCCTACTGCTGTCCCTATGCTGAAGTAGAAACACGTCCATCATGTCCCTCAGGGCTCCTCTGCTCTGGCCTGAGCCCCTGGGGCTCTCCCATCCGGTACACCTCACCTCGGTAATTGTCAGGGGAATATAGACTCATTTCTCCTCACCATCTTTGCTCAGGATGCCTTTAGAAAAATCTGGAAGTCTGTCCACACCGACAGGCCTCTTACTTCCAGAGCGGCCTCCCAGATTCCCACCCTCTCACCAGGTCTGGAGGCTCCAGACCCTTCCAAGCTGCAGACTCTCATCGCATCCTTGTTACCCCAAATCCAACACATACCTACATGGTGGAGGGCCTCTGGCAGCCTCATGGGCACTTCCTTCCAGGAGGCGCTCCCTTCTTCCGCCTCTGTCCTGGGATGTCGCCATGGATGTGCTGACCCAACCCTTACCCGTTGCAGTGGTATGGGCTGAACACTGTCCTGGGCAGAGCCACTCCTTGGCCTCCAGAAGAAGACAGGGTGAGGAACCAGTCATGCAGGGAGATCAGATGTCTTTCCAGATCCTATGGCACCAGTAAGATTGGGTCGAGCCAGCAAGGCAAAGGCTCTTTGATTTTTAACCCATTTAATGCAGTCGTTTAATGAGAAACTTTCCAGTCCTTGTGGTGTGTGTGTGTGTATGTGTGTGTGTGCATGCGCGCGCGTATAGATTTCAGAACTGAAATAAAATTTGTATATGGCAATCTCAAGTAAACAGCTTGATGAGCTAATCTACTGCTAACAAATACCCAGACACACACACTGGAATATTTCCATCAGTCTGGAAGGCTCGTAGCCAGGCCAGGTCAGCATGCTACTCCTCTCCAGTGGCGCCAATGGCCGTGATCTATTGCGCTGGTTTTGCCTGCTAGGCTGCTGAACTGCATGGGCAGAAAAGCTTTTTTATTGGCTTACGTCTGATTGCTTTCGCTCAGCAAAACGTTTGGAAGTTGATCCTGTCGCATGCAATTTTTCTTTTGGCATTCTGATGGTATTTCCCTGTACTCATTCATCACAATTTGTCCATCCATTGTTTTGCTGGCAGACCTCTGGATTGTTTCCAGTTTGGTGTTATTATAAAGAAAGCAGCTATGAGCATTTACACATCCATCTTTTGGTGTATGTGTGCTTTTATTTTTCTTGGACAAATATCCAGAACTGAAATTGCCAGGTCACCAAGGGGCTGTACGCAGCTTCACGGGCAGCGGCCAGAGTAGCCTGGATGCTTGGCCTGGCCCAGTGAGCCAACCAGCACTCGGGGGCTCGGTGGCCTACTGTGAATTCTGCATCAGCAGAATAATTATCATTGTACTTCATTTCCATTCACTTTCTATCCCTACCTGGCTTTCCACGTTATTTGGTCATTGAAACATCTTCCTTTATGATGCGCCTGCTTCATTCTTTGGTCCTTTAAATGTTTTCAACTGTGGAAGTTGTTCATACACGTAAGATGGATGTGCTTTGGCAATCACCTGCATTGTAAATATTTTCTTACCGCCCTGCTTTCCTTTTCTTGTTGGTAACTTTATAGCTACATTCAGAGTATGCATTTGGGGCAGAAATATTGCTGAAGACGTGCTCCTCCCCACTCCTCCCTATCCCTCCCTGCTCCTCCTATTCCTCCAGTCTCCTCCCACTTCTCCATGCTCCTCCTACTCCCCCACTCTTCTCCTTGCTCTTTGCCCCTCCTCCCCACGCCCCTGTGCCCTCTCCCCCTCCTCCTTGTTCTTCCCACTCCACCTGTCTCCTCCCCACTCTCTCCTCCTCCTCTTCCTCCCTCTTCCCTCTCCTCTCTGCTCCTTCCCCTCCTCCCCCTCTGCACAGCCCATGGAAAGCTCTTTGGCTTGGTTTTGAGGCTGATACTGACAGCCGTGTCTGTTTCAGCTTCTTGATGTGCTGGTGTTCAGCCAGTCCTCGAGAGACCCACAGCTCACGGCCAGGAGGCTGTGCAGGCTACAGCTGCTGTAACACGATTCCAGGGCCGCATGGCTCCCCCAGACTCGGGTATCCTCCCCATGGCTGCCCGCACACCAGGGTGGGCACTCCTCTGCCATCGCTTGTGAAACCCTGCCGCCTGTCTCGAGGCCCTGTTTCCAAGTACACTCACACCCTAAAGTGCTGCCATTGGGGTTTGCATTGAATGCTGGAGGGACTCCATGTTAGTCCACAAGATTCCCCTGCAAACTCTAAGTCTGCTCTTCTCCAGCAGCGTCTCCGCTGTGATTGTGGGCCAGCATTCTCCGGAAGAGAAAGCTTTCCTCTTTTCTCTGCAGGTGTGGTGTGGGCAGAGGACTTTCAGTCCATCTAGTGGCTCACCTAGTGGCGACCCTTATTTTGGAGGGCTCTCATTGTGCCACATTTGGTGAGTGGAGGCATCTCTAAGTGGGATTCGATGATTTTTCTCTTGATTGTTGCTGTTCCTGCTTTGGGATGTGTGTCCACATTGGTTTTTGTTTCTTAAAAAGCATGATTTTGCAAGCAGTGGAACAGAAAGACAGTACAGAATAGAGAGTTCCTCGACTGGCCTCTGCCCACCCTGTGGACAGCTGCCGCCACCACTGGCACCCTACACCACGTGCTGGGGCTTTGTGAGCAGCGAACCTGAACTGGCGTACACCCCAGCTGTGACTCGCTCTCTGCGTGGGGTGTGGGGTTGGCGACACTTTCACCATGCAGGAAATCAGAGGCACCATTTAGGTTGAATTCCATTTAATGGAATAATGTGATTAGGTCAAGCCTACTATCTTGCAGCTTCTTAACTGTTATGAATTACTCCTTCCTGGCCTTGTGTCCTTTGGACTAACATGGCATTTCCTTTTATGGATTCCGGGGACATTTCTTTGTAGCATTTGCACTTACAGGTTTACAAGATGCGATCTTAGCTCATTAAGTCTTGTGTGGATGCGATACCAGCTCATGTTCAATGTATCATTCCATTCATCCCCTCCTTCCCTTTAAACCACGACTGCTTCCAATCTTACTTCAACACATCATAAGCCCTATAATTAATCTATTAAACAATTGTACCTTTACGGACGTGGTGACTATTTTCAGAGCTCCAGGTTCTTCCTGCCACACCAGTTTCGGTTCCTTAAGGTTTTTCCTTCAGGCCAAAGCTCTTCCTTTACTGTACACTGTGGCGCCGGTGTGTAGATAGAGAATTCGCTTGTAGTTCATTTCCCCCAAGGATGTTATCATTTCTTCATCCTCATCATTGTCATGATGCTCAGAGACAGGGCCTGGTCGGCTTCAATCTCACCGTGCTCCCGACTCCATCTCCCTCCCGAGGGCTGGGCTTCCAGGTACATCACCATACCAGGCTCATTATTTTCATTCAACCTCATTTATTTATTTTTAGAGCTGTCTGAGGCAGAGGTGGTTTTCTACGTTCTCTGTCCCCACCTACACAGCCTTGTTCCTGTCAACATCCCCCACTAGAGTGGTACGTTTGATGAGCTTACACCAACACATCCTTATCAAACTGTGCATAGTTTAGGAAAGCGTCACTCTTGGTTCGGTAGAGTCCATGCATTCGGGCATGTTTATGAAAACATGCGTTCATCACTCTATTACCATAATGAATAATTGACTACCTAGATGTCCTTTGTGCTCTTCCCAGTTGCTCTCTTCCTCCAAATCCTTGGGTACCACTGATTCAGATAGATAGATAGATAGATAGATAGATAGATAGATAGATAGATAGATAGATGAGAGATAGAGCGAAAGATAGAAAGGGATACATAGAGATACAGATATATAGACAGTGAGAGTGAGAGAGACAGAGAGAGGCATATGATACTCAGGGTTTTGCATTTGTCAGGCAGGTACCCTACTTCTTGAGCCATGCTAATTTTACTATTTTTTTCTTTGCTGGATTATATCTTTATTGTCATATCTAAAAAGTCATTGCCAAACCAAGGCCATCTAGATTTCTTTCTTATCCTATTCTCTAGAGGTTTCACAGTTTGTTTTTCATTATACGTGTAGATCTGTGCTATAGGGTGTGTGTGTGTGTGTGTGTGTGTGTGTGTGTGTGTGTGCACACTGGGGATTGAGCCCTGGATCTTGTACATACTACCACTGAGCTGCAAGAGCTAAAGCCTTACACCTGTGGTTCATTTTGTGCTAACTTTTGTGTAGGGCATAGATCTGTGTCTAGATTTTTCCCTCTCCTCTTCTCTCCTCTCCTCTTTCTTCTCTTCCTTTCATTCTTTCATCCTGTTCCTCTTCCTTCTTCTCCTTTCCCTCCTCCTTCTCTTCCTCTCCTTCCTCCTTTTCTGCCCTATTCCTTCAAGAGTAGATACCCCATTTTTTGAAAGATTGTCTTTCTTCTTTATATTTTCCTATTCCTTTTTGGAAGACCCATTTATTGTAGTAATATGAATTTGTTTGTGGGATTTTGATTCTGTCCCAGTGATCTAGCCATTCTTTTTATCAAAACCACACTGTTTTAATTAATGTAGATCTTGTGCAATGGCTTCAGTTTTGTTTATCTTCAGCATCACGGCACATCTTGATCTCTCGCCTTGCTATAGGAATGTCAGGCCAATTCATTAACATCCCAGAGTAATTTTCTGCAGTGTTAGTTGGGATTACACAGAAATCAGAGATAACCTTTGAAAGAAAAGACTATCAAGTCTGATTGCCACGATCATGGAACATCTTTCATTCTTTAGTTCTTGGATTTCTTTCATCAGAGATTTTTCTTTTTTAGTTTTGCCTATACAGATCTTGAACAGTGTGTTTTTATCAACCCGCTGATGCGATAGATTTCACTCACTGATTGGTTTTGGCTTTTGTTTTTGGAATGCTGACCCAGCCTTGGGTATCTGGGATTAATCCTCCATGCTTGTGGTGTTTGTTTCTTTTCATACATTGTTAGATTTGCTAGCTAATCTTCGCTGAAGACTTTGCGCTCGTGAATGTGTGCACTATCAATGTGTGCTTTCTTCTCTTGCAATGTCTTCTGTGGATGTTGACATTAGTGAAGTTCTGGCCTCCTGCGGTAAGTTAGGACATGTTCCGAGCATGTCAATCTTCTGGAGAGGACTGCAAGGTGTCTTTATAATTTCTCCCTTACATCATTGGTGGATTTTACTAGTGAACCTGTCTCGGCCGGTTTTCTCTTGGAGTGGGTGTTGTAGGGATGAAACTTGATCAGAATGAGAGTCACCTACGTTCCCAGGGCCGGTTGCTGGGTATGTCTAGGGGCTGTTTCCTGAGGTGATTGGCAGAGGAGTTGACAGCTGCTGGGGGAAGAGTGACTCCCAGTATGCCACACAATATAGAGGGCAGATGGCACAAATGTGGCGAAGGAGGAAGCCAGCCAGGGGTGCAGAGTCCACGCCTGACTGAGGGCATCTACAGCTGCTGCAATCCCCGCCGACACCAGAGCTTCCGCCTCTCCCCACTGACCACCCCGGGCCTTCTGGGGGCTGCCGGCCCTTCAGCCGCGGGCAGGATCTGCACCAGCCCCTCGGGGGCCTGAACTGAGCAGCTGCCGGGCTGCCTGGGAGCCTCCTCAGTGCACAGGGCCGCAGGGGATGCCAACCCTGGAACGCAGTCATTCGGCACTCACGCAGTTCCTGAACTGAGCATGCCTATCGGATCAGCCGCTTCTTCCCGCGTGCAGGCCGGCAAACTTTGTCTTTCCAGAAGATGACCCATGCTATCCAGGCTAACAAATTGTGGACTGAGATTCTCACAGCGTTCACTTAATTATCCTTTCCATAGCCATAGCTTAGTGACAGTGCCTCCTTTTCCTTCCCTTCTCTCCCCTCCCCTCCCCTTCCCTCTCCTTTCTTCCCCTCTTCTTCCCTTCCCTCCCCTTCCTTCCCTTCCCTTCCCTCCCCTTTCTTCCCTTCTCTCCCCTCCCCTCTCCTTCCCTCCCCTCCCCTTCCCTCTTCTCCCCTCCTCTCCCCTTCCCTCTCCTTCCCCTTCCCTCTCCTTCCCTTCCCTTCTCCCCTCTCCCCTCCTTTTCTCTCCCTTCCCCTCCTCTCCTTTCCCCCCTTCCTTCTCTGCCTTTCTCTCCCCCTTCTTCCCCCCCTCCTTCCTTTCCCCTTCCCTTCTCTTCCATACCCCTCCTCGCCTGTCCTTTCTCCCCTTCCCTTCTTTACTTTCTTCTTCCCTTTCCCTCCCCTCTGCTCCCCTCCCTTCCTCTCATTTCTTGCCCTTTCCTTTTTACAGCCTTGAGGGTTCTGTGAAATGCTCATCCCCTACTGTGCTGCATCTCCCTCAGGGTTTGTCCGGCTCCTCCCCAGCTGAGAGCAGGCGCTGTGATTTGGGGAGAAAGACCCAGAAGTGCTGTGTTTTCTTCATGGTGTAGGTAGACTGTGGCTAGCCAGTCGCACTCACTGTGCTGGCATTAACGGTATGCGTGATAGTGACCTTGAAGCCCAGTCAGGCTTTGTTCCTTTTCTCCACTGTAAATTCACATCTGGGTTGTTGCCAGTTCTGGAGTTTGAACTCAGGGCCACATTCTATCCATTCTCTAATGTGGCTTTCTGGCCACATGACAGCTACACTTCTTGCTAGCTGTTTTGAAGATGCTCTCCTGGGCTGGCTTTGAACCGTGGTTCTCCAGATCGCAGTTTGCGAGGTAGCTGGAATTACAGTGCCATCTCCTTTCCCTGCAGGGGTGTTTGGAGGACATTGTTCTGAGCAGCTTTGCTTGTGGAGGGAGGCCCTGGAAAGTTATGCTCTCCTGTCCCGAGGGCACAGGAGATTATATTTACTTATTTACCTCTTCATTCAATTATTTATATCAGTATGGACTTGTAGATAGTCGTGTTATGCTCGGTTGTAAGCCGGCATATATTATTGATTCTTCCACTGGGTTTCAGCTCTGTCCACCGCGAGCTCCTCAGTGGTCCCTTGGCCCCAGGCTTTCTGCACATCACTGTGAGTTTTCTATGTCTGTAAACCGCTGTTTCACTTGCTGACCTTGAGAGAAGCTCCGGGCTCCTGCGCTGTGCACTCGCTCACTGACCCAGGACAATCAGCAGTCATTCTTCCAAGGAAGCCCCTTCCGTTTCCCCACATGGCGTTAGAAACCGTGATCTGGTTGCAAGATGTCTGACTGGCACTAGAGGGCCCGTGGCGACATGTGGGCCATGTCAGCTGACAGAGCAAGGAGACGTGGGCTCCATATGAAGGCTCATGTGTTGAAAGTTTGCTCCCCAGCTGGTATTTTGTCATGGTGATGAAAAGTTAAATAACACACCACGTATAAACACACACATTTACAAACAGTTCTGTGTACAATCATATGTCTTGATGTTATGTTTAACATGAGTTCCTCTGATATCTCAAGTCTAGTCTGCTGCCTCCTGGATCGTTCTAGAAGCCTCTCCTTGCTTACTGGAAACTTCCCATTCCATTGGCGAGAAATTTGGCATCACCTCCAGCCATCTTTCCACTTACACATTCACGCCCAATGTATGTGGGAAGAGGTCTCATAACTGGACCCCACGGGAACAATAACTCAAATTCAGAGCCATGCACAACTCCTCCCGCCTTAAACCAGACAGAGTTCCAGGTGACCAGGATTGGTGAGATGGAAGCCCCTTCCTCGTGTCTCCATGCCCTTTAGGGGCATGGTCACATATCTGTGATGCATTCCAATTGTTTTCTCATTGCCGAATCCCAACTTGTGCTGTTCCAACTTTCCAACAGAGTTTTAAATTTGTGCAATTAATTCTCTGGTTTGGACCAATCTATGCATCATGTACCCATCATTAGGGGCTAATATATAACTTTCCTATTCTGAAATGTCCCTTCACCTAATCAACTGGTTATTCATCCCCTAGCAACTGTGAGATTTTAAAATTGTCTTTGTAGTTTTTTTTTTCTTTCCTGGAATGCTCTTTAATTAGAAGTGTACAGTGTGTCACTCTTACACAGCGACTTCTTTCACTTAGCAACATGCACACAGGATGTGTTTCTCCACATCACAATGGGTATTGAATAGCCATCCGTGCCTCTGGGGTGACTTGATGGATCAATTCTTTGTATTGCTGAATACTATTCCATCGTGTGGAGAAACTGATGCCTGTTTATCCATTTTCCTGTGAAGACTTATCACGGATGCTTCCAGTTTGGGGCAATTATGAACGAAGTTGCTATAAACATTCATATGTAGGTTTTCATGTGGCCATAAGCTTTCAACTCAGTTGGGTAAATACTCAAGAGGATGATTGATGGATCATATGTTAGGATTATATTTAGCTTTGTGAGACACTGCAAACTGTCTTCCCCAGTGCCTGTTCCATTTTGCATTGTGACCAGCCATGAGTGAGGGGCGTGAGGGTGCCTGTCACTCAGTTTCCTGGCCAGCCAGCACTTGCAGCTGGATTTTAGCCAAACCCTTAGGTAGAGATTGGTGTCACAGGGTCTTCATTTGCAAGTCCCTAATAACGAATGGCACTGAATGGCTTCCATATGCTTTTTGCTGTCCATCTATTTTCTTTGGTGAGGAATTCTTGCGGATCTCCTCGGTGGTTTTAATCAGGCTGCTTGTATCTTATTGTTGAACTTCAAGAATCCTTTGTTTATTGGGGATGAAAGTCTACTAGCATAAAGATAATTGCCCTCAACACATCAGCTGTATTTCTATCTTCTGCTCTTCCTTCCTCATTTCTTAGCAGCGTATATCAATTGTGCACTTTCCCCTTCCTTTCCCATTTCTTATTACTGTTTATTAATTGTGCAGTGCTCTTCTCTTCCTTCTCCCCTCCTTATTACTGGATGTTAATTGTGCAAAGTTGCTCCGCTGTGATATTCTCGTACATGCCTGCAATGTACTTAGATCAAGGTCACCGCTCTGACTCCCTCTCATTCCTGTCCTCCTCACCCTAAAGAATTCTCACGGGTTTCATGATTCTGTCTTCACACATTCGTACTAAGTCTCCCCATTGCCCCCCACTGGTCCCTCTCTCAACAGCTCCCATGTCCCACTCATACTTTTATCCCCCCACGCCCCAGGTCTAGACTCCACATATAGAAAAGATCATATGATATTTACTTTTCTTAGTCTGGCTTAGGTCAGTTGACACAAGGATTTCCATTTCCATCCATTTTCCCGCACGTGGCATAATTTCACTTCTTTTCACGGCTGAAGGTGGATTGGGCACTTATGCCACAATTTTTTTTTAATCTGTTTATGGGTTGAGTTCATAGACTGATCCCACAATTTGGCTACAGGGCCCCCTACAAATATGGCTAAAGGCCGGCACCAGGGGCTCACACCTGTAATCCTAGCTACTCAGGAGCCTGAGATCTGTGGATCACAGTTCAAATCTAGCCCAGGCAGGAAAATCTGTGCGATTCTTATCGCCAATAAATTAGTCAGAAAAGCTGGAAGTAGTGATGTGGCTCAAGTGGTGGAGCACTAGCCTTGAGCACAAAGGCTCAGGGACAGTGCCCAGGCCCAGCGTTCAAGCCCTAGGACTGGGGTGGGGCAGTGTGGGGGAGGGAAGGAAGGTTTCTCTGTTGCATGTGGTTTGCATTCCTTCAGCTTTCTGCTTTGGAGTGAATGAGAAGTCAGACTTTAGGCACCAGTGTGTTTGTTTTGTTTTGTTGGTACCAGGCTTAAACCCATGGCCTCACGCTCTTACTCAGTTTGCTTGCATATGACTGGTACTCTACGACTTGAGCCCAGTTTTCCACTGGTTAATCGGAGTTGGACTCTCAAATACATTTTTACTTGGGCTACCTTTTAACTTTGATCCTGCAGATCGGCCTCATCCGCTAGGGCTGTAGATGGAAGCCATCAGTGCTTGACTGATGTTAGTTTTTTAAAGAACCTCCATATTGATTTCCACAGTGGCTACAGTAATTTATAATTGTAATATTAATGTATTAAGGTTTCTTACCCCACTCATCCTCTCCAGTGTGTGTTGTTGGTTTGTTTGTTTGGATGATAGCCTCTTTGATTGGTGTGAATTGGGATCTCAGTGTGGGATCTCACTTTGATGTGCATTTCCTTTATGGGTAAAGATGCTAAACATTTTATCATGTATTTATTGGCCATTTTTATTTCTTTTGAGAAGTGCATATTTAATTCATTTGCCCATTTATTAATTAGATGGTTTGTTCTTCTGGCATTTATTTTTTTGAGAGCTTTATATAGTCTGAATATTACTCATTTACCAGCGAATGCCTGGAGAAGACGATCTCTCATTCTGTAAGTCGTCTCCTGGTTCTGGTAATCACTACCTTTGCTGTGCAGAAGCTTTAAAATATGATTCCGACTCACTTGTTTTTGCTTTTAATTGATGAGCAAAGGAAACTTTAAAACAACTCATTTCCTACACCTACATCTTCAAGTATTTTCCTATATTCATTACAAAGGTGACAGGTACATAAGTCGGGTAATGAGTCCATTTCCCTTTGGACAATGTCACTCCTCACCTAGCTCTTCCACAATTCTTCCCTCTCAGCTCCACCCTCAAGGTGTACACAGTTCATTTGCAGCATGGGGTCGAGTGAGTGCTGCTCTGTGTCCCCGTTTCTGGACCCCATGTACTGTCCCAGAGATGGAGAGGATGAAGAAATGAATCAACCAAAAGAAGGACGAAGAGGAGGAGGAGGAGGAGGAGGAGGAGGGGGAGGAGGAGGAGAAGAGAAGAAGGAGGAAGAGGAAAAGAAGAAGGAGGAGGAGGAAGAGGAAAAGAAGAAGGAGGAGGAGGAAGAGGAAAAGAAGGAGAAGAAGGAGGAGGAAGAGGAGTTAAAGTCTTAGAAACTTGAGGTGTGAATACACTGGGACCTAGGTTCTGGCCGGTTGGAAGGCTGCTGCTTGCCTCCTCGCCTCCTCGTGTGTTACTGGCCTGGCTAAGTGGGTTATAGCTTGCTGGTTCAGCTTAGGCAGTTGGTATGGCTCTAGGAATGTGGGCTATACATTCCAGGTTGTGGAATAACCATAATCTTTTGAGTATTTGTTGTAATGTTTCCTTTGGCATCTCTAAGTTTGTTGATTTGATTCCCTTCTTTATTTGATCAGTTTAGAGTCTGTCAATTGTACTGATTTATTTCAAAGAACTAGCCTTTTGTTTCATTGATTTTACATACAGGTTTCTGGTCTCTTTTTCACTGATTTCAGCCCTACTAGTTATGCCTATCTCTCACTATCTAGTAGTCTGGGGCGAATTTGGTTTCTAGCACCTCTAGTTATTTACTTGAACAGTTTCTGTTTTCTTTATGTGAATGCTTAGCTCTATGAACCTTACCCTCACCTCTGCTTTACTGTATCCTAGAGATTCCAGTAGGATGTGTCTCCATTTCTCATGGAGTTATATGAACTTTCTGATTTCCTCCTTTTGGAGTCATCTGTCATTCAACAGTGTTGTTCAGACTCCATGTGTTTGAGAGTTTTCTGCACTATATTTTGTTATTGCAAGCTCGTTTAATTCCGTTGTGATCAAATAGGATGCAAGCAGTTATCTCAATCCTTTTGTTCAGGCTTGTTATGTGTTCTAGGATAGAGTCAATTTTGGAGAAGGTTCCATGGACTGCTGAGAAGAATATGAATTTGTGTGGCTGTAGATGCCTGTTAAGTCCATTTAGGATATGGTGTCATTTAATCCAGAGGCTTCTTTGCTTATCTTTGGTTGATGTGCCCTCTAGAGAGAGGGCACTATTATTGTGTTGGGGTTTGTCATGTTCTGTAGGTCTAAGAGTGTTGGTTTAATGTATTTGTGCTCCACTGCTTGGCTCATAAATATTAACCGTGGTGATTTCCTCTTGGTGAATCATTCCCTTTATTAATATGTAATGACTTTCCTTGCCTCTTTGCCCTGATTTTAATGAGAAATATACTCAGTACA
This sequence comes from Megascapheus bottae, assembly GCF_031878675.1. Lineage (NCBI taxonomy): Eukaryota > Metazoa > Chordata > Mammalia > Rodentia > Geomyidae > Megascapheus > Megascapheus bottae. The sequence continues at coordinate 30,057,802 of NC_143522.1, forward strand.
TGTTCAGTGGAGTTTATCTAGTAATGAACTATTCAAATGCTTCCTGAAAGTATGGTCATAGTCATGATGCTTAGCAGTTGAGTTTTGTACACGGTGAGTGATGAGGGTTTAGTTTCAGTCACCCATCTGTCACTAAACAGTTTTTGTAGCATGATTTGTTGAAGAGGCACTACTCTTTCTCCAATGTATGCTTTTGGTACCTCTGTCAAAAACCAGATGACTGCTTTGTGATCTTATTTCTGGATCATCTATGCTGTTCCTCTGGTCTAGTGTGCCAGTCTTGTGGTCATTTTTGTTGCTACTATAGCTCTGTAGGATAGATTAAAGTCCAGTATTGTGATAACGAGAGTACTGTTTTTGTAGGTAAGCATTGCTTTGGCTATTTGGGCTTTTGTGCTATGAATTTTAGAATTTATTTTTCTGTTTTTGAGAAAAAAATGACATTTGTCTAGGCACCAATGGCTCCCACTTGTAAGCCTAGCTAATCAGGAGGTTGAGATCTTAGGATCACAGTTCAAATCTAACCAGGCAGAGAAGACTGTGAGACTCTTATCTCCAATTAACCAACAAACCAGAGGGAAGCTGTGGCTTAAGTGGTAGAGAGCTAGTTCTTAGCACAAAACTTCAGGATAGCACTCCGGCCCTGAGTTCAAGTTCAAGGACTAGCACAAAAAATGGCATTTGAACTTCTTGGAGAATTGCATTGGAATCTATATACTGCTTTTGGCAGAATATCCATTTTCACAATCTCACCTCTGCTAATCCATAAACATGGGAGGTTTTTCCACCTTCTATTATCTCCTGTTCCTTTGTGCAAACTGATAGCTTTCAATGCCTTAGTAAGGATTGATCCTATGTATACAGATTCTTTGTGTTGAGGCTTTTGTGAGTGAAACTCTCTTCCTGAGTTTGTTTTCAGAGAGAAAATTAATGAAACCTACTTGATCAGGGTATTTGATCTCTGGAACATATTGTTGGATTTAGCTTACAAGAATTTTGTTGAGAATGTTTGTGTCTATTGTCATCAAGGAAAATGGTCTATAATCTTCCCTTTTTGTTATATCTTTATCTATTAGTGGTATTTAAAAGCTAATGCTATTTGTGTGTTGAGTTTGCATCCTGCTACTTTTCCAAAAGTGTTTGTCAGATCTACAAGGTGTGTAGTGGAGTCTTTTGGGCCTTTTAAGTATAGGATCATATCATTTGCAAATAGAGGTAATTTGACTTCTTCCTATTTGTAACCATCTTATGGCATTCCCTTGCCTTTCTGCTCTTAGAATTACAGTACCATACTATGTAAGAGACAGGAGAATTTCTATTCTCATTCTTGATGTTAGAAGTGATGGTTTTAGGTTTGCCACTTCCAATATTTTTATGCTGAAGTATATTCCTTCCATTCCTATATTGTTCATAGCTTTCATTATAGGGAATGTTGAAACCTGTCAAAAGCTTTTTCTGCATTTATTGAGGCAATCTCAGTTGCAGTCTTTGATTCCATGTGCTGAGCTCTGAGCATCGATTTGCATACATTGAAGCCATCCATTCCTGCATCCCTGAAATGAAATCAACTTGATTGTGGTGTAAAACTGTTTGGTGTGTTGTTGAGTTTAGATCACATTTTATTGAGCTTTATTATTTTTTTTTGCGTGTATGCTCGTGCAGGAAACGTGTTTCTCCTCCCCTTTGCTGTGTGCTTATCCAGTTTTGTTGTCATGGTAACAATGGCTTTCTAGGATGAGTTTGGCAATGTACATTCCCGTTCTGTTTCATGGAATCGCTTAGGATCATCAGCGTAAATTCTTACGCCAAGGTCTGGTAAAATTCAACAAGTCCTGAGCATTTCCTTGTTACGAGATTTTTCACTGTTGCTTCAAGTTCGCTGCTAGCTATAGCTCTGATTACGTGGCTTACATCATCTTAGTTTAATTTTAGTAGGTTCTGTACACCTAGAAATTAAAACGTTCTTCCCGAGTTTTGAGTTTATTAGAATGTAGATGCTTAAAGTATTCCATAGCGATCGTCTAAGGGTCACTGGGCGTGTGGTGTTTCGGATCTCTAAGTCTGTTAGTTTGGCTCCTCTCCCTCTTTCTTTGATTACTTTAGCTAAGGGTTTGTCACTCTTGCAGATCTTTTCAAAGAACCAACTTTTCAGAACAATGGTTCTTAGTATTAGTCTTTGCTCTCCATTTCATGTTTTTTTTTTGCTCTGGGCTTTTTTATTTCTTCCTGTCTACTACTTTTAGGTTTGGCATATTCTTTTTTTTTTTTTTTTTTCTGTCGTGAGGCTTGGACTCGGGGCCTGGGTGTTGTTGTCCCTGAGCTCTTCAGATCAAGGCCCTACCTCTTGAGCCAAGTCCCACTTTTTTGTTTTCTAATGGTTAATTGGAGATAAGAGTCTCACTGTCTTTGGTGCCTGGGCTGGCTTTGAACCACAATCCTCAGATCTCAGCCTCCTGAGTAGCTAGGATTGCAGATATAGCCACAGCACCTGGAATATTCTTATTTTTCTGAGAGGTTCAGCTATACTTAGTAATACTTGAAGCCTCTCTAATTTGTTGGTTTGTTTATGAAGTACCAAGGAATCAAACCTAAAGCCTCATACATGCTAGATAAACACTCTACCACTAAGCCACATTCCCAGCCTCTGACATACTTTTTTTTAAGTATAGACATTCAAAACTGTACCCTTTCCTGCTTCCACTGCCTTTGCTGTGTCCCAAAAGTTTTGATCAGTTGTGTTTTTATTTTCACAGAAATCTAGTAATTTTTCTCAAGGTCATTTGGGAAATTTTCAGCTTCTATTTTATTCAACGTTTCTTAGGCTTTTAGCTTACATTGCTTCTCTTTTGTGCCAGTGATTCATATGTTCAATCTTTTAGTGATGTTCCAGACATATTGCAAGTTCAATCTATATTGGTTTGCGTTTTTTTTCTTTGTCTTTATCTGAATATTCTAAGGTTTCCACATTGTATTGAAGCCCTCATACTTCGTTTTCAATTTTATCCACTCTAATTGGGAGGACCGTCTTTCAAGTCAGTTTTGTATTTGACTTTTAATTGATGCCTTTCATTTCCAAAATTTGATTTGATTTTTTGTTTGGATTTCTATATCTTTGTTAAATTCCTCTTTAATATCCTACATTGTCTTTCTTATGTCACTCAGCTGTTTATTTGTAGTCTCAACTTATTTAGGAATTTATTCGTGTCATCTTTAATGTTTGCTGATGGTTCTTATAATCATTCTTCGGAGTTCCTTGTCAAGATCAGCATCTGCTTCATATCATTAGTGTCCATTGCAGTGAAGTGATTGACTTTTGAAGGAGTTGTGCTGCCTTGTTTTCCTTTGTTGTGTTTCTGTGCTGCAATCTATGCATCGAGACCCAGCCACTGGTTACAAGTTTTAATTGCTTGTCCTATATCTCTTGATGAGTTCTCAGTGTTTAGGCAAGACTCTGTGGTGACAGATCTGAGGTTCACTTTCTGACAACTGGGCTGGGGTTGGCTCAGCAGACAGGAAATCACCCAGACCCTTGGGGAAGCAGGCTGAACCCCCATCTGCGCAGTCCAAGGGTAACTAGCTACCATCCCTCACAGAAGGTCTAGACCTCTGCTTCTAGACTGCCCAGACAACAGGAGTCTGACCCCCTTGTGCAGTGGGAGCTGCTGCTAGCCTCGGGAAGTCTGGGGCCAGTCAGAGAAGCAAGTTCCTGCTTGTTCTGTGAGCTCCTCTGTGTCCCCATAGCAATGTGTGTCCAAGCCTAGGGCACCAGGGAGTAGGAAATCAAAGAGAGCACTGCATTCTGCACTCATAGGGGATAAATGAGAGATGGGGGTCTCCTGCTCTGATCATCTCAGGGCTGGTAGCCCCTATCCAGTAGTTCTCCTCCATGGAGGGGTGGAGGCTGTGGAAGTCATGTGGTTTGGAGGGGCTGGGCTCAGTTTTCTCAGCCCCTTCTTGGAGCAGACACCGCTGGAAGGCAACTCCCAAAAGAGAGTCCCCTCAGGCAGCTCACTTCTTTCTGGCAGGAGGGTAGGAGAGTGGAAAGCACAAGATTCAAGAGCACTGGGGTTCAGGACTCTCAGGCCCACATGGCAACCAACAAGTATTGCCAGCAGCAGGTCTTGGAGGCCAAGTACTATGTCAGTGGCAGGCTCTGAGTTCCACGCCCTCCACCCTGACCCTCAGGCAGTGGGGCTCACTCCCCAGCACAGTGAACGGGCCGCTGACCGCGCACCCTCCCTGCCCAGGCTTCCTGCCGCTTACATCAGGACCACTTCAGACCCTCCCCTCCACAGCCTCTGCTTCTGGCTTCCTCTCACTCAGACATTGTGGCAGGGCTTCCAAGGCTCTCTGAGGCTTGAGCAATCCTTGTTTTCTTGTTTTCGAGGGGTTCCCTCTCAAGATGGCCTTCTATATAGCGTGAGGAGATGAGATGGCTTTTCTCTTTTAATTTTTTTTTTCAACCATAGCTAGTCTTCCACCTCAGAACAGTTACAATCTCACCAGAGCTCAGCTGTCTTTCATCAAGACCTGGAGTATGTGTGGCTTCCCTTGCAGCTAGGATGTCATCAGGGCGGTGTTATTTGTCCATACAGAGTGTCTTAGGGGCCAGGAGTGTGGCCTAGTGGTAGAGTGCTTGCCTAGCATGCACAAAGCCCTGGATTCGATTCCTTGGTACCACATACCCAGAAAAAGCTGGAAGTGGTGCTGTGGCTCAAGTATCCTTGGCAAAGCTCAAAGACAGTGCCCAGGCCCTGAAGACAAGCCCCAGGACTGACAAAAAGTAAAGAGAAGAAGAGAAAAAAAAAGAGTGCCTTGGCTTTTCCTCCCCGCCGGAAGGAAGGGAGCAAGCTTGAAATTGTCCTACGCTTTTTATCTTTGATCTTTCTGTTTCTCTGTGCCTTTCAGCTCCCCTGCCACCTCTTTGGCGATTCCTTATGCGCTTTTATTTTTCTTCTCTTTAGAATAGTAGTCTCTTTTTTACCCAGAGTTGTTTTTGACTCTTCGCATTCATGGAGTAAAATGGAGGATGTGTCCAGTCTAACACCTACCTCTGCCCTGAGCAATGTCTTTTGAAAAACAGAAGATTTTGAATTATTTTTTTCTTTTTGCACTCAGGGCTTGGGCCCTGTCCCTGAGTTTTTCCACTCAAAGCTAGTACTATAGCACTCTGAGCCACAGTACCACTTCCAGTTTTCTGGTATTAATTGGAAATAAGAGTCTCATGGACTTTCTTACTAGAACTGACTTTGAGCTGCAATTCTCATACGTTAGCCTTCTGAGTGGCTGGGATTCCAGGCATGAGCCACCATCACCTGGCTAAGATTCTGATTTTAATAGCGTCCCATTTATCTTCTTGTTCATGGATCACACACTGAGTGTGATATGTAAAGACTCATCTGCAAATGTATTGTCAGGTAGAATTTTCTCTATGATATTTTTTTCTAGGGGTTTCGGAGAATTTCACGTCTTAGATATGAGATAATTTTTGTGACTGATGTAAGTTTGTTTCTAGAATCACTTGCATGTAGGTGTACAATTGTTTTTGGCGCTGTTGTTTTTTTTTTTTTTAATAGATTACTCTTCCGCTCAGCTGTTACTTCCCAGTCAAAGGTCAATGTGGAGCTTGTGGGCCAGGTTCTGACCTGCCCACCCCCCTGCATCAATGTCCTGTGGGTCCAGTGCCATATTAACTGGACTGTAGCTTGGTTTCTGTACATCTTGATATCAGGTAGTGTAAGTGAGGTCTTTGTGTTTCTTCTTCCCTGGCGTTTTGTTACCTATTTTGGGCCTTATGCTTTCCCTGTTAAACTTTTCAACACTTTTTTTTCCTGCCATTATCCTAAGTTTTGTGGAAATTCATTCAAACTATTCAACTCTGTGAATGTGGAAAACACATTTATTTATTGTGATGTTCTCAGAAGAATTATTTCACCAATTTTTTCATAGGTATCTATAAAGGATAATTTTTCTGGATCTGGAACTCCAAAGTTAGATTCTTCTTCTCCTCCTCTTCCCCTCTTTCTTCCTCCCTCTTCTCCACATCCTTCTTCTATTTTTTCCTTTGTCTTCTGGCTGAAACTGACCGAGACACACCCTTCCAATGTCAGGAGAGGTAACTGCTGCCATTTCATTGGACTGGTGTCCCCTGGAATTAGGCAGGTATTTCTCTCTTCTTGAATTCTTCCTGTTTGGGGTTCTCTCAGCTTTCTGGAGTGAGAGACATTTTTTGACAGATTTGGGGGGTTTTCAGTCATTGAAGTTCAGGTCTCACTTTTACTCTGTGTTTTGGGACTCAAATGGCATCGATGGTGAAGTCTCACAACTGACTCACAGATACCCGACTCCACCCATCCTCCTCCATCTGTCTTCCTTCAATGGCCCAGGTCAGACTGACTTTGAACTCTATTGATCTGTCTCAGTTTCTTGCTTCTCTCAGTCATCTCCAGCCTATTACTGAGCCTCTGTAGAGAGGTTTTCATGTGAACTTGCTGTATTATTTTACTTCTAAAGTTTCCCTTGGTGATTTTAACAGTGTCTTCTGTATTTCTGCTTAGACTTTCTTTTTCATCATTTGTTTGAAACATGTTCATAATTGCTGTGGTGGCATTTTTACGATGACTGCTTTATAATCCTCCTCAGATAATTCCGAGATCTGATTCGTCTCAGTGCTGGCATCTGTGGATGGCCATTCCGCAGTCAAGCTGTGATGGTTTGCCTGTCAGGTACCGGAACTCTGGATCCTGGTCAATCTTGCCTTTCAGCAGCAGTGACTGTAGGTGTGGTGTGCCGACCAGAACGGGAAGGAGGGCTTTGTAGGTCATCACCTTACTCTTTTCAGAGGGAGCCAGCGGAAGCTACTCCCTGACTCACCGCCAAGCTAGAAGGGCAGCTCCCTCTTCATCCAGCCAATGCCAAGCTCTGACTGGCCTCTGAGCAGGGCGGAGTGCCCTTGGGCTGGGCTCTGAGCGCTTGCCAGCTCTGCTTCACCTTGCCTTATGGCCCCTCATTGGATTTTCAACCCTTACAGGGCAGCACCATTGCAGGGCCTAGCAACAGCCCGTCGGCCTCCCTGCTCTCTGCCTGTTGCTGTGGGGTGGGGATGCCTTGCCCCCTGGTTAGTCTCCACTGGAGAGAGGCAGTGGACTCATTGATGGCTGGTGAACATGGAGCAGATGCTTCCAGAAAGATGCTCTGTTCTGCAAACCGGCCTTCCTCGATTCAGCTACAGGGAACAAGAGAGGTTTGTCATGTGTACCTGGCAGGTCAGTCTTCTGCAGCAGCTGGTGCTGGTGTATGGGAGACAAGAGGGAGAGCCGGGAACTCTCCACCATGCCGTTCCACCCTCCTGGGGCGTCCCTGTTGGGTTATTTTCATTGTAACGAGGATAAGGAGGATGGGTGGGGGCCCTCTCTCTTGGCCAGCGCCACAAGTTTCTATTTTAGTTTTTATTGTCCAATTCTTTACAAAGAAACCAAGTCCTCAGAGATGTCCCAAATAGATCCTGGAGTCCTGCTACCCAGAGTCCTCTAAGTGGAGGACTCTTGAGAGGCCACTGAAGCTTTGCCGGGGTCACTCACAAGGTATTTTTAGACCCTTCCTAAAAGGAAAACATGTGTTCAAAATATCTCCATAGAGTTTCCAGACTCCTTAGGCTCCGGGCCAGTTCTGGAGATCCTGGTTCGGGTGAAGGAGCAGAGTGTGGGTTCTGGCTCCCGATCTGCTCTTCCCTGCCAACTCTCCCGGCTGACGTCCTTCTGCGCCTGACACTCTCTGCCTCCTGTTCCCGCACTCTTCTCAGCGTGGCAAAAACCTGGGGTTCAGTTCCTGGCTCTGATTCATACTAAATAAGCAATAAGAGATGAGTCTCCTGGCCTCTCTGGACCCATGTGTTGTTCTTCTGTAGAAATATGACTCCATCCATATACACAGGGGAGCTATGATGGCTAAGTCAGATGGCGCTGGTGGAGATGAGAGCCTCAGGCTGAAGGAGTGCTCTCAGTGGGCATCTGGACAGGAGGGGAGTCTCTGGCAAGGAGCTGGGACCCTGGATTTGCTGAAGTGGGTGCTGCTCGTGACCATGGTGGCATTGTACTGCCAGCGGGGTGGGTGACTGCTCAGCTAGTGGGGATGGAAGCATCTCCATCTGTGGCCCTGGGGCAGGCATTGCCTGCCTCTATCCACAGCCCAGCACAGCATTCTGCAGGAGACATGCCAGAGCTGTTCCCTCTTCTCCACACTGCATTCACCTCCCATCTTCCAGAAACACAACCAGGTTGGCTTACAGATAACGGTAACCACTGCCACCGTCCTCACAAAAACTGCGGCTTGCGAGTTAAAGTCCACAATCCCCCTCACATTCCATCACAGATGAGCCCGGGGACTTTCCACTTTGATACAGGGGAAGACAGGGCCAGAGCCATCAGGCCACTGCCAGTCCCTGGGGTCCTCACACTCAGCCCCGAGGCCTGCAGGGCACAACTCTCCACATCCTTCCACTGTGCCTGGGTAGAGGGAGGGCTGGAGACAGAGACTGTGGGTCTCGATCATGAGATGTAGAGTGACCTGGTTGTGAAGGAGAGGAAGCCAGGCAGAGGCTGGCTTGGTGGCTGCAATGATGTGTTTCGCCCTAAATCCTGGGAGAGGAGGAGGAAGAGGAGGAGGAGGAATCACTTCAAGGCAAGCTCCTTGTGTCTGTGCCAGGCATCACTGGCATTCGAGGGGCTGGGCTGGGCTTGAAGGCTGGGCTTGAAGCCTTGCGCTTGCTATCAAGCGTGGCCTTTGACACCTTCCCTGGGATATCTCAATAGCTAAACCTAAAAGTAGCTGGAAGCCACTCAAGTGATATAGAGATTATCTGGAAAATATAAAGCCCTGAGTTCAAGTCCCACCATGGCCAAAACAATGTGGCGTCCTTCCAGGAACAGATCTGTTCAGCCCCTCAGGAGTACCAGCCCTGGTGAGCTCCTTTCTGTGAGTTCACAAACACCATCTGCCCCGGGTCCTCGACATTTTCTCCTGCCGTGGAGCTTCAGGAAACCACTTTAGGTCTGTCTTCGGTGATCGTGATCGGGCCACTATTGCTGTTGATTCTGTAAGCATGCATTTAGCATCCACTGTGCCCCCAAGATGCCTTAGCCCCAGTCCTGGAGTCCTGGGGATCCGAGGCACGGCCCACAGGACTGGAGTCTGGGTGGGGTGGGGCCAGGCAGTGATGCTCATGTCTGTCTTCTCTGGTGGACGGCGAGGGACTTTGCTGCAGTCTCTTGTAGAAAGGCTCCCATCAATGCTTACCACAGGCGCAGCAGCTCAACACCATCACGTGGACACCTGTTTACAACTCAGAAACTTTGCTGGACCGGGAGCATTTAGTCTAGAGCATTCTGGGCCCAGTCACTCCCCGCCCCCCTCCCCACCCCAAGCTCCTCCCCCTCCCCACCACCGCCAATTACCCACATCCTTTCCTCCCGCAAAATGAATTCATTATTCCTCATTATCTCTAAAAGCCATAAGTCATCCCAGAATCTATTCTGAAGCCTGAAATCTAGAGTCTCATCTAAATGTCACCTAAATCAGATGTGAGTGAGGTGGAGGTATGATTCATCCTAATCAAACGGCTCTCCAGCTGTGACCCAGGGGACCGAGCTGGGTGTGTGTGAGGCACGACAACAGGGAGACTCACGGGAGGCAGCCACCTCCAAACCAGGGAAGGAGACGGAAGGAGACGAAGCAGATTCCAGGACAGTCCAGACCGTGGCTCTATAAGGAGTTGAGGGTCCAGGGTCATCCAGGGCCTGGCGGGCTCTCATTCCGGGCACACAGTGGAGGAGACCCTCCCTCCCCAACACATGGTGGGGGGGTCGCGTGCCTGGACCTTTTAAGGGCAGTCTTGTCTTTGAACAAGACTGCTGGACAGCCCTGCCCAGCAGTTTGGGGTACACCTGTGTAAGTCAGCCATGCTCCTCCTCTTCAAGGAGCCACCCCAGAGCCAATGTTTTCTGCCAAAGAATAGCATTTGGCCAGAATAATGGCTGAGGCTCTGGTTCAAACCCACTCATCTCCTTATTGGTTGTTTAACTAATGACACCTATGCCTTTCCTTCAAACAAACGTCCCCATTTTCTTGAACACAACAGGGTGAGATTTTTCCGAATCTTTTCACTTCTCCTTGCTCTTGGCTGAGCAAGTCTGCCCTTGAGTCATCCTCTCCTTTGATATTTTACGGAAAGCCCAAACTCTTGGTTTAGAAAGGGCTTCCGCGACAAGTCCAGTTTCATGACATGTGCGCTGTCCCCTCCGCAGGTTCCTGAACACAAACCCAGTTCAGAGAAGTTCTTCGTCACATCCCAATGGGACTGAGTGAGTGGCCTTTGCCTCACTGTCTGACAGCCGCTTGTTGCCCATCACACCTGAGGCCTCGCGGCTTTCGTGGCTGGAGCTTTTCCCAGAATTCTGTTCCTAGTGGCCGAGGCCCTGAGGAAATGGCAGTCGTCTCTGTGGCTCTCCTCCTCCTGAGCCCCATAGACGTGTCACAACCTGTCCATGGCCATACAGGCCCCTCGAGGCTCCTCCAGCCCCTGCCTGCCACTCCCTTCCACGTGTAGGAATGGCACCACGTCAGCTCCAACTCCAGCCCGAGTTATCCCAGGCTGCTGCACAAACGACCCCCTAGAGTGGGGCTCAAAGCTTGTGGAAATGACTGGTCACAGTGCCAGGAGTAGCAAGTTCGAGATCAAGGCACTGGAAGAGTTAGTGTTCTGGCTGGTAGCCGTCTTTCACTGTGTCTAACAAGATTTTCGGGGACAAACAAGCTCCCTGGGCCTCACCAGGGTTTCCCCTCCCGCTGGGAACCTGGCCCAGGCCCTGCCTGCTGACCTCAGCAGCCCTGGCTCTTGACGTGGGCCCGGGGGATCCACAGACATGCAGCACGGGCACAGCAGTTCCTTTGGCGGCTCCAGTAAGTCATTCTGCATTGACTGCTAGCCGTCCATGAAGGCCATACATATGGATGTCGTGGTTTGAGGTCAGGACTCTGAGATGGGCCAGCTGGGGTGGAAGCCAGGGTGGAAGCAGGCTGGGGAACCATCTCCTTACCTTCCTGAGTGGCTCTCAGCCTCCCGCACCTCTTAGCTCCTGGTCTCACCCCTCCACGTTCTGCTTCCACAAGCTCTCCTCCTCCTTCTTCTCGGACCCTTCTGCCTTGCTTTCCTCTGTAAGCAGCCTCGTAATTATCCCGGGCCCAGTGCATCCTTCGGGTCCATCAACCCATTCCAGAATCCCTAACTTCTGCATTTCTGCAGAGTGCCCTTGCAATGGACAGCTGCTGACATGGCCACGAGTCCTGAGCCTTTGGGGTGTGGATGCCTGGGGCAGGGAGGGCCCCTCCCCTCCCCCTCCCCCTCCCCTCTCCCCCTCTGCCTCCCCATGCTGCTTACCATCACAAATGGTTCCGCCTTTTGTGGGCAAAGAGCCAGACAGGACTGAGGAAGAGGGCAGATCCTAGCTTCTGACAAAAATATGCCCTCCTGGGGTTCAAGAGGGAAGTCCTGGCCAGGAGTCCTCATTGTGAGATGGCTGTCTCTTGGCATCTGAGGTGGCCCCAGCCCCGTGGCCTCTGTGTCTCCTGCCCTGCACGGTGGAAAGACAACCAGACTCTCATGGGTCCTTGTCATGACCAAGGGAGGTTACAAGTTTCCTGTTGCTGTGAAATTTAACAAGGTGGGGCTCCCTCCTAACCAGGGAACACTTCCCAGCGCAGATGTGTGAGCGCCAAGTCCAGAGCTCCGGGCCAGGCTGAGTCCACCCCAGCCCTCCACCCGTGGGACTTCCAGGAACAGGCCGCCTCCCCGGGCTTTCCTACACTGCGGGCGGATGGCCCCCCAACCCCCCTCTGCCTGGGCCTCTGCCCAGACACAACCCTCTCCCTTCAGCCCATCCGCACCCCAGCCTGGCAACACAGGAGAAACGCAATGCCGGCATTCTCACCTGGACCAGTCCCCCCGCCAGACGGCGGAGCTGAGACCACAGCCAGTGCAGCCCAGGGTGGCGGCGAAGGCCGGCTGGAGCGGCAGGGGGAGGCCGCTGGGAGCTGGTGTTGCGTCTCTGACTGGTGGAGGACAGGGTGGGCTCTGCTGGGCTCACCAGGAGGCCTGGGCTTGCAGCCCGCCACCCACTGCCCCTTGACTGGCAGGCCCCAGCTCCCACCATCCCTGGGGGTGACAGCATCTCCTACCCGCTTCTTCTCAGGTGCTGGGACGGCTGCATAGCCCACAGTGCCACCCCCAGAGCTGAGTCCTCCGAGGACTCCTTGTTTCTTCCTGGTATCCAGGCCCTGCCCCAGTCCCATCTCATGGTAGAGACTACCTGGTCCCAGAGAGGGCGAGCCATTTACCCAAAGCCACAGCGTGGACCCAGGACAGAAGATTCTGCTGCGCATGCGAGGTGTCTGTGTGTTTGGCTGAAGCTCAGCCTCCAGGCCTGGGATCCATTTGGACTCTCGGCCCGGGAGAATCAGGCAGTAATCACCCTGCGTGTTTATGGGGTCACCCTCTACCCAGCCAGCCACACTGAAACCTTTGCTGGGGACGTGCTGCGGGGGGGCCCACACCACGACTGGAGCTGGGTGATGGCCTGGGAGTCCAGGAGCAAGGGGTCCGTGCAGGGTGCTAGGAGGGGCCCTGCCCAGAGCGCCCAGAAGCTCAGTACCCGCCCCATGGCCCGCATTCCAGCCTGGTGCACGGAGCAGGGGGCTCAGAAGGCCCTCAGAGCCCATGCGGAGCTGGGCTGAAGGGGCCTTTCCTGGAACACAGACAGGCCTGCCAGAGCCCGGATCATAGAAGGCGGGAGAGGCAGCCCGCCCACCAGCGAGGGCTGAGTGGGGTAAACGCAGAAACCACCAGAATTCCTGCTCGTTAGAGCTGAAGCTTGGACGACCCGACTGGTCGCTCCAGACCCCTCCAGCCGGTGGAAAATACGCCTAAATGAGTGTGGGCAAACTCTCTCTCCAAGGCCCAAGAATCTGGCTGGAGGGCTCCTGGGCCCCGGGCCAGCCCCCCCCCCCCCACAGCCCAGCAGGGGACGGCAGGGTCTCACGGAGCCCCTATCTTCCTGGAAGAGGGGGCTGCCCCCCAGGCCAGGGGGAGGGTCAGCGCTCTGCCTGGGTGCCTCCTTCCTGCTCACATGGCACTACCAGCCATGCCAATCCCCCTGTCAGATGCCTGGACAGACCACATCCTGCAAACCTCTCAGAGAGGCCCAGGGACTGAATGTGCTAGGTCTTGCAAACAACATGTAGCCAACGATGCCTAGTCTTTTCCTTTTTTTAATACAAGTTTTCAAAATGTAACAGCACAGCTTATAGGCTATACAAAAGTAGACACTGGAAAGACAGGCGTCACTGAGCTCTAATTTGCTGGCCCCAGGCCTACAGGAATACAATATTCATTCAAGTAGACTCCTATTCATCCTTCACAACCCAGCTCTAATGTCCCTTACTGAAGGAGGTTTTCTCTTCTGGGTCCTGATGATCTCAGAACTTCTCTCTGGTCCAGCTGAGTGTCAGAGCCCTGGAACCCACGCTTGGCATTGTCCCTTATTTACTCTTTCACCCAGTGAGCATGGGGGAGCCCGTTCCAGACATCAGCTGAAAGGGCTGGAGTGACGGCACCTCAGAGTCTACAAAGGGATTGCATGCAGAAACGAGCATCCATTCACTTCCTCCGTGTGCCCAGCTGGCAGGGCTGGGAGAGGACCAGCAGGGTGGACATCCTGATGCCTAGCTGTCCTGTGTTGATCTCCAGCAGTTCCAGGGTGGGGACCCTGAGCTTGGGGCTGGAGGGAGAACATTCCTGGGGTACCACTTAAAGACAGGACAGGGTGGTGTGGGGTGAGGCTGGAGAAACAAGACCGGAGGACAGACTGCCTCGGGTGTGGGAGGCCAGCGCCCAGGCCTACAGACCGCCAGAGAGGAGGCCCTCAAGGAATAGTCCCAGACAAGGACTCGGGGACATCCTGTCCTGCCCTGCAGCCCCTGCACGCATGGAGAACCTTCCAGAACATGCAGTGCCTAGCCAACATGCCTTCAGAGGATCAGGCAGAAAGGAGGTACACAAAATCTGTGGCTCATGCCTGTAATCCTAGCTGCTCAGGAGACTGAGAGCTGAGGACTGCGGTTCAGGAGACTGAGAGCTGAGGACTGCGGTTCAGGAGACTGAGGAGAGCTGAGGACTGCGGTTCAGGAGACTGAGAGCTGAGGACTGCCCCGGCAGGAAAGTCTGTGAGACTCTTATCTGTGATGTCAGAAATGGAGCTGTGGCTCAAGGGTTGAGCATGAAAGATCAAAGAGGCCCAGAGCTCAAGCCTCAATACATAAAAAGGAAAGAGAGACAGAGACACAGACAGAGACAGAGACAGAGGCAGAGGGAGGAGAGGCCAAGAGGCCTGAAACACAGGTGAACCGGCAACTTCAGCATGCAGAGTCTGAGAGGCCATGTCCCTCTGCCTGTCCCTGGGAACTGGGACTGGCCCTCCCCGGCAGGTTCTTGTCGCCCCTCTGAGAACCAGCCCTCGAGATCTGGAGGGCAGAGCTCGCCTGCCTCCCCACTGCCAGGGGCTGTGATCTCATGCAGGCCCCTCCCTGGCCTCACCAGCTTCAAAGGCCTGGCTCTTCAGAGCAGCACAGCCTCCTTAGAATCCTGCTGCCTGGTTGCTGCCTCCCTCCTGGGCCAGACGGGGATGGAAACCTACTCTTCAGCCCTAATGTAAAGCATGTGTGGCCCGCCAGCCAAAGCCAGGGTGCTGATGAGGCCAGTAGCCCCCACCCCAGGCCCTCTGCACTGGATCAGGGGCACCAGGCCAGGGCCTCGGGGCTCGGGCTCCCGCCAACGGGGCCCCCTGTATCTCCCTGGAGCCTGGAGATAGGGTCTGGGCCTCGACAACAGGGTGGGGGCGCTGAGGCAGCCTCTATGGAATGCCCCCCCCCCACTGCTAGCCTTGAGAATGGGAGAAGACAGAAGTCTGTGATGAAGAAGCATCTGTAAATGTCACCTCACACGCTGAGGGACAGAGTCCCTGGGTATGGCCGTGAGCCCTCTGGGCCCTCGGGACCCTCACAATGAAAGGAGGAGGGGTGTCAGCCAGGCCAGCGGGCAGGGAGGCAGGTGGGCAGGCGGGCAGGCATGGAGGGGTCTTGGTGAGTTTCTAGTGGCTATTATAACATCACTACAGGCACAGCAGGAGGACAGACGGATGGACAGATGGACGCAGCTCCCGGCAGCCCCTAGCAGTAGGGTATGCTGACCCTGAGGGCCAGTCTCTTGCAGATTCAGTGGCAGCCCGAGCCCACTTCCTTCTCCCTGCCAGCTGGCCCTGTCTGGCCACAATGAGTGGTAAAGGTTGGGGACGAGGAGGGGAGGTGACTGGGGCTGGGTCTCTGTGGCTGTGGCAGTGGCTGTCCCCCTGTGGGCGCCATCAGGACTCTGTGTCTGCTAACCCCAGAGTCAAGCCTGCCAGGAAAGGCCCTCCCTCCCTGCTGCAGGTCCTTGGGGCTCTCCGGCCTCAGTTTCCCCATTAGTTACTCCCTGGCTCCAGCACATCCAATGACCAGGATGCCTGCCTCCCTCCTCCTCAGAGCTGGGCGACTCGGCTCTGGGCGGGGGGGGGGGGGGCTCTTGTGTCCGTTCTCCATCCCTGTGACACAAGGGACCCAGAAAGGTTGGCCCGCAATGGTTCTGAGCAAGGGTGGTGGAGACCAGCGGGTCCTCGGGGCGTTGGTTGGCGGTGATGGTGACTGGGGCTGTGTGTGTGTGAGGGCTGGGCCGCTGTCTCCTCAGAAGGCTCACAGCCTGGACCCTCCTCAACCCCCCCCCCCCCGGACAAGCAGGGGTGGCCCTGTCCCTACTCCCGCCCCAGCTCACGGGGGGTGAGGGCAAGCGGTACTGCTTGCCATCCAACCCTCCAGGCTGGGCACAGGGCGCCTATCCCCCCACCTGGACCATGGGCCCCTCTGGGCTGGCCTGGGCCTTGCACCTCCATGCAGAGGCTTGGGAGGGGGGTCTGGCCTGCTGAGAGCCTGGCCTGCACCCCACCTCCTTCATGGCTGCTACATATTCTGCTGGGGCCGAAGGTGAGTGCTTAGGAGTCTAGAACAGAGTCCCTACCTGCAGCTCTGGGCCTCTCCAAGTAGAACGTCTATGCCTCGTGTCATGTTACATTCTGGAACATTCTGCAGAAGCTCTTTTCCTGAGCTCCCAAATGCACACACACGCACACACGCACATTCACACAACACATGCCCATGTACTCTCACGGCTGCAGGTGTGTTCACAGCCTTCAGAGACCCGGATGTCATCCAAAAAGGGGGGGGGGCGTCATGGGGCCAGTGCCTCAGGCCAAAAGAATGCCACATCTCATGGTTTCATTGAATAACTCAGAACTGCTCAGCTGAGAAACTCTTGAGAGGTTCGCTGCTATTTTTGCTCCTCTTCAGTGAATTGCCCATTGGAAGTTTGGGGCTATTTTCCTATGGAGAGCTATTGCAATTAATTTGTAAGACTCTTGTTTTTGAAAGGGGTTGGCCCTTTTGTCTGTGGGAAATGTTGCAAGCCTCTCCTCCTGTCCGTCGTTTGCCTTTCCATTTCGGGTCCTCTGAGGGAGGCCGGCCTCGCAGACACAGCTGCTTCGTGGTGGCGTTGGGCTGGTCCTTTTCAGCTTCTGGTTTTGCCATTTGCGTGGGAAGCCTGCGGCCTCCAGCCCAGCGCCCTCACGCCCCAGCCTGTGTCCTGCCATCTTTAGTCCATTTAGGACATTCACTAGTATGAAGTAAGAACCTATGTTGCCAAGCGAGGGAAGTTGGGATGTCTCCATGGCTGACAGTACTGGTGGGGTGCCCAAGGCCTCCCAGGACTATGAAGTCCTCCTGGGCAGAGGCAGGGGTGCCCCCACAGATGGCTGGGCCAGACCCTGCCCTCGGATAAGGTTTGAGGAGAACAGATGTCACCCGCCCAGTGGCCAGTGCTGGGGGACGCTGCAGAAGGAGGTCCCAGGGTCCCTTGAGGCCCCCAGATACCTCACTGACCACGGCTGAGCCTCCCCTGAGGTGGGAATCACTTTTTGCCAATGTGCCCACCTCCTCCACGGGGGAGGACGCCGGATATAAGATTCTAGCCATGGCTGTGACCCATGGCCTCTTGGGGGACGGGGGCAAGCCCCAGGCCAACCCTCCCCTCGTTAGCACCTGCTCACTCTGCTTCTGGTCTCTGGCGTGGTGCTCCTCATTACGGAAGAGGACGCAGCCTCAGAGAGGGTAAGTGGCCTGCAGAGACAGGGCGGGCAGCGAAATCGAGCTCTGCTAGCAGTGATGAGTGAGCTGAGTGACTCCTGCCCAAGCTCCAGGAGCTCCCACCCACCTACAATCTTAGCTTCTCGGGAGGCTGAGAACAGGAGGATCGTGACTGGAGGCCAGCCAGGGCTGAAAAGTTGAAGAGAGTCCTTTTCAATCCATAGCTGCGCGCCTTGGCACACGGCATCTCAAGCTACCCGCGGGCCCAGGCAGAGGAGTCCGGGAGACTCCACTCCACCTGGAGAGACTGGGCAGGCGAGTGCCTCCTATGATCCTGGAGGCCCAAAGAAGGCTCGTTACAGCCCTAGCAGGTACTCAAAGGGGAAAATCAGGGCCGGAGGCCTGGCTCAGTGGTAGAGTCCCAGCCTAGCAAATAATATGCCCCGAGCAAAAAACTCCAGTCCAGGCCTCCTCTTTCCTCCTCTGCACCACTCCTCTCTTCGCCCCACACCTGCCTTGGCTCATAGCCTCCAGCATGGCGGGGCCTGGCACAGACACGCGCAGTCCCTACCCTGAGTAGGGACTCAAGAAGTACAGGTGGGAAGTTTCTACCACCAGGCCCCCTCAGTAGGACCTGGAGTCCTCTAACAGGTCTGGGAAAGATTGGGAGGGGGGTAAGGCCTGGGGAGGAGAGCATTATGGGGCCTGTCCAGGGAGCCTGCTGTCCTTCTCAGGCCTGTGGGGTATCCCAGTTATAGGTAGAAAACAGCGCTGGTAAAGCTTGTTGTCCTGGACACACACACACACACACACACATACACACACACTGCAAAAGCTGACCCCTGACTTCCTGTGCAGACCTGAGGAAGCACGGGAGCCTAGGCTGTTTCTTATTCTGGAGGCGGATGGACATGGAGCCCAGCGCGGCTGTGAGGAGTCACGTACTTTCCCACCTGCATAATAGACTCCAATAAAACATGGAAGTCTGAACCTGGGGCCTGGGGCTGCGTGCATTTGAAGCTTATTGGGAGGTGCTGGGCATATCCGACATGGGAGGCCTTTGAAGGATGACAGTTCGTGACCAGAGCTGTGTTTGCAGATGATGAACCTGGCCTGGCCGTGTGTTAGAACAGCGGGAAGAGCGGGTGATGGCCATGGCTGGAAGCCAGCAGGCAGCACCGGTGCAAGACAACCCTCCATGCCCCAGGACAGCGGTGTGAGAGCAGTCTGGGGCTTCATTAAATATCAAAAAGAGAAATGAACCAATTTCACAGGCCTGGTTCCTGACTTCTCTGAAGATGGCGAGTCAAAGGCTACACAACTGAAGGCCAGTAGCAATCCGATTAATTCCCCTGGATAAAGCCTTTAATCTAACACGTAACCGCAAATTCTTGTTTTTCCATTAAAAACAATACCTCGGCCCCCACGCCGGCTGCCAGGGCCTTAATGAGAGTCCTTTGCACCCCCGGAGGCTGAATTAGACCTTTGTTCCTCGCAGCACGGGTTCAGAACATTGCTAGCTTGGCGGCAGGGCAGGCAGGGCACGCTGAGGGCATTTTCGGGGAACGGAGCACAGGACTGGATGTGACAAAAGCCGGCCAGAGTCCTTAGTGACCTCAGCTGAACTGCAGTGGGCACAAGTTCTTCACAGAAGATTTGGGGGGGGCCCAGCCTGGGCACAGAGCCCGGTGGGAAAAGTCTGGACAGAGACGTTGGTGGTCTGGGGGCTCACCAGTGCCCACCAGGCCGGGAGTGCAGGCTAGTCTCCTCTTCTCGTGTCTAAGGTTTGGGGTCTAGGGAGGACACTTGTTCCTGGGGTATGGCACATGCCAGTCTGCCCCCCGTCCTGTGGTGGGGGGGCAGAGGTAGGGAGAATGTCTCTTTCCTGACACTGGGGACAGACTCCTGGCATCACACAGGAAGTGCTCTTGCACTCACAGAGTGGCAGAAGAGTCACGTTCACCAGGGACTTCTGTAGAAAGTGACAGCACCCACTAACTGGGAGCAGAGCCTCTGTGTTTTGGGGGTCTTTCTGGCCTTATCCCCACAAGTTCTACTTCTCAGGAGCTAAGAGTCTCGCAGACTGCCCCTCTGCTGTCTCCTGGCTGCAGCCCTGCCTGAGCCACAGCAAGGCCCGCGAGCCCAGCGCGAAGCCGGGGCTGCAGCCCAGGGCGCTGCAGCACGGCGAGACTCTTGCTCCAGGGCTCTGGCCGTAGCCAGCCTTCCCGGGGGGCCCTCTTAGGAACACCCCTGAGCCAGGCACCATAGCTCCCACCTGTTCTACTTCAGCACGCTGAGATCGGAGGCTTGCAGTTCAAAGCCAGCCAGGGCAAGAAAGTCCATGAGACTCTTATCTCCAAATAATCTTCAGAAAACAGGAAGTGGCGCTATAGCTCAATGTGGTAGAGCCCTAGCCTTGAGCACAAAAAAGCCAAGGGACAGTGCACCTGGGCTCTGAATTCGAGCCCTACAAAGACAAGGAGAAGAAGGAGAAACCCCGAAAGATTTCCTCTCCACTCGGATTGCTCAACAGATGGTGACTCTTGGGATATTTGCATCTCCAGTGCATCAACCTCTCTGTCACCTCCACTGAAACCTCTTCCAGTCCCCAGAGATCTCTGAATAAACGAGAAGACCTCCACGAGGAGGCAGAAGAGGGCCGCTGGGTCCTGATGCCATTTGACCTTTGAAGATAGACTTCCGTGACTGTCCACTGCTCCCTCCCCCTGGCTCTGCTACCAGGCTTCAGTCTGGCTGGACACACATCCATCCTGTCCTTGCCAGCAGAAGCCCCTCTCACAGGGACTCTGAGTTCCAGTTACCCCTCCTTCACATGTGGGGCCAAGCCACCAGGTGACCACTGCTCTGGGACACAGAGAATGGCTTTCGAGATAGTTTCACGGTAGCCATAATTCCCAAGCCTGGAAGTGTCACCTCTGTTAATGAGGTGTCATTCCAGGCGCGTCCAGAATAAGCCCCTGATGCCTGAGGGCAGACGGCTCTCCCGAACAGATCTCACACTGTGTGCCCAGCTTGGACGCCCCCACCCACGCTCGGTGGATGGAGGACACAGCTCGTGGGAAACAGCCACAAGCGCTGACCTGTGAAATCAAGGAGCAACGGGATGAAAACATCTTGTCAGTGAGAAAATATGTTTATGCTTATTAGAACAACATTTTTCGGGCTCATGTAAAATAAACATACTGGGTTGAATGTGGCTACAAGAACTGCATTTACAGAGAGGCAAGGAAGGTGTGAAACTGTGGTCAGGAGTTGGCAAGTATGAAAAATCACCACGGGATTAAGCTTCTTGCGCTGCAAATTGGAAAATTCAGAGATGTGTGGCAGTGCCTCCGAGGCCCCAACTTCTAAATGAAATTTATGATTTCTGTAAAATCTGGAAATAACATCTTCGGGGATAACAAATATTGAGAAAACACGATTTCAGTCTTGATATTTGGTCTCCTTGCAGACGGTTTTCATTAAAAAGGGCTTTATAAAATGATAAAAATGTTACAGTTTGCTAAATTAAGTCTGAAGCAGCTCTATTTAATAATCTACTGCATTTTAATCTCTTTTTTTTAAACCTTGACATATTGAAAAGAACCTCAGTCTTGGGCACTGGCGAAAACAGAAGTAGAATTAGAAAAGGAAATGTTCGTTGTGTGCTGTTTTGCGTGTCCTGTGATTTAACCATAAGCTCCTCTAACAACATTGGGGCCCAGTGGGCAATGTCTAAGCCGAGCCCACCAGGCCCCTGGCAGAAGCTACTGTGGCAATTGGCCCTCCTGCCCAGAACACCCCCACTTCCTAGCCCCTCAGTGTGATCTACCTGCTCTGGAATGTGTGAATGGGAGGTGGAAGGGGCAGGGAAGGCCGGAGGAGGGCAGGGGCTTAGCACTGCATTCTCCAGGGAGATTCCTTTGCTGAGCAGTCCTGAAGAGGACTCCACAGGAAAATGTCTCATATTTGGAGGACAAAGGGGTGGCAAAAAAAAAAAAGGAAAAAGAAAAAAAAAGCATTGGGTTCGATTGTAGAAATCCACAACTATAACAACCACTGAGGGAAATTATTTAATGGAAGGATGAATGGGTGACTGCATGGATGGATGGATGGATGGATGGATGGATGGAAAAATAGATGGTAGATGAATGTGTGAATGTTAGGACAGCCAATCAATAGGTGAATGATTGGATTGGTGGATGGATGGACAGCTAGATAAACAGATGAGTAGATAATGGGTAGATGAATGGATATGTGAATGGATGCCTGGATAGATGGGCAGCTAGATGAACAGATGGGAGGATAATAGATAGATGAATGGATATGTGGATGGATGCATGGAAGTCTGAAAGCTCTTGGTCTTGGAAAGTACTAGAACTCGGCTCTCCTGGACTTGATTGTATGGATCTTTCCAGACCTTTCAATGCCTAGTTCAGAGACAAAGGGCCATGGGGAAGACAAGCTTGGAGAGAAGCATTTGAAGTAGTCACAGGAGAGAAACTCCAGAACATTGCAAAGGAGCTCAGCTGGGTTCCAGGGATGGCTCTGGGGGAAGCCCCTTGCACGGGGCGCGGGGGTCACTCGGTCCTGCTGGGGTATGTTGAGGGGCCCGCTCCTACAAGTGAAAAGCTTCACTTAGGTTTCCTTTCTGAGCACAGCTTCAGTGATGGACCAGAAGGCTCCGGGACATAGAGCGCCCTGGCCCCGCCCATACCCTTCTTCAGACTGGGCAAACCCTGGTAAACCACCTAACGTCCCGGTCACTGTCTCCAGTTCACATAATACGACCCAGACTGCCCTCAGCCAGGGAGCACTGTGAGTTGGGTCTGATGGGTCACCGGCCCAGGCCCTCTCTGAAGTGCCTGAGTCAGCCTCCAGCTTCCAGGCCCTCACACAGCCCCAGTCCACCATCTCTTCCAAATCTTTCCCACTACTCAGATTCCCTAAGCTGATTCTCAGGCCCTTGGCAGCCTGAGAGACAGGAAGCAGACAAGCTGCAACTTGCCCAAGTCAGGAGAGTCTGGAATGGTACCAGTGAAAGAAAGACCTTTTGGATGCCACTGCCGCTGCCACCACCACCATGGGCCTGATGAGAGCCACCACCAGCCCTGCTGCCATCTTGTCATCCTGGCAGCACCCTGCAGGGTTACCTCATCCGCTTCTTCCCTCCTTTTCACGACCTTGTTAAAGATTACTTAACTGCAACGTGAAACCATCTCCAAGCCACTAAGTAGGGTGTGACTCAGGCTCCAAAAGCAGGGTGGCCTACGGGTGGGCCGTGGCTGTGGCGATGACACCTCTGCCACTGGGTCGTAGCAAGTCTCCGGGCCATGCATGGGTCTTGAACCCAGTGGAGCGGAGCCTTGCCCTGTGGCCATGACTTCCCTGTACCTCTCATAGCAAGCAGCTCAAGGTCAAGGCGTTAACTTGAGAGATTTCACTTGCCAGTTTGAATGAATCAGCACAGAGGGGACACCAGAGAAGTCCACACCCCAGGTCCCACATTCCCACACGGTGGGCTGGTAAGATTTCTCCAAGCTGTGGGCCGTGCTGTCCCCCAACGAAAGGAGAAAATCCTGCAGCAGAATCAGGTAGGTGGGGTAGCTGGACACGTGTCCCATGTATATGCTGTGTCCTTAGCCACGGACATGGATCCACGAGTCCTCTGTGGATTACTTAGAAGAAAAAACAAGCAAGCAAATGCATTTTCAATCGTATTCTGATGTGGATCTCTGAGACCCAGCAATGACTGGTGACTACCTCTGCCACCAGCTGAGCAGAGAGCGAGGCTGTCCATTGGCCGGCATGGGCAAAGTCCCAGGATGATCACGTCTGACCGTGGGGCTGCCAGGCTGGCTGCTGGCGAGCTGCCACGCTTCTTCTAGAACTTGGTTAGGAACAACCAGGAGGCTTGCCATGGGCCCTGGATACCCGCACTGTCCCAAGGCATCTGTACTTGGTGCTATAGAGTGATAGACTGAGCAGGCCAGGCCTGACTCCTGCTCAGGCGTGGAAGGACTCCAGGGGTCTGGAGAAGATCCAGACATTTTCAACAAGGGATTGGGGAACCAAGCAAGTTTGGGTGCCATTGGGTGTTTGATCTGGGTCTCTGAGCACTGGCCGTGGAGGTGCACTTCCAACTCACCAGTCAAGGAAGTACACCTGGCCGTGCGTTCACCACAGGGTGGTTAGGAAGCAGGGCCATCTCCTACCATGCTGGGGACACAGCCTGCCTGTCCCTGTGGTTCAGAAGCTGCTGCAAAGAAGAGAAGTTCTGGCAAACCCCAGGGTTTTTGGTGCCTTCTCCCCAAAAAGAAGACTCCAGGCAGCCTGTCAGACAGAGTCCACCCAAGGGATCTGGGGTTTACTAGAATGTCAGGTTTACTAGAATGTCATTTAAAATGGCCCATGTCACAATAGCCAAGACAGGGAAACAGCCCAGATGCCCCACAACAGATGAGTAGATCCAAAAATATGGTACCTGTACATAATGGAATTGTACACAGCCAATAGAAAGAATAAAATAATGCCATTTACAGGGAAATGGATGGAACTAGAACAAGCCATGTTAAGTGAGATAAGCCAAGACCAGACAGATAATGGCTCATGTTCTCTGTAATGGGCAAAATCATACCCAAAACTCATTAGGATATGACCAATTATACAGGATTCTAGACACTCACCTATAATGAGACCAAAAGAGGATAGTCTTAGGAGAGACTCACAAAGATGCAATATCCACACACCCCTTCTTATGTGTATAAAATAATACACTCGCTGAAATGAACTCCAGAAGATATGCAAACAAAGGACTCTTTCCTTAATTTGTTTTTCTTTTGCTGATGACTCGGCATTCTTTACCACAATTAAAATGTATTCATATGCATAGCTGTGGGAGGGGGCGCAGAATCGGAGGGAAAAGGGTGAGAAGGTGCAGGTGTGGAGTGCAGTGGACACGGATGAAAGGGACTCTGCAGCTCGTGGGTGGAGATGGGAGGGAGGGAATGGGAGAGAAGGAGGGGAAGATGAGTCTGTGGAAAGGAAATGTACCCACCTCAGAAAGCATGTAAAGGTGACCACTCTGGATGGCATCTCTGTTATAGCAGTAAAGTAAACTAATATATTTTTTTTAAAAATGTCCTGTGTCAGTTTGTCATGTGGGATTGCAAGCCGCTCAGCTTTCTGCGGCTGTGAACCTCCCGGGGTCCAGGCTGAATGAGCTGTCCTGGGAAGGGGGAAGATTTCATCTATGCTCTTCCTACACGCAGGGCTGAGTGATAGGGGGGTCTTTGGAATCCAGAAGCTTCTTCAGCTCCTCTGCCTGTGGGAGCTCTGCAGACGTAAGTGGGCCATTTTCCTATCTGCCTGGCGCTCACGACCCAGGCGTCCTGTCTCAGGCTAGAGGCCCTGGCTCTGGACCATGGACCCCTCCCCATAGGGCTTTCCAGAGCAGGCGGGCTGTGGTGATGTCACCGCCTTACACAGGGAGCCCTGAGCGGGCCTCAACATTTGATTCTCATTTCTAAGTGTAAACCTGGCAGTAGGCGCCCGGATCCCGGCAGAGAAAGTTCCACGCTTTTCTCCTCCTCATGTTCCCCCATCCCACCCCCTCATCGAAGGGATTTTTCTGGCCCCAGAAGCTCCGAGGCAGTCGGTCCAGCCAAGCCTCTGACAGCCCTTGGCTTCCTGTGGTTTTTCCAGAGGGTTCCTTGTGTGTAGGGTGTCCTGCTCCTTGAGTTTCTCCAGTCCCCGTGTGGACAGCGCCCAAGAGCCACCCCATTCAGACAGCCCTGGCCCTGCCCGCCCCACCGACGCTGTGTCCAGAGCCCAGGGCCCCCCTGCAGGTGGGCCGGCTCACGAGTGGCATGGGGGCCTGCAATAAGAGCTTCTCCCTTTGCCACCTACCCTAAGTTCTTGGGGCTACCTCTGCTGCAGGCTGGACTTTGGGGGAGTTAGACCTCCGCGTGGGGAGGGAAGGAGAGGGTTGGGACCCAGTGCAGAGCCCAGCTCCTGCCCACACACAAGGCCAGGGTTGCTGCCCTGCACCCGGCTCCAGGCAGGGCTGCCATTCCCGCTGGGTGAGGTTGTGTGCTCCACTCCCCTGCACTGGGCACTGCAGAGGGGGGCCGTTCCCTGGGGAAACCCGAGCCCTTGCAGACAGGTGACTCAGCATGGCTTGGTGGACGACCTCTGAGCTGTGGGCCTCCAGGACTCAGAGCAGGACCAGGGCCGGGAGGGAGGGAACCTTCCCCATTTTACCAGCACCTCTGTCCTCTCCCTCTCCGGCTGAGCCTTCATCCCCTTCCCCAGGGTATGAATTCCAAGGCCCTGCTCCAGCCCCTACTCCAGCCCACACCTCTCACCCGGCCCAGCTTCACCCTCGGCAGAAATGGGGAAAGTGAAGCTGGGCTGTCCCGGAGGTGACCAGGGAGCTGCAAGTGGGAGTGGATGTGCGCCTTCTCACCAAACGCTGCAGACAGCAGGTCTCCCTCCACGTGGAAGGTCAGACTCAACTGCCTGGGAAATCAAAAAGGCTCAGTGGAGCTCCCTGGCCTTCCCTGCTAATAAGGAGCAATATTTGATGTCGTAAAACATTTCATGATTAAGGCAACCAGGAAAGCCTACTTAGAGACCCTGCTAACAAGCTTGCAATTAACAGGAGCAGAGAGCCACCGTGCCCCAGGAGCCAAACAGAGGCCTGACCCAAATGGCACCCACCGAATCCGGGCAGGGTCTGGCTGGGCTTGCACCCAGGATGGGTGGGACTGGGCCTGAGCCGCTCAGCCACCGGGGATGTGCTGGGCCTGAGGCTTGAGTGGGGTGGGTCCCATCCTGATGAAGCCCTGTGGCCAGCAACAGGTTGGCAGTGGTTCCCTGGAGAGAGGGCAGCAGTGCCACCGTAGCTGGGCCACGGAGGGTCACGTGGGGAGGAGGGTATGAGGGGATACGAGGCTGTTGGCAGAGGACTTCGCTCAACTGGGGCACTGGCTTGTGATCCAAGCTGAGCCTGGGACCTCTTTATGCACCCCTTTATGACTTATAGCAGGCAAAGTCCAAGTCTCAGCCCTTCAGCTCTGGGCCTGGGCGTGTGGAGCTCCTGGCCCGGCCTCTGTCTCCTCCCTTGAGCCGCCCCCATGCTGTCCTTGCCCATGAAGGACCCACTTTATCCAGTGCCCACTCCCAGCCCAAAGCCCCACCAGGATGAAGACAGGAGAGCTGGGAGAAGGGAAGGCAAAGGAGAGGAAGGCAGGGGAGGGAAGAGGAATGACAGGGGAGGGGAGGGGAGGGCAGGGGTCACTGGATCCCTGGGGGCCACTGCCGAAGCAGCACAGGCCCCATCAGGATAACCAGGGCTTCTCCTTCTTAAGTCCACCCCAGCTGGTGTGTCTTCCCCAGGGACAGGCACACAGAGTACTCCCCAGGCCCCAGCCTTGGTTCTGGGGGGCTCTGTGCCACGGTCTCCTTTGCTCTAGCTCTCTTGCGGTGCTCCCTTCCAAGCGGTGCAAGATGGATGGCCTGCAGCTACCTGCGCAGGGTGTGGTGAACCTCTGTCCGTCCTGGGCCTCTGCGGACCCCTGGGCGCGCCTGCGCCGCCCCGGCCATGTGCAGCTGCAAGCCGCCTCTGCTGAGGAGGGAAGGAAGACCACAAGGCCCACTTCTTTTACGTAAACTTATTTTTCTCCAAGGCGGATTGAAAACACATTTGTAACCTCTTGGTCCTCGGCAATAGTACCACTACTACTAATGATAATAAATCCCCCAGCAGCTGTTTTTGAAGTGCTGGGTTGTTGGCTACCCTGGACCTGGAGTGTATGTCTGTGCCCCCGCAGTGAGCCCCAGAGCTGGTGTGGGCAGCAGAGGGTGGGTCCCGGGGCGGCACTGCCCCCTCCCCCTCCCCTTCCCCTGACCCCAGCCTCCATCTTCATTCAGTCCCAACCAGAAGCTGTGTCATCGCTTCCTCGCCGCCACACAGCTGGATACTCCCTGTGGTTTGTGCATGTCCCAGTGTCCCCAGAGCCACGGGGCCAGAGGTGACAGCAGCGAGCAGGTGAGCAGGGCTCTGTCCCGAGGGTGCCCGTGTCAGGACTGGGATTGCTGAGAAGGGGCTGTCCACGAGAGCTGGGTCCCCTCTAGCTTTCTTGCCCTTCTCCCTTCCGCCCTGGGGAGGGGATTCTCAGCCTTCAGGACTGTTAGCTGTCCAGTGTTGGCAGGTAAAGAACAGAGGCCTCCGGCCTCCCTCCCTCCCTCATCCCCGCCCCTTCCCTGGCCGAAGCCACGGCCCTTGGCCCTCACAGCCCTCTGAGACACAGGAGGTCTGGGTAGTCCAAACCACCAGCTGGAGGTATCATCAAGGGGACCCAATTCCAGACTGTTGGGCACAGGAGCCAGGGGTTTCTGGGAGAAGGGGGTCCCGTGGACTGCCCGGGTACCAGGCAACAGCATCTTATCTGCAGGACAGACACGCCGGGTTACTGTCTACTTCTGAGCGGTGGGGGAGCACAGAGCTCAGAGAGGTGATGCACCTGCCCCCAGGTCACACAGCAGGCTGCAGGTGAGAACTCAGCCTCCCTCGGTCCTTTCCAGTGCTCCCCCCCACCCAGGACGGGCAGGCTAAGGAAAACCTGTGCTTCCTGCACACTGTTCCTCCTTCCACCCCAATGTGGAGAGGACCCGAGGCCCCAGACCTGCAGAAGGCCTCCAGGGCACTGCATAGTCCAGCAACTCATGCCTTCCCGGATTTTCCCCTCTCATTATGAGGTAGCCTGGCGGTGGGTGGTGCCCGCTGGGGCTGCAGGCCTGCCCAGCTGCAAAGTGGTTACAAGAAGGCCTGGTTCGCGTAATTGCCTCGCCCAGCCTTGAATGAGCTCATTAGAGATAATGAAATCGAGGAGCCCGGGCTGAGGGAAGATGTGGGTCTGCTCGGGAAGGGGCCGTCAGGCCGGGATGTCAGAGCAGGCTGCCGGGAGCCCTGAAGCACCGAGGAGAGCCCTTGGGCTGGGACAGGACCGGGAGGGCTCTTCCACCTCTTCCCCTCCAGGCTTCACCCAAGAAACCTGCTTTGCAAAGAACAGGCCTGGAGCCATGGCCCAGTATCCACACCACCCTCGGGGTGTGGGCCGAGCCCCGCTGCCCACCGCCCTGCCAGTCCACCCTCGGGGTGTGGGCCGAGCCCCGCTGCCCACCGCCCTGCCAGTCCACCCTCGGGGTGTGGGCCGAGCCCCGCTGCCCACCGCCCTGCCAGTCCACCCTCAGCTGGGCAGGGCTGAGACTCCGGCTGGGTTTCAGTTGCCAACTACCCACTCCCCAGCTCTTGTCCACAGAGGCCAAGAGACAGAGACAGAGACAGGCAGACAGACAGACAGACAGACAGACAGACAGACAGGCAGACAGGCAGACAGGCAGGCAGGCAGAGGGAAGAAGAGGGAGAGGGAGGAGGAGCGGGAGGGGGAGGGGGAGGGAGGCCGAGGCTCACTGGCTCCCCAGGAGCTCATGGCAAGGGCTAGCTCAGGAAGGCACACGGGCCCCCCCTGGCCCAGCCCCAGCTCCCTGGACCTCAGCTCAGCTCTGGTCCAGTGACTCCGCTCAGTCCGCTTCCTCCCTTTGTCTGTGGTGTCTAAGAAGGAGCGGCTCCATCACCGCCCCGGCAGGAAACCGGCCTGGGATCTGCTGGGCCCCCGCTACACGCTCGTCCCTGCTTGGTCACGCTGATCCTCGTGGGCACACCGGCTAGCTCCTCCCCGGTGGCCATTCACACAACTGGCCTTCTCTTGTCGGATTGCCCGCCACAGCCAGCCTAGGCGCTGAACACCATGCATCACAGAGGGGCAGCCAGGGCCTGCTGGGCCGAGTGGGGTGCCCTCCCGGGGTGCAGCACTCTGTGGCTCCCTGTCCCCAGGCCTTGAAGTCGTCTCTACTCAGAACCCCCTTTTCTAGGGCTTTCACACTGCCCCCTCGTCTTCCTGAGCCTGTGAGGTGGGCTCACTTCCCAGTTCCTGTGAGAAAAGAAAGACGTTTCCAAGAGCCCTAATGGTGAGGACTGACAGGCAGGTCACCTCTGTGCTGTGGCCGCCAGTTTTCTGCACTTAACACATGACCTTGACTTCAAGACACTATGAGCTGGCCCACAGCTGCCTAAGTCCTGGCTCTGATCTTGGATGACTGGGATGATGGCAGCCTCTTTGGAGCCATGAGGAGATGGAGTCACCAGTCTTGAGGGGTTGGGTATGTGGTGAATCTCCTCCTGCTGCTGCATGCCCTGGCTTCCGCCATGGGAGACATGATGCCATACTGTGCAAAAAGGAGTTCAGGACCAGCCTCACTTGCTCGCAGAGATGTGTCAGGGGTTGTAGTCATTCTGTAAGGCCAGGGGAGACAAGTGCCTGGCTTATCTCTCCTCCTAAAAGTTGCTCACATTCCTTGGCTCATGCCAGGAGGTCGGGGACCATCCTCTAAGCCAGCCCAAGCCCATGGGCCTTTCCCACCTCAGTGCCCCACCCTCACTCCTCTCCTCTCACTTCTTCCTGGGAAGGCCCTGTGCTCCACCCGGCCTAGAAGAGCCGACACTTTCCATGCCTGTGAAAGCCTCAGTCCCACAGGGCGCTCCCCTACAGGCTTCAGGACTCTGCCATGGGCCGTTGCTGGGGACCCTGAGAGACCTGGGGCCAGGGGGAGCAGCAGGAGGCTGTCCGGGGCTCAAGACTGCCCGGCTGACCCTCAGGTGGGGGCCTGGCACCCCTCAGCCGCCTCTGCCTTGGCATGTGGTCTGGGTTTTCTCAGACTGCCATTATCATGTCAGGCAAATTGAATCTGGGACTCATGGCGCAGGCACTGGTGCCTGGCCGGGTGTCTCCGGGAGGCTGGTGCGGGCCAGCGTGGCAACCAGAGCCACCTGGCGTGCTGGGGAGGTGTGATGGTGCCCAGTCCTGCCCGCACAGGATGCCATCTCTCTGAAGGCCCGGCCCTCCCACCCCAATCCTTTTCTTCTTGAACTGGAATTCAGAGATCATAAAATTCATCTTCTAAAATGTATGCGTCAGTGACTTTTAGTATTCACGATCCCATGTTTTGGGACAAATTCCTGAGCAGTTGCCTCGTCCCAAGCCTGCTCTCCCTTCCTCCCTCCTCCCTCCGATCCTCCAGTCCCTCCCAGCCATGGGCTTTGTCTTCCTTGCTCTTCAAACTCCTGCTTAGAGCATTTCATACTCACCGATGCTCTGTGAGTGACCTTTTGTCTCTGGCTTCTTTCCTTTGGGATATCTGCCAGGCGCATTCATGTTGTGAGCAGAACGTCATTCTTGTTCGTGGCTGACTAATATTCTGGTGTGTGGACCCAAAACATTCTTCTTATTCATTCAGCCATTGGGGGACATCTGAGTAGATGACTAAGGCTGGGTTTCACTCCCCCAGGGATGGCTGTGGTGAAAGTGACATCGCAGGGCCCTGGTTTAACTCTTTGACAACTGGCCAGACAGCTTTCCAAGGGAGCTCTTTCCCCACCAGCAGCATCTGACAATTCTGATTTCTCTACCTCCCTGTCAAGAATAGTTATTTGACGTCTTATTTTTTGTCTGCTGTCCTGGTGGGTGAGAAGTGGTGTCGCTGTGATTTCACTTTGCAGTTCCCTCATGGCTAAGGTAGTAGAATATGTCAGGTGTTTATTGTCCACTTAGGTATTTAAACAATGTCTACAAAAACCATCCGCATACTTTTGAGTGGTCATCTTGTGAAACGCATCTTAAGACAGGAGGGGTGTATGAAACACTGCGCACCTAGAGTGGACCCCTGGATGAGTCTGAAAAGAACTCAGAGCCCAAGAGAGTCTCCCCAGCGTCAACGCATGCTCACCTCCACAAGCTGTCTCTTCGCCACACCACCATCCTCCCCTGTGCACAAACCACCGGTGTATTTTTTAATTGAGTTGCCATCTTTGGAATTTTATGATGTTAGGTTCATCATACAAATAGGGTTTGTGTATCCCTTGACTAGACTAAAGGAGCCTGGGCTGCTGGGGGTGGCAGCAGCTAGCCTCAGTGCTTTTGGGGCCATCCAACCCATGCCTCCTCTGGAGGGAAACCGGCCCCCACCCCACACATGAAGAGAAGGGCCGAGCTGTGAGGAGCGCGTGGCTGGAGAAGAATGCCGGGGAGACCCCACCAGAGGCCATCCGGCCTCCGCTGGGCCTGGGGGGACAAACCTTTCTCTCTATCGGAGAGCCGGGGCACCCTTCCCCTGCTCCAGAACTTCAGGTTCTCCAGGATTTGGACTTGAGGCCTTCCATCAACAGGCCCAGGGCATTCCTGGAGCCCCAGATACCAGACAGCTTGTCTCAGGGCTTCTCAGCCTCCTTAATTGAGTGCATCGATTCCTCTAATCAAGCCTTCTCGTGTGTCTCCCACACCGCCTATTAGGCCTGCCTCTCGGGAGAGCCTGATTGAAACAAGTGGTGCTCTGTGCTATTCCTCGCTCTGCACTTGGCACCTAGCTCATTTCATTCGGCTCAGCATCCTCTGGGCCCATCCACAGGTCACCAGAAGCAGGACACGGCCTTCTGGCCCATGCATGGGTCCCCGGCAGGACTTCCCTCTTCTAAGCCCAAACCACAGCAATCTCACTGGATGCATAGACCACACCACATTTTTTGACCCACCTAACCCACTAATGGATCTTTAGATTGCTTCTGTATGCCAGCTATTGTGAATAATGCTGTAATATACAAACATGAAGCTCTATCTTGAACTTATACATGTGTTATATCCTTCGAATACAGCTGGTGGGTATTTAAATTCATGCCATCATCTGGAAAACTGTGTAGAGGTCTTCAAAAACTTAAAAGTAAAAATAAAGTATGAGCCAGAAGGGAGATGGATAACCATCTCCATCTCCCTTCTCCCCCTTTTCTCTATATTGATGCAGATATATGATAGATATATCTATATCTAGATAGATATTGATAGATTTATATATACCTAGATATCTAGATAGATATATCTATAGCTAGATATCTAATCTAGATAGATATTTCTGTATATAGATTAGATTGATATAGATATAAGTGTAGATATATCTGGATATATTGGTCTATCACTAGATTGATAGATCTCTTGATAGATGATAGATAGATAGATAGATAGATAGATAGATAGATAGATAGATCTCCAAAAGTGAGATTTGAGGATCATACTGTAGTACTGTTCATTTTTTGAGATCCTCCACCAGCCGTATTCAAAAATTCTCTCTTCTCCACATTCTTCAGACTCACACTAGGGTTTGAATTCAGGGGCCTCATTCTTGCTTGCTCCTTGCTGGTGCTCTGCCACTTGAGTGAGGCCTCCAGCTCAGCCTTTTGCTGGTTAATCTGTATGTAAAAGTTTACCTATTTGTCCCATCTGGCCTCGAACCATGTCACTGCCCACCTCAGCCTCCAGAGCAGCCGGGACGGTGGCTGTGTGTCTCCAAGCTTCCCATCCTCTTCTCACATTCTTTCAGACACTTTCCATCTTTCCCTCTTCCCCTCTACCTCCTTGGTTAAACTCATTCCTAAGTGTTTTATGCTCTTACAAACTGGATTGTTTTCTTCATTTTCTTCTGGGACAGTTCCTTGTTAGTGTGCAGAAAAGCAATTGAGTTTTGTGCGCTGATTTCACATCCCTTAGCTTGACTGATTTCCTTAGTTATAACAGCTCCTCTGGGCAGGCTTCAGGATTCTCTTTATTAAGATCACGTCATATGTAAACAGACCAACTTTTATGAGTGCCTTCAGATTTTCATGCCCTTTGTTTCTTCGTCCTGCCTTCTCCCTTTGGCTAGGACTTGCTAGCACTGCTTTGAACAGAATTGGTAAGAGAAGGAGCTCTTGTTTCTTCCCAGTTTTTCCCCCCCGTTGGATAGGGAGTGCATGGAGGAACTTTTAGTTTCGCAGCATTGAGATGAGTTCCTCCACACCTAACTTGTTGAGAAGTTTTAGAGTGAACACTTACTGGATCTTGTCACATGTCATCTGTTGAGATACCGTGTGGATGTTTTTTGAATCCTCCCGTGTACATGTTTTATCGCATTGATTGGCGCCGGGAATCCCACATGCCTCCAAGAGCAGAGCTCACCTCATCGGTCACAGTTTACAACACCCTTAATCTGCTCTTGAATTAGGTTTGCTTAGCAAAGGGACTCTGAATGTGCATTCACCAGAGCTAGTGGCCAACAGTGTCCTCTTCTTGTGCTTTTGCCTGCCTTTGAGGTGAGAATAAGGAGGGGTTCATAGAACAAGTTTGGGAGTGTCTCTTCTTTGGGGGGCAGTGTTTAAGAAGGACTGGTACTAATTCACCTTTAAATATTTGAATACTTTGTATGGAAGCCATCTTCTCCTGGGCTTTCCTTTATTGGAAGATTTTTACTTCCCAATTTCATCTGTTCGTTTCTAGTCTGCACAAGTGTTGTATTTCCTATTGATTTGGTCCTAGTAAGTTGTATACTTACAGGAATTTATTAGCAGATACTTATTCGTAAGGGTCTTTCATGATCTTAGCTTTTGTATCTGTGGCTTCAGTTATAGTGTCTCCTCTCTCATTTCTGATTTCATTTATTTATGTCTTTTCTTCTATTTCCCCCTAGTGTAAGATTTTGTTCTCTTGGTTTTAAAGCAAAGTTCAACTCTTTAGTGTGTTTGATTTTTCTACTGATTTTCCATCTTCTATTTCATTTATTTCTGTTCTAACTTCATTAGTTCTGTCCTTCTGCATTGAATTTAGTCTTTTCTTCATTGCCACATTCCTCAAGGTACAGCATTAGGTAATTTGAGATCTTTCTTTTTTTTTTAAAATATAATCATCCATCATTATAAACTTTACTCTCTT